>NC_136271.1:29242161-29364661 GCF_964187855.1 Myxine glutinosa | reverse complement strand
AAATCTGCCATCACCCAATTCATCATCAATCCTCATAAGGAGGGAGAGATGGAACAACAGCACAATGTCACACCCACGTCATGATGCGTCTCACATTCCAAACATTTGCACAGAAAAAATAGTAAAAACATGGCATGGTGTGGAGTCCTGTTACCTCAGGTGAGTGGATGTAGATGGTGCGAGGAGATTCTTAATCCTGACTATCCTCTAAATGACTTTGATACACTTGACCCTACCCGTGGTCTTTCCCTGCCAAACCATTGGCCATCTTACTTTATGCGGTTTTAAGAACCAAATTCCCATTGACCAAACTGTGGTGCTTCCTCAATTTTGGGTCTCACTCCCCCGATTCAACTCCCTGTGCCCTTGCACAATTTCAGGACTGGGTCGTGTGGCTCTCCCAGCAGGTCTACCCACCTGCACACCTCCACCACTGTAGTTGCCTCCGAGCTTACCTGCTCCTTACCCTAACCTATCTACTGGGGAAGGCCCTCTGGCGCTCTCCCCACTCGGTGCCCTCTCTGGCACTGGGCTACCCGGGTCCGTCCTCCGGATCCTCGGGCCCCATCAACAACTCTACCGGCTCCCAGAGCCCACCTGCGGCCTCACCTGGCCGACATCCTCACAGTGGTGGAGTGCTCAACCAACTACACACACTAACAGGCCATATGCCCAGCCATTTCCACGACACTAATGCACCCATTCAAACACCATTCTTCCACCACGCACCACAGATGCCAATATCCAACCACAATTTACCTATACCCTCTACCTAACACTTACACTACCCTCCCCGGGTATTCGTGATAGGGGTCCACTCTTCCCCCATTCACACCTTCGCACCATCCACTCCACTTCACAGTTTCCACCATACTCACTCCATACCATCCATTCCATACTCCATATATTCCATAATCCATGTATTCCATACAACCATTCTCCATTCACCTGTAGTTGCACATCTGTGCAATCACTCCTACTGGTGCTTCCTGCACCCTCCTTCCTCCCTGGACCATTTGGTCAACACAACACACATCACCATCACTCACTCATACACTGCTCCATACACCTATTCAGTTGCACACCTGTGCAATCACAATTGTTCCTCACTCACTGCTCCATACACTTCCACGCTCAATACAACTCACAATCACCTTCTCACAATACACTCCTGAGTACACCTCCAACACTCACACGGCATCATCTGAACTACCTGGTGCCCTGCTAAAACTCGCGCTTCCCCGTCGCCCCTTACATTATTGCGCTCCCTTGTCATTAGAATCCAACTACCCTCTCTATGTCCCCAACTACCTGTCCAAAGTCGCTACTTACACTTACCGTTCGTTACCTATGGTCATCTTCTCTAGATCCCTACACACTATATCCTAACCCTCCCGGGCTAGTTTTCACTGCCAACCCCATAACTAGTGCTCCTTTGCCCCCGCTGTGAGGGATGGCAGAGTTGCCATCCCCCCACATCGGGCATCTCCCACTATAAATTTGGCTCATCCACTTGCAATCAATCAAAAATTTCCAATCATAAATTCCCTATCCCAATTTCGGGTCCAAAACACTATCATCATCACAGTCTACTCACTGGAGCCTCTCGGTGCGCCAATTCATCTCCAAAGCTCGGCTTCGCAAAGCCGAGCAATGAATGCGGGTGGTTTGTTGCCGGTGGTTGGATCCGTCCGGCATGCGGTGCAGGGAAGGAGGTTTACTCGGGCCGAGATCCCAAGGTCCACCTCGGCGCGGATTCGTCCAGTCTCCCGCCTGATGACCCGATCTCGCCCTGCCGGAACGCCGCAACAAAAAGGAGTCGCCATTACGACCCTTCCTACCGGGCCGCCCGCTCCGCCTAGCGGAGCACGGACGCGGCCGTTCAGAGCGCGGCCCGGCGTGGATCGCGTGTGGCCGCTCTTTCGAAACCGCCGCGGTTACGATCCCCGCTGGTCCCCGCTGCACACGAAGCCCGGCACGAACCGAGGGCCCGCTTCGGCTAAACGTCGATCTAACCGCTATCCCGTTTAGCGTCGATGCTCCACTTGCATGCTCACTCCCCGCGTTCCGTTCCTTGCTCCTACATCCAGCCGTTTCCATGCTCTTCGTCATTGCACCTTCTCTTATACAACACCCAGGTGCACTCATTCCGCTCACAGACTGTCACACACCTGACCACCGCACACCTTAGCACACACTCGTCGTTCGCACACCTCACCAACACACCTCTTCGCGCCCACTCCTCGGTCACATCCCCGGTGACAACCACGGGTGTGCACTCACTTGCACACCCAATCACGTGCTTTACAACTAACTCCAGCGTGCATTCCCACATGCGCTCGACCATCTCAGGTGTGCTTCCTTTCATTCCAGGTGTGCATCCTCTCATTCCAGGTGTGCATCCTCTCTCACCTGCCACAACCAACTCACGCCCCGTGTCACCCTCACTACTTTCACCACCACACTCGGTCGCGCATTCACCCTTACTCTCGACAGCGCACTCTGTACCCATACACTCCTCTGTTACACACCTTTCTCGCGCATCCTCTTGCACACACTCTCCCGTTACGTCCTCCGTAACACTCACCACAGGTGTGCACTCTTTTGTTACATCCCCTGTAACACTCCCCTTCCCGCGCTTCCAGGTGCCCCCCCGCACACGCGCTACGGCCAACTCACTCTCGACCTTGATCTTTTCTACCCCCGTTAATTCACCCCAGATCCACTTTTCCGAAATTCCGACTTCTTTCCTGGAAGTCCTAACTGTGTCCATGTGTTTTTTTTTACCTCTCCTACCCCCACCACCCCTTCCCACACCTCCTCCCCCCAAGCCCTCTCCTTCCCACAGATCTGCCGATGTCCCTGCTCTCAAATGTTGTACTTGTGTGCTTCCCGCTCTCTCCCCATCTTGTCTGCCGCTCCCTTTATTATGTCTTATGTGTCCGTTTGATTTTATTTTTTTTGTCTTTAATGTTAGCTCTTACACGAGCCTCGATCTTGTAGACAAAAAAAAAAAAGCATGGAGAGAACACTAACGATAGTTTCATGGCAGGAATGGAACGAGAAGAAAGAATTATTCAATGAATTGGAGGTCAGAGAGAGCACAAGAGATTGGAGGTGGGTGTGGGAGAAAGAATGAGGTGATGACGTGCTTAAAAGACTTGAGAGAAGAGTACGAGGCAACATACACGGAGAGTCGGTTCCATAGATGTACGTATGAGGTAGCAGACGTAAATGAGACGTAAATGAGAAGACTAGCCATCAGACAAGAAAATCAAGAGATGTCATTCTACTTTCACATGAATCACAAGGAGAGCAGAAGGCAATGGACATGTCCACAAAACAATTATGGGATTTCAACTTCAGCTTCGAATGTCATGAGCTGAACATATTCAGCAGAGAGCACCTAGATGTAATTACCTAATTTGTAATGAACTCGTAAGAGTGATAAAGAAAAATACTTTCCATTAAAATAGTTGGACAAACAAGTGCAGAATTTCCAATTATGAAATTGGAAAAATTTGGGGTAAATTTTAAAATGCCTTAAAAGTTTGTGACAAAATTCACATTTCCACGTTGCCTATTATTAAATTTTTCTGCATACTTCGATCCAGAATGTTTGAACATTGTATGAAATGCCTGCTTAACAATTTGAACCTTGGAACTCCACACCAATCTTACTATAATTCACCAAATGTCCGTCCGTCTGTCTGTCTGTCTGTCTGTCTGTCTGTTCGAAGGTACCGTAAAAACTGCTGAACCGATCTCAATGACATTTTGGGTGGATAATCCTGGGATCTCCAGGAGTAAAATAGGCTATTTAGTTTTCCCAATTTCAGCATTAGTCTCCAGCATTCTCAGGTTTGAACTCCCGCATAACATTCGCGTTCACATAACGTTCATTGTGACGATGTTGTTTTCCCAGGTGCCGCACAAACGGCTGCACCGATCGAACTCGGTGACCTCGGACAAAGACCTTTTATAAGGACACGGGTTGAATCCCTGCTTGAGGGAATTCTAACCCATTTCAACTGAAGGAAACACGTATCGGGAGTACATACGACATAGCGATTGTGAACACGAATAGTTTAATCTCCACATGAGAGAATTCCACATAGCTATTTGGGCGGTGAATACGCTAACAGATCGCTGTCTCCATCGATCTTGCCAAGGCCGTAACAGATATCGGCTCAAAATCCTTTTAACTGTTGATTTGGTAGTTTTTACAATGAAGGAAACACGTATCGGGAGTACATACGACATCGGGAGTACTAACTGCACGAGTCTTCAGTATCAAGCTTAAATCTCTCATGGCGGATCTGAAGAGCGGAATGCTTGGAGAAGTGGTGGGCTACTACGGCATGAAGAAGGATCAGAAACGTGGACTCCCACACTGCCACATCCTGCTGATACTTGCTCCCGCATGACGTTATTTTCCCGGGTGCTGCACAAACGGCTGCACCGATCGAGATTTAACGGATGTTTATGTAAATCGTTTAAAAGAAAAAAAGCCCTCAATTTCTGATATTTAGCCTTTTCATTTGGGCTTCCCAATTGAAGCCCTGCCCATAGGGTGGGTACCGTTGCTAGTTTATTTTAATTGCAGGTTAAACTTGATTGGGTTAATTATAAGATTAATTAACTAATCAATTAAGATGACTTAACTTGATTGATTATAAGTCACCACAAACTACTACGACTACTTCAAAGATAAGGAAGCTACCTGTACACCATTCTGCCAGACAAACACACCGCTTTGGATCGTCTGATATTAGGCAAATGAAATCAGTGTGCAATTTATGAGTTCTAGTATGGCAGATAGGTGCAAGAAATGTGCCTTTGACGATACAAGCATGGCATTTAGTACACAGTCAGAGTATGTCCTAAGAAAGATATTTGGCTATAGGGCCATCGCAGATTTGTCCTTTTTTGAAAAATGGCCGCCATTGTTGTCACAGGACAAATCTGTGATGGCCCTATAGCCAAATATCTTCCGTAGGGCATACTCTGTGTGCCAACTCTCGTGTTTGTATCATCAAAGGCACAATTCTCCCAAATATTTCACCTGTCTGCCATACTAAAAATTGGGCGCCATTTTTATTGGACACATCTGTGATAACTCTCATAGTCAGAATATTTAACTGTGTACCAAATACCATGCTTGTATGATTCAAACAACAGTTTATACAAATTCATAAACCATATACCATGTACCATATACCATATACCATAATATACCATATAAATGGCAGCCTTTTTTAAAACATTGTTGTCACAGGACAAATATATGATAACCCTAGAGTTAGGGGTCTTTAATTATGTGCCAAATGTCAAGCTTGTATGACCACAACAACAGTTTATACACAGTAATGTACCAAATCATCAGCCTCTGTTTCTGTCAACCCTCGACTCTGATTCTGCAACTGGACCAGACAGCATCATCCCACGGGTCTTAAAATCCTGCTCTTCCGCTCTATCTCACCCTCTCTCTGTTCCTTTCACCCTCTCTTTTGCTCAAGGTCATCTGCCAGCATCTTGGAAATCAGGAAACATTACCGCTTTACACAAAAAAGGTGCAAAAACAGATCCTTGCAACTACAGACCAATCAGCCTGCTTCCAATTTATCAGCAAAGTCATGGAATCCATCATTGCTTCGGATATCAAATCCTTCCTCTTCTCCAATGGCTTGATCTCTGATCATCAATTTGGATTCAGACCAGGTCATTCTACTCTGGACATGTTGCTTCTGCTTTCTCAACAATGGATGGAGGTCCTCAATGCCAAACAGGAAATCAGAGCTGTCTCACTTAACATATCACGTGCCTTCGATACGGTCTGGCACCCAGCTCTGCTCACCAAACTCTCCTCCTATGGTATCCATGGAAATCTCCACTCATGGCTTGCGGACTTCCTCTCTGGTCGTAGGCAACGTGTGGCCCTGAATGGATTTCTCTCATCTCCCCCTTCCTGTTCTGGCTGGAGTTCCCCAAGGTAGTGTTCTGGGCCCTGTGCTATTTCTGGTCTTCATCAATGATCTCTCCGACTCTCTGGAAAATCCTCTCTATCGCTTTGCTGATGACTCCACTATCTGCCGCTCCATTCCTCATCCCTCAGATCGGCAGTCTGCAGCCTCCTCACTCTCTGCAGACCTGGACAAAATCACAGACTGGTCAAGCAAGTGGAACATGTCTTTCAATCCTGACAAATCTCACACTCTTACAATGTCTCTCCGAAAGGACCGACTGGAAAACCCTCCCATCTACTTTCTCAACAATCCTCTCCAAGAAGTTTTGTCGCTCAAGCTTTTGGGTCTCACTATCTACCATGATCTTTCATGGGAAAACCACATTTCCAAGCTGGCCTCCAAAGCCAGTCGCCGACTGGGCATCCTCCGTCGTGCGAAGTCCTTCCTTGGCACACCTGAGCTCCTCACCACATACAAGGCTTTCATCCGCAGCTCAATGGAATACTGTTCCCCCCCCTCTGGGCTGGTGCTCCTGCCTCACACCTAGCTCGGCTTCACGCTGTTGAGGCCAAAGCTCAATCATTGGAATCTCCTGCGATGAAGTTAACTCCGAGGGCCTTTCACTCACTCACCGCAGGCAGGTTGGTGGTCTTTCTGTCTTTCCTCTCTGGCCTTGCTCCCCCAGCTCTCTCTGTGCTCTGTCCCCCCAATATTCCTTCAGGTCACACAAGATCTGCCTGCAACCCTCTTATGGTTAAACTGCCAACATCTAGGCTCTCTGCTCACCTTCACTCTTTCATTCCCCTTTTCTCCCGCCTCTGGAACAAACTCCCCCACTCCCTTCAATCCCAGTCCTCTCTTCATTTCTTTAAAACAGCTGTTCAACACCATCTCTTATCTTCCCCCATCCAAAACCTTGATCTTTTCTACCCCCACTAATTCACCCCAAATTTTGCAGTGTTCATATGTTTTATACCTCTCCCACCTCCCCCCAAGTCCTCCTGATGTCCCTGCTCTCAAAGGTTGTGTTTGTGTCCTTCACCCTCTCTCCCCATCCTGTCTGCTGCTCCCCTTGTTTTTTGTGTTTTGTTTGTCGGTTTGACTTTTTGTGTGATCAATGTTAGCTCTTTCACGAGCCTCGATCTTGTATACAAAAAAAAGAAAGAAAAAAAAGAGTAAAATAACAAGCAATGGAGGCCATTTTGAGAAATGGCCGCCATTGTTGTCACAGGACAAATCTGCGATGGCCCGATAGCCGGCACAATTCTCCCAAATATTTCACCTATCTGCCGTACCATTACATTCAGGTACAACAGATCTGACTGGTGCAGAGGTAGCACACTTACATGAGAGCTGCATCATGTTGTTTTGACTCTCAACTGTCCAATGGCTGCTTTACAGATGTGGCAATCACAAAGTAATAGGGTAAGGTTGGAGCAACAGTGCATTGCTCCTTACCAAAGTGGGAGGGTGACAGCGCATCACTACATACAGTTCCTTGGATAGATATTAAACCAGAAATATTTGGTGGATGTTAAAGACCTTTTTATATCCAGCACAAGGCTGCAGGATATCATCATTTAGACTAGACGGATTTATGGAAAAAAAGCCATGTATAAGCTTCGAGGTGCATTTTTGGGTAAAAGTTGGGAACCCCACTTTTTAACATAATTATGGTATGCTGAATTCGATTAACCTGGTTCCCAAGCCGAATTTTGAGTTTTGAATAAACTACTGAAGAACTTGGGCATTGGTGAACTCACAGAGGAGACAATTAAATATGCAGAAGCGTTCGTCTGCAGAATATATAATGTGCACAGAACAACCTCTGTTGATTCAGCACGACGTACTGTATGTTGTTCTCCAAGACTGGTAAACCAGAAGCAATGTCACCGACAAATGATGCTCTTCATTTCCATTTGATGCGAGTACACTATCAAGCCATGGTATGGAGAAATGTTCATTGTGCCATACCTGACCTTCCTGTACCGTGGAAATGGGATGGAAACGTGGTGATTCAGAACTCGAGCCTATCCTGATGTCACCGAGTCCAATCCCAGAAAGTTGCCTCGAGATGATTTGTTGTGCATGCCAGAAGCAATGCAAGACTCGACGCTGCAAATGTCGCTATTCAGAGTTGAGGTGCACTTCAATGTGTGCCTGTCAGCAACAGAGTGGTGATCAAACCCCTTGTATGAATTTGATGTAGTTTGGCAAAACTACATGTGTGACATTCCTGAATGTTTGTGCTTCATGGCCATGTTTACTTAATTTTAGAATAAATGGTTGTATGAAACATTGTCTTCTTAAAAGCATTTCCCATTTTATAGTGTCCAATTTCAATATCAGTTTGAATGTCTCTTTCAATATGTGGCCAACCATAATATAGACGAGACGGATTTATGAAAAAAAAGGCCATGTATAAGCCTCTATGTGCATTTTGGGGTAAAAGTTGTAAAGTTAAAGTAAAAGAGCTGCATGTACAGTCACGTGAAAAAGTAAGTACACCCCATGTAAAGTTTTGACTTTTTCAACATATTTCAACATACAGCTATTTGATCTTCATTTCAACAATATTGATAGATAAAGGTGATATAATATAAGAAATATCATGAAACATTTACATTTTGTAGTCCATTGTATAGTTTAAATGAATATAAATGCAAATTTCGCATGTGGAAAAAGTAAGTACACCCCTGAAGGAGCCCGTGCTCCAGCATGAGACGGACAAAATGATGGGCAAGGCACAAACTCGTCCGAGAAGATATTTATTGTAAAAACCAACTCGGGAACTCTGAAAAGCCCGTTTATCGGGCTGCATATATGTATATCCAAACCAGAAAGCATAACCGAAACCGAAAGCCACGCCTCTCAGGCGAGGCGTGTTTCGGTGGTCACGTGACCGACAGGTGCAAAGGATTATAACAGCACACGCGGCACGCTTTGGTGGTCACGTGACCAGCCACCCCGGCGCCGAGGTTGTCCGCCGGTGATGTCACCGGCTGGAGCAAGGAGATTCTGCTGCTGGTCTCGCTTGGGGGACCCATGGGTCGCTACACACGCCCCCCCAGAATGGACTTGATCCAGGAAGGTCAAGCTGAGGGGGGTCCGGATGACCCGACCGAAACGACCCCTGGCCAGTCGCGGGGGGGGGGGGGGTCCGGTGTGGTGGTGGGTGGTCGGACGGGGGGTGCAGTGGACGGGGGGCGGCCGTGCCGCGGTGGCAGAGCCAGCCGTGGTGGCTGGCCGACGTCCATGTGGGCCGGTTTGAGGCGGTCCAGCGATATCCGGTCCGCCCGGCCGCCGATGCTGACGATGAAGGACTTGTTGTCCCGTCGTAGGACCCGGAAGGGTCCGTCGTATGGTGGTCGGAGCGGCCCCCGGTGCGCGTCGTGGCGCATGAAGATGTACTCCGCCGAGCGGAGTGCTGGGGGGACGTAGGATTGGGGGTCGCCATGGCGGGACGTGGGCACTGGGGCGAAACGTCGGGCGGCCTCCTGGAAGTCCATGCGCTGGCGCGCGGCGGACCAGGGGCTGGTGGCGTCGGGAATGAACTCGCCCGGTATGCGGAGGGCCTGGCCGTACACCAGCTCGGCGGTGGACGCCTGGAGGTCCTCTTTGGGGGCCGTGCATAGGCCCAAAAGGACCCACGGGAGCCGGTCGGCCCAGCCGTCGTCCTGGAGGCCGGCCATGAGTGCGGCCTTCATGGAGCGGTGGAACCGCTCGCACAACCCGTTCGCCTGGGGGTGGTAAGCCATGGTGCGGTGTAGGGTAACGCCCAACGTGCGGGCGATCGCGCCCCATCGTTCGGACGTGAACTGTGGGCCGCGGTCCGACGAGATGTCTGCCGGTGCGCCGAAACGCGTGACCCAGGTGGCGATGAACGCCTGGGCCACGTCAGCGGTGGTGGTGGAGGTGAGGGGCACGGCCTCCGGCCACCTGGTGGTCCTGTCCACCATGGTAAGCAGGTGGGTGAACCCCTGCGATGGGGGAAGGGGACCCACCAGGTCCACGTGGACGTGGTCGAACCATCGCTCGGGCACGGTGAAGGGAGCCAGCGGAGCCTGGGTATGCCGGTGGACCTTGGCCCACTGGCAGGGTGTGCAGGCGTTGGCCCATTCGCGGACGTCCCGTCGCAGCCCATGCCAGACGAAACGCGCCGCCACCAGCCGCTGGGACGCCTTCCGGCCCGGGTGAGAGAGGCCGTGGAATGAAGCAAAAATGCGACGCCTCCAGGTGACCGGCACAACGGGGCGAGGTCGGCCTTGGGAGATGTAGCACAGCAGGACAGTGTCCGCGAAGGAGATGTCAGCCAAGCGGAGGCCCGTGTACCTGCCACCCGGAGTGCCTGCACCATGCCGTCGGTGGCCTGGTCCGCTGCCATGAGGGTGAAGTCGACGCCGAGGTGGACGGCGTTGGCGCCGGCTCGAGAAAGGCAGTCGGCCACGGCGTTGTCCTTCCCGGCGACGTGCCGGATGTCCGTGGTGTACTCCGACACGGCGGAGAGGTGGCGCTGCTGGCGGGCCGACCACGGCTCCGTGACCTTGGCCATGGCGAAAACCAACGGCTTGTCGTCGACAAAAGCCGTGAACGGGCGGCCCTCCAGGAGGTGGCGAAAATGGCGGACGGCCAGGTACAGCCCGAGGAGCTCGCGGTCGTAGGTGCTGTACTTTAACTCATTGGCAGGAGTTGCCGGCTGAAGAATGCGAGCGGCTGCCAGGCCCCGTTTACCCATTGTTCATGGACCGCGCCCACGGCGTAGTCGGAGGCGTCCGTGGTGAGGGCGATGGGAGCCTGGGGTACCGGGTGGGCCAGCAGCGTGGCATTGGCGAGGGCCCGTTTCGCGCCGGTGAAAGCAGTGTCCATGTCCGTGGACCAGATGATGTCGCGCTTCGCCGGCTGGCCGCGGAGGGTGGCGTACAAGGGCCGAATGAGTTGCGCAGCTCGGGGCACGAAGCGGTGATAAAAGTTCACCATCCCGAGGAACTCCTGCAGCGCCTTGACGGAGCGGGGGCGCGGGAAAGCGGCGATGGCTTCGACTTTGGCCGGTAGCGGCACGACGCCGATCCGGGTGATGCGGTGGCCCAAAAAGTTGATCGTCGCCGCACCGAAGTGACATTTGGCCGGGTTGACGATCAATCCGTGCTCGCTGAGGCGGCCGAACAGCATCCGGAGGTGGAGGAGGTGCTCGGCTCTGGACGTGCCGGCGACGAGAATGTCGTCCAGGTAGGTATAGAGGAACGGCAAGTCGCGCAGCACGCCGTCCATCAGGCGCTGGAACGCCTGCGCCACGTTTTTGAGGCCGAAGGGCATCCGGAGGAATTCAAAGAGGCCGAAAGGTGTAATCACGGCCGTCTTCGGGATGTCGGCCGGGCGGACGGGCACCTGGTGGTACCCCCGAATCAGGTCCACTTTTGAAAAAATGGTCCGCCCCGCCACCGGGCGGAAAAATCCTGGATGTGCGGGACGGGGTACCTGTCGGGGGTAGTGGCGTCGTTGAGGCGGCGGTAGTCGCCGCATGGCCTCCATCCGCCGCCCGGCTTCGGGTCGATGTGCAGCGGCGAGGCCCAGGCGCTGTCAGAGCGCCGCACGATGCCGAGGCGCTCCAGCGCCGCGAACTCGGCCTTGGCGACGGCGAGTTTGGCGGGGTCGAGATGGCGAGCCCGGGCGTACACCGGCGGGCCGTAGTGGGGATGTGATACTCGATGCCGTGGCGCACCGCAATGGCCGAAAACGTCGGTCGTGTGAGGGCCGGGAACTCCGCAAGGAGGCGTGCGAAGTCGTCCGCCAATGGGAGGGCGCAGGAAAACTCGGTGGGTGCGGCACGGCTCAAGGCGCATGCCAGGGAGCTGAAAGTTTCGGCGTTGACGAGACGCCGGCGTTTCACGTCGACCAGCAGCCCGTGGGCGCACAGGAAATCGGCCCCGAGCAAAGCCATGGGGACGTCCGCCGTCACGAACTCCCAGTGAAAGAGTTGGCTGCCGAAGCGGAGGGCGACGGTGCGTGGGCCAAAGGTGCGGATGGCGGAGCCGTTGGCCGCGACCAAGGGGGGGCCGCAAACGGCGGCCCGCCTGTCCTCCGCCGAAGCGGGAATGACGCTCAGCTGAGCGCCGGTGTCGCAGAAGAAGCGCCGCCCCGACGCTCGGTCCGCGATGAACAGCAGGTTTCCGGAACGGCCGGCGTTCATTGCTGGTAGGGAACGCCGGCTCGCCCATTTCCCGACTTGCCGAACGTGCACGGGGGTCGACATGATCGGGCCTGCCACCCGAACCTGGCGTGGAAATAACACCAGGCCGGGTCCGGCGGGGGCTCCGGTCGATGCGTCGGGCCCGGGCGACGCGGCGTCGCCGCTGCCAGTCGCGCCGGCCCGGCGGCCTCCGGGAAGGAAACTGCGTCGCGGGCGTCGGGCGGGTGGGCGGGAAGGCTCCCGGCCGCCACCCCGACGAGCTGGCTCGCCGCTCCGGCGAGCTGGCTTGCCGAAGCGATCTTGTCGGCCTCCTTGGCGAGGTCGTGGGGGTTCACGATGGTCGTACCTGCCAGGGCGACCCGTACCTGGGCCGGGAGCTGGCGAAGAAAGAGCTCCTGAAACAGGAAATCCGAGGGGTGCTCGCCGAGCAACGCGAGCATGTAATCCATGCGTTCGGACGGGCGCGTATCGCCGAGCTCAGGCAGGTCGAGCAGGCGTCGTGCGTGCTCAGCCGGGGAGAGGGCGAAAGCGCCCAGCAGAAGTGCCTTGATGGCGTCGTACTTGCCGTCAGCGGGCGGGTTCTGGAGGAAGCTCAGGCAGCGGGCGGCGGTCGCGGAGCCAAGCGCGGCGACCACGTAATGGTATCGAGTGGCGTCCTCCGTTATGCCACGCAGGGCGAACTGGGAGTCCACCTGCGCGAACCAGACGGCGGCATGTGCTTCCCAGAAGGTGGGCAGTTTGAGGGACACTGCGGTGTCCATCGCGCGTCGTAAATTCGGGGTCACCAGTGAAGGAGCCCGTGCTCCAGCATGAGACGGACAAAATGATGGGCAAGGCACAAACTCGTCCGAGAAGATATTTATTGTAAAAACCAACTCGGGAACTCTGAAAAGCCCATTTATCGGGCTGCATATATATCCAAACCAGAAAGCATAACCGAAACCGAAAGCCACGCCTCTCAGGCAAGGCGTGTTTCGGTGGTCACGTGACCGACAGGTGCAAAGGATTATAACCGCACGCGCGGCACGCTTTGGTGGTCACGTGACCAGCCACTCCGGCGCCGAGGTTGTCCGCCGGTGACATCACCGGCTGGAGCAAGGAGATTCTGCTGCTGGTCTCGCTTGGGGGATCCATGGGTCGCTACACCCCTCCATTTATCACTACTTCAAATACCTAAAATTAGAATCAGGTGCACCAGCTCAGGTGCAAATGATGAGAACATCGTTAGAGAGGATCTTGGAGGAACCTGTCTTATTTAAACCTCAGACATTTAGTTTGGTTTGCTCTTTGTTGTTGAAGTGTGTGGCGTCACCATGCCTAGATCAAAAGAGCTCTCTGATGCCTTCAGAAAGAAGGTTATAGATGCCTACGAGTCTGGGAAGGGATTTAAAAAGATCTCCAAACAATTTGAAATCAATCATTTGACTGTCCGGAAGATCATCTCCAAGTGGAGAAGATTCCAAACAACTGCCAACTTGTTCAGGCCAGGCCGCCCCAGCAAGTTCAGCCCGAGAGCAGACCGCAAGATGCTGAAAGAAGTCTCTAAGAACCCCAGAATGTCATCACGGGACCTACAGGTAGCTCTTGCCACTGTTGATGTCAAAGTGCATGAGTCTACCATTAGAAAGAGGATGCACACATTTGATCTACATGGGAGGTGTGCCAGGAGGAAACCTTTGCTGTCCAGAAAGAACATCAGAGCAAGACTAAAGTTTGCCAATGAACACCGAGGCAAAGACCAGCACTTCTGGAACATTGTGCTCTGGACAGATGAGTCAAAGGCAGAGCTATTTGGTCACAGTACCAGAAGACATGTTTGGCGAAAACCAAAGACAGCATTTGACCACAAGAACCTGATACAACTGCAAAGCATGATGGTGGAAATATTATGGTTTGTGGCAGCTTTGCTGCATCAGGGCCTGGGCAGCTCACAATCATAGAATCCACTATGAATTCTTCATTGTACCAGAGGGTGCTTGAGGATAATGTGAGGCCATCTGTCAGAAAGTTGAAGCTCAACCGAAGGTGGACCTTGCAACATGACAATGACCCTAAACATACCAGTAAATCCACCAAGGAATGGCTGAAAATAAAGAAATGGAGGGTTCTGGAATGGCAGAGTCAAAGCCCGGATCTAAATCCCATCGAGATGTTGTGGGGGGGATTTGAAACGAGCTGTGCATGCAAGAAACCCCTCAAAAATCGCACAGCTGAAAAAATTCTGCATGGAGGAGTGGGCAAAAATTTCTCCCAGTTGATGTCAGAGACTGGGAGACAGTTATAAGAAACGCCTACTTGAGGTTGTTTCTGCCAAAGTGGGAAATACCACCTATTAGAGCCAAGGGTGTACTTACTTTTTCCACATGCGAAATTTGCATTTATGTTTATTTAAACTATACAATGGACGACAAAATGTAAATGTTTCATGATATTTGTTATATAATATCACCTTTATCTATCAATATTGTTGAAATGAAGATCAAATAGCTGTATGTTGAAATATGTTGAAATATGTTGAAAAAGTCAAAACTTTACATGGGGTGTACTTACTTTTTCACGTGACTGTATTTACATGATATGTAAATGCTTGTTCAAAGAAATTGTCCAAAAATGGCAATTTGGTGGCCATTGTGTTTATGCTAATTAGAAGGTCAAAAACTCAAAATTCGGCTTGGGAACCGGATTAATCGAATTCAGCATACCCTAATTATGTTAAAAAGTGAGGTTCCCAACTTTTACCCAAACATGCAACAAACATTCACATTTCTCAGAAATCCGTCTAGTCTAATAATTGGCTATGGGTGTGGTTGAGCCAACTGGCGCAACACTCTCTGTAAGTAGGAATTTGAAACTTGTCATTGGTGATAGTTCACCTATTCTTTGCGAAGATTCTTTCTCAACGTCCACTAACTAATGCCAGCAGACAGGAAACCCAGTTTAACGTGTGTCTCAGGAATGGCGCACAAATTGATGAATCAACTTGTCTGTGGAACATTGGAATGAGAGTTTATAGTTTGATCAGGATTAAAACCCAGGTGAGACAGGTTAAAGGTGAGTGTACACACCACTGGGTTGTGGTTGTTGATCCTGCTAGCGATGGTAAAGATCCCAAGGTGTTTTTCATGAAGAGTAAGCATTTTATTGCCAGCACCCTGAACAGATACCTGCTTAAAATGAGTTCTGATTGACTGTTACTCTTGGCCAGCCGCTTAGTGAAAAGCTTAGGCCAATCTTTATTCCATAACCCAAATCCTACAGTAATGTTTGATTGATTGGGTCCATTTTAAGAAGTCGTAGTAGAGATTCTGGCACATTACAGGAACAGTGTGAAGATCATGAGCTAAGCTGCCATTTTGCAGTATTTTATTTATTAGAGAAAAACCCGTCCTTACAAGCGGTTAGTTCCGCCCTGATTTGGCTGGCGTATATTAGTAAAACTTGTAATTCCCCCTCTCACCTGCAGTGGCACTATATGCAATACATATTTGCTTGTTAAGTTGCTTACGATCCTACCATGCCTCTGTGGAGCTTCTTGAGGAACTCATGCCACTTTAGTCTGTCTCGGGCCCACTGACTGATTATCATGAAGGTGGTTTCTAACTTCCTCAGCTACTTTTCTACTGTATGCCACAAGGCCTCACTGAAATAGACGTCCAACCCTCCTATGACCCCTAAACTTTCATTGTATCACTCTTTTTGTGGTGCTGTTTTCCATATTCAGTAAATGCCCAATTCATCTCCACCTTTTGTCATTTATATTTCCTCCATAATGTTTTTTCTTTATGTACATATTTACATAGAGAATTGGGGTCCTCCCTCGGCCCTTCGGGGCGAGACGAATTATATTTGGTACTTGCAGGCAGGAACGCCAAGGGGGGGAAGTGGGGGAAAGAGGGGTAACGACCCCATGGCCCAGACATAATAGGGGCCCGTAATTATTCTTTCAATTTTTTTTGGTTTCATTTTGTCTCCCTCCAAGCTATTCAGGGCGATCCCCTGCATGCCATTGGCATGGGCAGTAACACCCTCCCTCATAATATATACTACTGTGGGAACAATTTACATAATGATAATCTAGGTAATGATGTAATAAGGTAACAACAAAGACACAATAAATAATAAATAATAACAACTATAACTGCCACTTTATAACTGTTGGCAGTGATGAGCAGTTTCCTCCACCTTCCCACCATAGCCACCCCTGAAACTACCTCCACGTTTTCCTCCTCTGTAGCCCCTCGACGCCCATGGCCTGCCTGCTCTACTGTTATGGTCCGACCATCCAAATCCTTGCCATTTAAATCCTTTTCTGCATCTTTGGCGTCCTTTGTGTTTTCAAACGTGACAAAGCCAAACCCTCTCGACTTTTGCATCTCCCTGTCTTTTATCAGCAGCACTTCCAAGAGTGGTCCATATTTGCCCAAGATAGAGTCCAGAACATCTTCACTTGTGTCAAAGTTCAGTCCACCTACAAAGAGCTTGCCAACATTGCCTCCATCCATGACTTGTGTGTGCTGACACTTAGTTTCAGGGTACTCGACAAGAAGTGACTATGCAAAGCGTGACGTCAGTACCTTCTCCTTCTCTTCAGGGTGCTTCCTACCCATAGCACGAGTCGCAGCACAGGATGGAAAGATACCCGGAATCTCCTGCTCTAACTGTGCGGTGTTATTTTCCATACTGGGCTTTTCAACCAACATTGGATTACCAGAAACTCGACCACCGGCCAAATCATTCCCGATAACAAAAGAGATTCCCTTTACAGGACGAGTGGCTTGTAAACCTACGGTGACTGGTCCTGAAACCAAATCAGACTTCAAATGGATGACATGAAGAGGAGCTTTAACATAGCCACCAACCGCCTGTAAAAGAACACTAACACCATTTGCCGTCTTCTCTGACAATGGCAAAATGCCCTCAAGCATCAAAGATTGATGTGCTCCTGTGTCCCTCAATACCCTAACAGGTCTCTGGTTCGTTAAGTCTCCATCCAGTGATACAAACCCTTCTGAAATAAAAGGTTTGTAACCCTCTTGAACAAGGTCGTTCTGTGATGCCGTAACTTTGGCATGGGAACCTTCACAAGGCACTGTCCTCCAAGGACGATTTCTCGCATTGGCCAATGCATTCGGAGTTGTATTAGTTTGACTCCGCTCATGATTTTTCCTTTTCAGGGCGTAACATTGGGACATCAAATGCCCAGGTTTCTTGCAAAAAGCGCAAGTAGGCCCGGAGGAAAAACTCGAGGTCTGCCTCGGGCCCCCCGGAAGATAAGTCTGTCTTGGAACTGTAGTCTTCTGATCCCTAAAAGTCACGGTATCAGATTTGTCCTCATAGTCATCTCTAGGCCGGAACAACTTCCGGTTCCTCGGGCGAGTGAGGCGTGCTTCGAGCTCTCCACGGCATCGAAGTTTGAGTGTTTTCCCGTTCTTGTCTTTGTCAAATTTCCACTGGTTATTTTGCTGTGTACGTGTTATTGTGTGTTTCTAGTTGGTGTTGGTTTGTGGTTCGTGCAAACTTGCGTGTAGTTAATCGTTTTCTGAGTCGTACCTCATGCGCGGCCTGGTAACTTGGGGCTTCCCTCCCCCCGTCGGTGTTTTGTCGGTTTGGGTTATTTCCTTCGCTGTATTGCTTGTTTCTTTTATTTTGTTTTCTCCCCCTCACCTCACCTCCTGAGACAAAGAATTCTATATTGATTCTTTCTCTCCTCCCGGACACGTGCTTGTTCGCTCTCCTCCTCGGCTCGGCTTGTGCCCCGCCCCCTGTATCTCGTTTTCTTCCGCCTCTGCTCCTTCTTTCTCAAATCCACGTTCTCGCTTGGAGACTTTTCCCGGATTGTTTTTTCATCGTTCTGTTTGGATATTGTTGGAATATGTTTAAACCGCAGCCGTGATGCTGATGCCCCCCCCCCCCCCCCCCCCAGAATTTACATGTTTTAAACGTTTCCCAGTGTATACCCTGGTCAGAATAGGTACACCGTATCCCTGCGTGTCGTAAGAGACGACTAAGAGGGTTGGCGTCAGGAAGGGCATCCGGCCATAAAAACATTGCCTCAAAAAGCGAACCATGACAATTACAACTACATATGGGCAGGGTGCAGCCCGAAGTGGAGATCGGTTTCTGAGGTTTGGGACATGGAATGTGGGGACAATGACAGGGAGATCAGGAGAAGTGGTGGAAGTATTGGTCAGAAGAAGAGTGGACATATGTTGTGTGCAAGAGACAAGATGGAAGGGAAGGGTTGTGAGAATGGTGAAGGGTAGGCAGGGACAGAAATACAAGTTTGTGTGGCAAGGGTGCCCGGAGGGCGTGAATGGTGTTGGTGTCCTGTTTTCTGAGGAGTTCGTAAACAGTGTGGTGAGTGTGACTAGAGTGAGTGATAGGTTGATGATGGTGAAAATGATGATTGGAAAGCTCTTGGTGAACGTCATCTCGGGATATGCTCCGCAGGTTGGTCGAAGCGATGAAGAGAAGGACAAGTTCTGGTGTGCGATAGAGAAGCTGATGGAAAACGTGAAAGATGAGGAAGTTGTTGTGGTGGGAGGAGACCTGAATGGACATGTGGGAAGGAGTATGGATGGTTTTGAGGGAGTTCATGGGGGTTACGGATATGGTGTGAGAAATGGAGAAGGTGAAAGGATTTTGGAGTTTGCTGATGGAGCTGATTTGTTGATTTGTAATACTCAGTTCCAGAAAGAGGACAATAAGCTTGTTACATACACGTCAGGTGGGTCGACGACAACCGTTGACTACCTGATGGTGCGTCGGCGAGATAGGGGGCACCTCCGGGACACAAAGGTGATCCCGGGGGAGGAGGCTGTTTCACAGCACCACTTGGTTGTCTGCGACATAAGGGTGAAAGGTGCGAGGAGAGCTCGGCGGGTGAAGTACCAACCGAGAATGAAGGTGTGGAGGTTGAAAGAGGTGACAGTAAGGGAGGCATTAAAAGAGAGGCTGAGTAGGGTAGAGGATGATGTGGTTGAGCTTGAAAGTGGTTGGATGTCAATGAAAGCTAGTCTGTTGGGAGCCGTTGGTGAGGTATGTGGATGGACAAAAGGACCACCGAGGCACTCGGAAACATGGTGGTGGGATGTTGAGGTTGGAAAGAGGATTGACGAGAAGAGGAAGAAGTTCAAAGAGTGGCAGAAGGCGAAGGGTACGGGAGCAGAAACAGCAGAGCCTGAAAGTTATAAGGCAGCCAGGAAGGCTGCAAAGAAAGAGGTAGCAAAGGCGCAGGAGGCATGTAGGAAAATGTTCGGAGAACGCTTGGATTCGGAAGAGGGTCAGAAAGCAGTATTCAGGATTGCAAAGCACATAGCGAAAGAGAGGTGTGATGTGATGGGGGTGAGTTGCTTGAAGGATGAAGTGGGACAAATCGTTGTCGACCCAGATGGAATTAAAGGAAGATGGAAAAGATATATGGAAATGCTGTTGAATACAGAGAATGAATGGGATGGCAACATAGAGAGTAACCCAGTTTTAGGACCGGCAGAGAAGATAACTGAGAAGGAAGTTGAGGAAGCGATAAAAGCAATGAAGAGTGGAAAAGCGGGAGGGCCGACGGGAGTTGTGGGAGATATGTTGAAGGCAGCAGGAAGTTGGGGTGTGAAGAGAATGACAGAGATCTGTAACCTGGTGGTGAAAGAAGGCCGCATTCCAGTGGATTGGGAACTGAGTACCCTCGTCCCTCTATACAAGGGGAAAGGTGACCCTCTGGAGTGTGGCTCGTACCGAGCGATAAAGTTATTGGAGCATGGAATGAAGGTATTGGAAAGGGTGTTGGAGAGGAGGATAAGGAAGAAAGTGAAGATCGACGAAATGCAGTTTGGATTTATGCCAGGAAGAGGAACGACAGATGCGCTTTTCATTGTGAGGCAGTTGCTGGAGAAGTACATGGATAAGAGGAAGAAGTTGTTTTTTGGGTTTGTTGATCTGGAGAAAGCATTCGATAGGGTTCCACGCAAAGTATTGACATGGGCATTGAGGAAGTTAGGAGTGGAGGAATGGTTGATCAGAGTAGTGATGGCAATGTACAAAAGAGCACGCACAGCTGTAAGGACGAAGGACGGGAACAGTGGTGAGTTTGAGGTGAAGGTGGGAGTGCATCAGGGGTCGGTACTAAGTCCACTACTATTTGTAGCTGTGATGGAGGTGCTGGCTCAGACCGTAAAGGAGGGTTTACCGTGGGAGTTGTTGTATGCAGATGATCTGGTGTTGATTGCGGAAAGTATGGATGGATTGAAGGAAAAGATGAACAAGTGGAAGGAATGTATGGAGACAAAAGGTCTGAAGGTGAATATCGGAAAGACAAAGGTGATGGCAAGTGGTAAAGCATGTGGTGAGGTGGAAAGAACTGGGAAGTGGCTCTGTGCTGTGTGCAGGAAGGGTGTCGGAGTGAACTCCATTCAATGTACAATGTGTGCTGAGTGGGTTCATCAAAAATGTAGTGGTCTGAGAGGGTCATTAACCAGTGTGGCAGCTACATTCAAATGTAAGGTGTGCACAGAGGGAGCTGCAGATGGAGGGAATGTTGAGTTGGATCTTGGAGACGGCGTGAAGCTGGAAGGTGTGAAAACATTTTGCTACCTCGGAGACATGCTGAATGGAGAAGGTGGATCAGACTCGGCAACGGTTGCTCGAGTGAGATGTGCATGGAAGAAGTTTCGGGAACTGAGTGGCGTGCTGATGAGGAGGAGAGTGTCGCTGAAGCTGAAGGGAAAGGTGTATGCTGCATGTGTGAGAAGTGTTATGATTTATGGGAGCGAGACATGGGTAATGAACGTAGAGCAGCAACGAAGGCTGGAAAGGGTGGAAATGCGAATGGTTCGATGGATGTGCGGAGTATCGTTGAGAGAGAGGAAGACAAATGATGAATTGCGAAAGATGATGGGAATATTGCCTGTGATTGATGCTGTGAAGAGGAACAGGTTGAGATGGTTTGGTCATGTATTGAGGAAGGATGAAAGTGACTGGTTGAGAAGAGTGATGGAAGTTAATGTAGAAGGAAGTAGAGGACGGGGAAGACCGAGAAAGACTTGGCTAAAGATGGTGGAAGAAGAAATGCGGGCAAGGGGGTTAACAAGGAGAGATGCAGAAAATAGGGCAAAATGGAGAAGATTGTCATGGGGACCGCAAGGCTAACCCCCGCTCTAGCAGGGAACATGGCCTTAAAATGCATGTTGTTGTTGTTGTTGTAGTCATCTCTAGGCCGCCTCCATGAATATTTGTTCTCCGCACCTGATTTACCATAACTCCCCTGGCTAACTCTTTGCGGGAAGTTAGGTTTGTGGAACCCCATCCTGTGTGTCAAGGCATAGTCATCTGCCACGGTCGCTGCCTCATACAACTCTGGTACTTTCTTTTCATCCAGATGTACTTTAATGTCCGCGTGGACACACTGTTTGAACTCCTCCACCAAGATCAATTGTCGCAACAGGTTGAAGTCTTTCCCAATCCCCTTCGAGTCACACCACCGATCAAACATGGTTTCCTTCATTCTGGCAAACTCCACATGGGTCTCACTCTCCCTCTTCCTGGCATTCCTGAATTTTTGCCGGTAAGCTTCAGGGACCAATTCATAGGCTTTAAGAATGGTTTTCTTCACTATCTCATAATCTGCACATTGGACAACTGGTAAAGCTGAATGGATATCTTGAGCTTTACCCACCAGAACACTTTGCACTAACATAGTCCAGGACCCCACAGGCCATTTTAGCATTTGAGCCACTTTCTCAAAGTGTTAAAAAAAAAACTTGACTACCTCCTTTTCATTGAAGGGTGGAACTAGCCTCACATGCCTACCAACATCCCAAGTGTTCTGACTAGTTGTCGAACTAGCCGGCATGGATACTACTTCTCTCCGTTCTCCCATTAATTCCAGCTCCTTGAGTTTAGGTTCCTTCTGATACTCCATGTCACGTTCCTTTAACTCCCTTTCGGCTCTCCTTTCCTCTGCTCTTTCCTCTGCTCTTCTTTCTTCTTCAGCTCTCCTTTCCTCTGCTCTTTCCTCTGCTCTTCTTTCCTCGAGTTCTTTTTCAGCTCTCTTTTCCTCTGCTCTTCTCTCCTCGAGTTCTTTTTCAGCTCTCCTTTCCTCTGCTTTCAACCTTTCCTGGCTCTGCAGTTGCATCTCCATTTTCTGGAGCTCCACATTTTCTTTTTCCTCAGGTAACCAATCCAAGGCTACCTCTTTCCATGTTCCTTGTCCCACCAGAGATTCTACCAGCAATGTCTGCACCTCTGCTTTCTTCATATTAACTCGGACCTCCAAGTTGAAATGTTTGGCCAATATCAAGAGTTCCGATCTTTTTAACGCTTGGAACTGTGCCTCATTAGGGGACGCCACAAACTTTTCTGCGTCAAACACCATGGTGACTATTAGTTAGCACCTGTTAACCTTCACACAAAAAATGCAATTTTTTTTTTTTAAATTTGGGAATGTTAGAAAAATTCCAGATTTGGGAATTTTTGGAATGTTAGGGAATTCTGTCCCGGACGAATTTAAGGGAATTTAATCGCCGACGAGATTTGGGGATTTTGTCAGCAAAGACGAGCCCCCAATTTCTGTTTGGGCCAATTTTGGACGAGCCCCCACTTTCTGTTACGTGCTCCTCCCCAAACCCCGGTCATGGTGTACCTCCGAGCCCCGAGAGGAGTCACGGCAGAAAGATGTGTCATTCTGTGTCAAAGATCAATGGTGAAACCACACCAATTGTTACCAACAAACAAATATTGTATTAAGGTCACACCAGAATAACAACACAAAAACAATAGTAATCAATTGTACAACCAATATATATTTCCTATGATGGTACCATCAGGTTCGTACAATATAACTCACTGTGCTCCAAGTCAGCGAAAAGAAGAACATTCCCAATGTCTCTATTCCCGCATCAAGCCAAAGTCGTATTCCGGCATCAAGCCAAAGTCGTATTCCGGCATCAAGCCAAAGTCGTATTCCGGCATCAAGCCAAAGTCGATCCACTCCAGTGATCGTCTGTACGATGTCGTATCGAGACCAGAATCCCGTTGGGTTGACAGTTACAGTCCCGCTGCCAAAGCTGCGCAAAGGTGCCCTCAAGGCGACGGGGAAATCACACCCTCGGGTATGGACGTTCCACGGCTCCAAATCGGCGAACCGCAGATTTCCCACTCAAAAGTCACGTTACACACGCACACCAGATTAACGTCTGAATGTGGTGAAAATAGTTGAAGCGAAGTGAAAAACCTGGAGCGATGTGCAAATCCTGCGCGAGGTAAAATGGCCGACGGCCCGTTCTCGAGGCATAACGGCACAACGATGATTCTCCTCGGAATCAACCGCAAAACCTGACATGCAGGTTGATATGTCATGGCGATAACAACTCTGTCGCAGGAATCCCTTTCCTGGGAAACCCAAAGTTTGATCGTGACTCTCGTTCGCCAATCGTTGGCTCCAGACCTCGAAGCAGCTAGGCTTCTTGTCCCACTCGCTCGCTCCGCTTTCTTCTCCTCCTCTTCCTCTTCGTCGTCGTCTGGTTCCGGTTTCATTTAAAACATTAACTTTTTTACCTTTTGAAAATAGTAACCTATATTTCCCTTAAACTACAACAATAATAGTACATGGAATCAGAAATGTTTACAGTGGATGAAAAACCACAACAACGGAAGTGACGAATCCGTAACAATATATATATATATATATACACACACACACACACACACACACACACACACACACACACACACACACACACACACACACACACACACACACACACACACACACACAGTATATATATTGTTGCGGATCTGCCGCCGGCCTTCTCCCCTTACAAAGGGGGGATTAGTCCCCTTGTCTTGGCTGACCTGGCGCGACCCGGGACCTGTTACGTCCCTTCCGGACAACGCTAAATTGGGTTTCAGGACCAAATTCACTGTTACCTAAGTACTAGCGCTGCCCTGGAAGTGAGGAAATAATCCCCGCACGAACCAAGTGTGATGATGATATGCCGAGCGGTTTGCGTACACGTGATCCGCGCTATTATTACTTACTAGACCCGATTGGAGCGATCTAGTTCATACCACGCTTAGCCAATGGAGAAATCACAAATGCGATCGAATTGGAAAGGAAAGGAAGAACAAATGTTTAATTAATATTGCACGTATTTACAGCCAGGACGAAAAGACACAGGGAAATCCTTAAACAGTCTTATACTTAATACCCAGGACAAACGGGCCCGTCTCACACACACGAGTGTATCACATGGGGATTGCTGATGGGCAGGTTGATGTTCACCAGCGCGTCCAGGGATGGCTCCTGTGCAGTTCTCTCCGGTCCCCGGCACGTCCCTTGGAGATGGAAGTAGGTGAAAGCAGGAGCTCGTAGCGTGTCGCCTGAACGGAGCGGGTTATCATGGGGCGAACGGTAGGGAGCGGACTTTGGCGCGACTGGCAGTTATTCGCTTGCAGTTATGGCCGCGTTCACTCGCGTGGCCGAAATGCGCTATATGCGTTACCGGCGCGTCTGGCTGCGCCCACGTACATGTACAGTTCAAAGTTCAACAACGGCGAGTGATGCACATTCTTCTCTCTCTGCGTTCCGCCTCCGGATCAGCTCTGCGAGTCCTATCGCGCCATGGTGCAGGCCAGTCCTTCAAGTCCTGTTCAAGTCCTGCCATGTGCATGCGAGTCCTTTTCCACTGCCGTGTGCACGCGAGTCCTTCAGAGGGCTTTTCATATCGGCTTATATAGCCCCACCCCGCAAACCTTCTGGAACTCACCAGACGCCCTTTACCACGCCCTCTCACACCATTCCGCTCGAGCTCTGATTGGCTGGTGGCTCTTACCTTCTCCCCCGTGCCGCTCACCCCGACCCCGCACCCCTCCTTCACCTTCCGAGGCCCTGCCTCGTGTTAGCGATGGGACGCGGGATGGATTACGCCCATAGAGGTAGACTGGAAGGGTGGACACAAAATGAATGTATGGCCTACTCTCCTGTCTTTACACAACGCAGGTACTAAGAGGGGAAATGGCCTATTCTTACACATACCAAGACATAACTATACTACAAATGGGCCGAGATGTTGCTCGTGTGACTATGGGGGGCAAACCTTTAACCTTTAATGACTTCAATGTGTAAATCTCAAAACCGTAGCAATATATATATATATATATATATATATATATATATATATATATATATATATATATATATATATATATATATATATATATATATATATATATATATATATGTGAAGAATCAGCTCTTCGTTTGGTGAAGAAGTCCACAAATAGCCTGAAAATGACGCAGTTTTTTATTAAAGCCAACTTATACAGATCCGGAGGAGACAGACGTCTACAGCAAGCTACAGCAAGAACATGCCAAGTCAAGCCTTCCTGAAAACGCATTGATTCTCATTCACTTATATACGAATACGATTATCAGAAAATCTCCGAGAGAACAAACAAAACTGGGAGAGGTTCCTCCCCGGTGGGCCAAGCCCCCACCGTCATCCGCCCTGTTATTCGGGGGAGTCAGCCCTTCCTTATCATTCGGACCAAATGTTTCTCTGGGCTCCGAGAAAACAGAAATGTAACTCACAAAGAGAAGAGTGTATGCTTAGCCAAACAAACCCATATATTTTATGGGTTTGTGTACATGAGTAATTCAAAGCATGTTTATACAGAGTCATGCGTTGCTGTGATTAAAACAAAATATATATGGTTAACGATAGGTTCATGTCATTCTACTAGCATTACGCAAAAACACGCGCATGTGGGCGTGGTTTTACGACCAGCCTCGAAAAAAGCACACGTATACAATTGTCCAGCATGACCTCATTTTAAACACAAACTGAAGCATGTTTATTAAAATTCAGGCGCCGCTATGATTATATAATTAATGTTTTTCAAGTTTATATCTGCAATTCGAGCACTCCGCTTGAAACTACACATTCCACGCGCGCATGAACGTCCGACATCCAGCGTCCGATATTCAGCAAAGTCGCAATGACCCACAATGCATTTGGGCACACATCCTCCGAGCAACCTCATACAGCACACCCGTGACTCGCGGCTCGCTCGGCTCTTGCCTAAAAACACAATAACTCTACTCTAACTTCCACGGAGCCGCACGGCGGAAACGCAGGTTTGTACCACATTTTAATAAAACGAACATTGCCAGGATTCTCGGATAGACGTTTAATTTCACAACACACATGACAAAAATCCGATTTAAATTCAGAGATCGCCGATCGACCTGGCACAACCATCTTAACGCGATGACGCCACGCCGCCCCCCCCCCCCCCCCCCCCCGTCTTGGCGCGCACCCTCGTGCCTCCGCACGAATCTCAACACTCCCTGCACGCCGCTCTATTCGCGTTCCTGGCGGGGTTTACCTCACGTTGGGACATGCAGTCGGCTGTCATAACAGAGAATTGTCAATAAAGAATCTACGACTTGACATTCCTTCCTCTTGTCTCGTCGAGACAAAGTATCTTAAGAGACAACGTGCCACATCGGGCTTTATTGAAAAATAATTGTGTAATGCGGGTATTGAAAAAATAATTGTAATGCGGGTATCTCCCAAGGGCATATCGTGCGCCCAAAGCGCTTCGCCTGGCGATTTGGCGAGCGTGTCGTGCGGTGCGTGCTTGGAACCTGAGGGCTCAGAACATGAAAGTCCATTAACGTTTCGGATCCACAACGAAGGTGTCTGGTCCAGATGAGGTTCTGCTCCGCCAGAGGGCCCATCACCTCCCCTGCGGAACTTGCTCCCCCCACCCTTTGCAGACCCAGTCCTTGCAGATCTTCGAAGTTAATCAACGATCATGCCCATGAGGTCCCTCACGTGCTGCTGTTCTGGGGAATACATAATATTGTCAGTATCTTGTGTCTCAATTTCCTGGTCAGGGTACAGAGCGTAAAAATCCGATTCACTTGAAGCATTTGAACTTAATACATATGAAGCAAAGAGAGGAACTTCCTTTATGTCAAAGTCTCCCATGGGCGCCTGGTCGGCTTGCGGGTCTAGGACATCCGCGTCGGGTCCCTCGACCGCCAGACCCAGTGTCGCAATCAGATCCATAGTTGGGTCGGAAGGGGGCGTGCAGCTGTCAGCTTGTAATACATAAGCAGCGTTAGCCAGTACACGCAAGGGGTTTATAGCACAAGTATCACAGTCATCACATACACCGTTACAGGCAGCAGCCAGTTCCCACATGGGATCCGCACAAGTATCACAGTCATTACAAAATTCAATGCAATTTTCTGGAGCGCCGGTCGCAACTGCCTTGTTGAAGGACCCGTTCAGGTCGACGGCCTCTGTGGTCAGAGCCATAGTCGTTGTCGGCGGCTTTTTCACTTTCCATCCTGTAAAATACTTTCTCATACAGAGGAGGACTAGAGATTTCATTAGTGCCCCCCAAATTACTACCCCGATTATCACAGCCAGTGCGGTCAATAACCACTTCACTATGGTGCCCGTCCATCCCTGGAACCAGTCAGTGAGCCAGCTAAATGTATAAGAATTTTCGCGCGCGATCCGATCGATCGTCAGGGCGTGGCTAGTTTCCCTTAGTCTCACTATTGCGGCTGACACTCCTTCAGATGGATCGGGTATGTAAGTGCAACATTTTCCCTCTATAATTCCGCATACCCCTCCTTTCTCTGCCAGGAGCATGTCCAAAGCCACCCGATTCTGCATCACCATTGTACGCATGTGAATTACCGTGTCCAATAGTATGTCATGAGCCGTGGCGGTGTCGTTTGCCACCTTTTCTAGGGTCAAAGCCAATTTGTCTATTCGGAAACTATCCATGACTGTGCCCGCTCCTGGGAAGAAGAAACCAAACACCTTTTCCCATAGACTCCCGTGTAGTTTAGTGGTTCCATCTTCGTTCATGACTGACCTCTTATAACGCCTGTCCAAGGACTTTGGGTCTAGCTCATCCAGTATCTCAACGTCAGGAAGGACTGAACCCAGATAACATGTGCCCCCCCAATTATTTGGTAAATAGGGGTAAGCCTTGTCGCCGCATATAAACATTGTCCCATGGGGTGGGACCAGGTGGGTGGATAAGCACTGGAGTCCCTTTACCACCCCATTAATCCTACTAACCCCCCTAGAGAATGTTATAGCCGTTATGTTGTGGTTGTGTTTATCTTGCAGTACTATTCGTAATGTAATCCCCGAGCTCCCTTGTCCCAGCTTCCCGGGGAGAGTGTAGGCGCATTCTGATTCTCCCATACGCAAGTGGTCGGAACCCTGGAGGCAGACCGTCCCTTTCTGTGGTTTGACCCAGACGGGGGCAGGCCTCTCGGCCACATGGGCAATCATTGACGGGCGATAATTAAATTGTCGATTGCAACTCTTGCCGTTGTCAACCCCTTCTCTTTCCAGCGTGGTGACTAAACATGGGGAATCGATAGGTTGTGAGCAGAGGTCATTGAGGGACAGAGGTAGCACTATCATGTGTATTCCTGTGGTGCCTGCTTGGGGAAAGCGCATGCACGACCAGCAGTGTGTCCTATTTTGAATTGTTGCCACCTCCCTGGCCACTTTCCAATATGTGTTTTCACCCTTCTTTGGGGCCTTATTCTGGGGTTGTGGCGTGAGTATGTATTCGATGCATGGTATGTAGTTCTTTTCGCCCCCGGCCGCGCCAGGGGTCCAGACGCTGCACCGGACCTGCATGGTCATGTCTTTCCCTAGGCGTGTGCGTGTTTGTAGCTTAAAATCAGGGGTTCCCCATTGGTATCCTGGTTGGGCCAAGGTCTTAATGCTAGCTTGCCCGTCTTCCCGGAACTCTCGTTGCTTTTGTAGTACCATGCCAACGCGTCCAGGCCCTGCCGACAGTGCTAGCCAATTTATGTTCACCCAATTTGTGTGCAGGGCTTTCTGTTCGAAACATGGTAGTGATACTCTTTGTCCCCATGTTACGGTGAGGTGTCGGGTTTCGTTTTCGCATCTATTGGAATCGGAGTTTCCCCTAGCTGCTGTCGCTATCAATAGTATTGTACCTATGATTAGGCCCATCCTTACTGTGGTTGCTGTGGTGTAGTGTCTGGTGCTTGTATGGCCAACTTACAGTGCGTGGCGTGGATCCACGAAGTCTTGCCCTCGCAAAAGACTGCCGTTGGTGTAGTCAGCAACACCTGGACTGGTCCCTTCCACCTTGGTTCCAAGGCGTTCTTGCAGGTGAAGTGCTTTACGAGCACCTGGTCTTTTTCCTCTGGTGGAACACCTGGTCCACAAGTCTCCTGGGAGCGCCTGGTCTACAGGTCTCCAATTCATAGATTCAATTCATTCAATTCATAGTTTCATAGAACACCTTTTCTCCAATTTCCTAATCCACTTTTTTTCAAGTGGATCCAATTTTATCCAATATTCAATTTTTAAATTCAATCCCATTTAATCCAGTCCAATTCAAATTAAATTCAATCCTTCTCTCAGCATCCCATTACCTGTTTCCAACATCAATAAAAATAAAATTATAAAATTAATAAAAAATCAATCATCTCAACTCTCAAATCGAATCAAAAAATAAAAATAAACGAAAATTACTTCAGCGAGAGTTTCAACTAGAATTAACACAAACAAACCACCATTAACCTCCATTAACACAAACAAACCACCATTAACCTCCATTAACACACACAAACCACCATTAACCTCCCCCTATTATTTATTTATTTTCACGAATAAACAAATAATAGAAATAACCTGGTCTACTTCCAATTTCAATTCTAGTCAGTTCTGGTGTCTGGTCACACACAATGTTTTCCTCACCCACTGTGATTCGCTCAAAATAGATTCTCACTGTTATGTCTGAAATTCGTCTCATGAAAACCCATTCAAGAGTCCGGTGTGACAGACAGCCAAACACATAGACACGCCGAAGACCCCAGGGTACCCATCAAACTAGCTTGTCCGCAGATCCACAACACAGCGAAACATGTAACTTTACTAAAATAATCACTTACTCATAACTAATACTCATAATAACTCATAATTACTTATGTAATTACTCATACCAATACTTACTTAAAATAATGTAATATCCCAATCTTCACCCCCTATGCAAATCGAAGCACCCCGGACGATCCACAACCAATATCAACCACTGTAGCCGTCTTCCCGACTCCAGGCAGCCACACGCAGCCACATACATCTCCATCCACGTCACACAAGACAACAGCCAACGAGTGTGTCCACCACACAGAAACCTTTGGCAATGCAACAACCGAACTCCCAGACAACCAACAACAAAACCCAATCCATCTCCATGGCTCATCAAGCAGTTCCAACTTAATCCAGCTTCACATACCGATTTCCCCAAAAACTCGTGAAACTTCACCCCCATTTTGGAAAAACCCTGGACTAAACCCTGACACCCTAAATAACTTCAGTCTCATCTCCAATCTACCCTTTCTGTCAAAAGTTTTGGAACGTGCTGTGGCCACTCAACTCAAACATCACCACTCTGCCAATAACCTGTATGAAACATCCCAATCCGGATTCTGCTCCAGCCACAGTACTGAAACTGCTCTCCTCAAAATCACCAGCGACCTTTTCTCTCCTCTGATGCCGGCAACCTCAACATTTTCATCCTCCTCACCTCAACGCCTCCTTTGACATCATCAATCACACCATCCTCCTCACCCTGTTTAGACCAGCTTGTGCCTATTAAACCCAAATTAGTTCACCCCCAAGCCTACAAGGACCACCTACAGCACTGCAAAGATGTCCTCTACTCCACCTACTACCCTCAAATTATCCACTCTGGCTCCGGAATCCCAAAAGCACTCTTCTCTACAATAAACAAACTAAATAAACAAACTTTACAACGTGAACAAACTCCTCAGCGCCCTGGATACCACCACCTGTCATTCAGAGTAGACAACAGCATCTCCCAGTACCAAAGACTTACAATCAGACCGACAGACAGACAAATAACAGAGGCATGTCGCCAGCCCCAGCACAGGACATCACCTTTCCGGGCAGGCACAATATAATCCACAGCATCGAAATGCCAATTTCTATCCGGAGCCTCGCAAAGCCAAAATCCATGCATGCGTGCTCCATCATGCAACCCGATCTGTACTCGGTGCGCCCGGCGCCCCCTATAATCAGTGAGTTATAATAACCACAATATCTCTGGCACCCAACTCGTGATACCACAATTTAATCCACGTTACTTGCATCTCTTCATCCTCCCAAATGTCCTCCATTTAACGTGACTCAAATCCATCTCAAATCCCCACAGCTCGATCGAACACGTCACTGTACTCGGCCCGGTTAAATTAAATTCCAAGCGTACTGTACCTGACGCTTCCACAACAACAAAAAACTCGATATTCTCTGTCCACTAATTATGTACATGACTTCAGTTTAACCAACAATATAATGTCCTTTCCTTCCAGATTTAGGTTCTATATCCTGTCGTTAAAGCAACACCTCGTAGACTGACTGCCTGTCGTTCTTCCAAGGTTAGTGAATTACCTCTGACCTTTCCCTTGCATATCTCGAACAAAGGTCAACTAAACTTTAAAAGGTCAAACTTCGAATTGGTCAACACAAATGCATCGATGCATCTTCCAGCCGCCACTCCGCACTGTACCTTACTGTATGAACAAGACTTCCTGTTGGAACTTGGCTCCGGAAATTAATTACTCTGTCTTGAAATCGTTTATTTTAGCCATCTTAAATAAATCCATCCATCTATCCATCTTATAAATCCATCTTAAATAAAAATCCATCTTATAAGTCCATCCATCCATATAAATCCATCTTAAATAACGTATTCGTCCTGTGACATTGCCTGGCATATATGTCGCAGCCGGCCACTATTCCGACATGGCTCGTCTGACATGAACGCTCGAAAGAAAAAAAACAGCCCATCCTGCAACCATCTCCAAGAAACCGCTTCATATCAACAGTAGATCGACAAGGGCACTCCGGGTGCTTTCCTGACCCGATTTATATCAATTCGCTTCCCAAACAACTCCCAAACAGATGACAGACAAATGCATTGGCCAGATACACACGTCAATTAACATCCCAATATACATTCATTCCTCATTCATATACGAGTGAGTCTCCCATTCTTCGCGCGAAACTCAGATCGACTCAAATCATGCCTTTCTCCAGCCACTCCCAAACAGTCTTTGCTCATTCATGTTACGTCTCTCATTCAAGGAAAAGGATTTTTTGGGACAGGTTGGACTGGGGTGGGTTGAGGTGAAAAAAAGGGAAGGCAGGGCGGGGGGTGTTGGGGTGTTGCCTAGAGCCCCGGGACTGAGCTCAGGTCTTGGGGGGGGTGGGGGGTCCTTTTGCACGGCCCAATTCTGCGGCTGTGGAGGGGGCCCTTGTATGTTCCAGTTTTGGGGAGGGGGCCCTTATGGATTCCTGGGCAATCATTTGCAACATGTCGTCCTTTACATCGGCCTTCTTATCGTCGCCCATGTCCCACTGCTCGGCCGCTTCATCTAATTGGTCGGTTAGCCTTAGTGCGATGTGTACCCCGGCCAACAACAGGTCGACCAGGGCCCCCCAATCGTCGAGGGTCTGGGCCGGGGTTGGTGCTACATTCGGCCAGCGTGCGTGTACTTTGGCCTGGTCCCACACCCGCGCTGGCAATACAGCCTCTCCCATGTGGCAGACGTCCCGCCAATCTGCGCCTGTATTTTGTATCCACAAACGCATAAGTTCCGGTACGTGACCGGGCTGTTCAGCCAGCAAGGTTCTCACCCGCTCCTGCATAGCCGCCAAATCTGGTTCTTTCAAATGGTTTTTTAAAGGGACACATCTCGATTGTAGGCTGTGAGTTCTCCGATTCCGTGAGCCCTTCCACTGAGGGGTACAATACAATACTCCTAGCCCTTCTGGGGCCGCGAACCCGCTGTCCGCCCCATTAATTTCTTGTCCTCTAAAAGGATTGCCCGGGCTAAGGTGAACCTGAGGGGCGGCTGGTCTAGTTTTATGGGGGTCTAACCCCTGGGGGAACAGGGGCGGGGGTGGGAGAGGTGGCGCCTGTAGCCCGGGGACAGGGCTCAGGGCTTGGGGGGGTAGAGGCATGGTGGCTACCTCCCCTGTCGCGGGGTCTTGGTCCGGATTATGGACGAGCGGCATTAGCCGCTGATTTGCTTGCTTAACTACCTCCTTAATTGTTTTGTCCTGCTGAACCCTGTCTGCTTGTTTCTTTTGGCCCTGAAGCTTCAGTACTTCCCCTGCCAAGCTAGCCTGTCTTGAGGCTGCCAGTCGCTTCATTCCTTCCTTTTCCCACCAGCCATACACTTTCCAGTAATCGGGTGGGAAGTGTTTCTTTTCCCTTTGTAGCTTATCCAAAGCTCCGTACAACACTTCCAACTTGTCAAGTGCAAACGATCCCTCCTCTGGCCAGGGACTATTTAAATCTTTAGTTAACACAGCCCAGTCCTTTAATGGTCTTACCGCGGCAAAATGATGCCTCTTAAACATGAAAGATGCCGGGGTTCCCTTAAGGGGTTCCCTTTCTTTCGTTAGCTTGCTTCCCATCTTATTGCTCTGGGCTGATCCTTCCTGGAAAGTTCTTGGCCTGGCTCAACCTTTACGGCTGTCCGACCTCACTTTCCCCTCCTGGTGCTAACTGTAACTTTAAGCTTACTGTTAAGTCCTTACTTGTTTATCCTGGCTTTAACAAAACCACGTCATTCTGAGGCCTAAATGAGCCTTTACTTACAATTTCTGTTCGAGTGCAGACAGCGCGGATGACAGGGAAGCGGACTGAACCCGTTCGAAGAAGCAAGGTACAAATTTGGAAAGATAGCCCTCTGGTATAAGACAATTGCTCACCTTAATCAAATTAGAGTGCCAGCGTCCCGGCCTCGAGCAGCCTTCCTTCCGTCGCCCGGGTTCCGCTTCCCGTCCTCCGCGTCTGTTGACACCCCACTCCTGGTACCATTTGTGAAGAATCAGCTCTTCGTTTGGTGAAGAAGTCCACAAATAGCCTGAAAATGACGCAGTTTTTTATTAAAGCCAACTTATACAGATCCGGAGGAGACAGACGTCTACAGCAAGCTACAGCAAGAACATGCCAAGTCAAGCCTTCCTGAAAACGCATTGATTCTCATTCACTTATATACGAATACGATTATCAGAAAATCTCCGAGAGAACAAACAAAACTGGGAGAGGTTCCTCCCCGGTGGGCCAAGCCCCCACCGTCATCCGCCCTGTTATTCGGGGGAGTCAGCCCTTCCTTATCATTCGGACCAAATGTTTCTCTGGGCTCCGAGAAAACAGAAATGTAACTCACAAAGAGAAGAGTGTATGCTTAGCCAAACAAACCCATATATTTTATGGGTTTGTGTACATGAGTAATTCAAAGCATGTTTATACAGAGTCATGCGTTGCTGTGATTAAAACAAAATATATATGGTTAACGATAGGTTCATGTCATTCTACTAGCATTACGCAAAAACACGCGCATGTGGGCGTGGTTTTACGACCAGCCTCGAAAAAAGCACACGTATACAATTGTCCAGCATGACCTCATTTTAAACACAAACTGAAGCATGTTTATTAAAATTCAGGCGCCGCTATGATTATATAATTAATGTTTTTCAAGTTTATATCTGCAATTCGAGCACTCCGCTTGAAACTACACATTCCACGCGCGCATGAACGTCCGACATCCAGCGTCCGATATTCAGCAAAGTCGCAATGACCCACAATGCATTTGGGCACACATCCTCCGAGCAACCTCATACAGCACACCCGTGACTCGCGGCTCGCTCGGCTCTTGCCTAAAAACACAATAACTCTACTCTAACTTCCACGGAGCCGCACGGCGGAAACGCAGGTTTGTACCACATTTTAATAAAACGAACATTGCCAGGATTCTCGGATAGACGTTTAATTTCACAACACACATGACAAAAATCCGATTTAAATTCAGAGATCGCCGATCGACCTGGCACAACCATCTTAACGCGATGACGCCACGCCGCCCCCCCCCCCCCCCCGTCTTGGCGCGCACCCTCGTGCCTCCGCACGAATCTCAACACTCCCTGCACGCCGCTCTATTCGCGTTCCCGGCGGGGTTTACCTCACGTTGGGACATGCAGTCGGCTGTCATAACAGAGAATTGTCAATAAAGAATCTACGACTTGACATATATATATATATATATATATATTCGTGGGATCACATATACAGACTTGGCATTTAACATGGATTTTTTTTTTGTGGGGGTGAACTTACTTTTCAAGATGACTTAGAACAAAAAGTTTTTTGGAATTATGTTGAAATTATTCTAGATTTTGTTAATGTGACCTTTAAAAGAAACAAAAACCACATTTGACATTTCGAAGCAAATAAATTCATCCTTGAAAGTGATGTAAACTGATATCGAACTCAATTCACAGACAGTACTGTGTTAAACTTCTGTGCGTTTTCCAGAAGTATCTTTTTATTTTGCACATTAGCCAAAAATTTTTTAAACAAAAACAAAAGTTAAATCACGACTGGGATTACGGACAGTAAAATTACAGTTCAGTACTTCGTGTAACCCCCACGAGCATTCAGGAGAGCACATACACGTTGAGGCATACTGTTCATGAGATTTGCCAAGGTTTGGACAGGAAACGCTTGCCATGCAGTTACAATAGCCTGCTGCAATTCACACACAGAGGCAGGCTGCTGGTCCAAGTTGTCGATTTGACACGTTAATTCTGCCCATAAGTTCTCTATCGGATTCATATCCGGGGACATGGCAGGCCACTCCATATGCTCTACACCACGGTCAGCAAGAAAGTGTTGGATCATGCGAGCACGATGAGGCCGTGCATTGTCATCTTGGAAGCCAAAGTTTCCTCGAAAGGCTGCACGAACAAATGGAAGCAATGTTTCTTCCAGAATGGCCCTGTGCTTGAACTGGTTCAGGTTTCCATTCAGAACAACCAGGTCAGTTTTGCCCCCTGCATGAAAAGCAGCCCAAACGGTCACCCCACCACCTCCAGCTTGGACTCTTGGCACTATACAATCTTCGTTGTAGGCTTCATGCACTTGTCTGCGCACTCGGACGCGGCCATCTTGACGATAGACCAGAAATCTAGACTCGTCACTGAAGATCACGTGATTCCAGTGTCCTGGCTGCCATTGACGGTGCTCTCTGGCCCACTGCAATCGGCGCTGGCGGTGTTGTCTGGTCAGATGTGGCTTTCTCAGGGGACGCCTGGCACGATAGCCTGCTTGAACCAGTCGTTGGTTGACTAGCCTTCTGGATACAGGCACATTTGTCAGTTGCTGCCACTCAGCCCTAAGCCAATTAGCTGACTTGGTACGGCCATTGCGGACTAACCGGTGCAGCTGGCGATCATCCCTCCTTGTGGTTCTGCGGGGACGTCCTGGCCTCGGTATTGGAGTAGGGCCACCCCTCTGAGCATTTCGTTTCAGGATCTTTGACACCTGACCTTGAGTGATGCCATACTGCCGAGCAATAGCACGCTGTTTCATGCCGGAATTTCGTAAAGCCACCACTAAATGAGTAACAGCATTGTCGAGTTGACGGACCATCTCCAGGGGAAGCAGCAATAACTTTTGTAGACGTGCAGCAGTTGTTTTCCACTAATACAGAACGCAACAACCCTTATATACCCGATTGTGAAGCCAATCGTCTAATGTACCTGTCCGTACATTTTGTCACGCCACCTGTGATATAATCCTGTTATTGACTTCTTGCTGCGACAGACAATCAGTGACATGGTTCTTTTAACAAAGAAATCACCGAAGCGTAAAAGAAACTCACCAGATTGATATACCGAGTTCAGAAAGTAAACCCAAGTCAAGAAAAAATATATATTCCATATTAAATGCCAAGTCTGTATATACACGGGCATGGACGGCTTCATTTAGATGTTGCACAGTTTTACAAACCGGTTACTGCCAATTTATCAGATACACAAATAATGTAATCTACACAATGTATTTACTTCTGATAACATGTGAATGCATGTGCGTGCACATGGGAAATACAGTTGGAAATGTGTTGTAACATCTCATGTGAAACGTGACTTCAATAACTCAAATCCTCCCCCCCCCCCCCCCCCCCATCTCTCCCACATCACCCACACCACAGGGGAGTGGGTCACACGCGCACACACACACACACGGGAGAGTGGGTCACACACTCGCACACAGTGGAGTGTGTCACACACACTCACACACACACACACACACACTGGGGGGGGGGGGGGGAGTGGGTCACACACACACGGGGGAGTGTATCACACACACATACACACACACACACACACAGGATAGTGGGTCACACACTCGCACACAGGGGAGTGTGTCACACAAACACACACACACACACACACACACTGGGGGGGGGGGGGGAGGGGAGTGGGTCACACACTCGCACACAGGGGAGTGTGTCACACACACACACACACACACACACACACTGGGGGGGGGGGGGGGAGTGTATCACACACACATACACACACACACGAGAGTGGGTCACACACTCGCACACAGGGGAGTGTGTCACACACACTCACACACACACACACACACTGGGGGGGGGGGGGGGGGAGTGGGTCACACACACACACGGGGGAGTGTATCACACACACATACACACACACATGGGGGAGTGTATCACACACACATACACACACACACGGGAGAGTGGGTCACACACTCGAACACAGGGGAGTGTGTCACACACACACACCTGTAGCTACGAAACGCATTTTCTATGGGCGGTGTGTAATCGTTCCGAACGAAACAGACATTACCTCTTTGCCCTTGCTTGAGTTGTTCAAAAAGTAATTAATGATCGAAGACGTGTTGATTGAGTCTTAAAATGCACATCCGATCATACAGCCATACTGAGTATGCAGAGGCCGATCTTAGCCTATCGAGCCCATGACTCTTCTTCATTTTTAAACTTGAATGTATCGATAACTTTTCGCTTTACAAAGTAAAAATAGATTAAAACCAAACGTCATTAATAAATATTGTATTCCATAGTTAGTTTACATTATTATGTACATTTTTGAAGTACTGTATTGTTTAATTCCATGGTTGGAAAAGAGTTGACTCGCTTAAAACAAACTCAGTATATACACCCCAGGGATATGGAAAAATATAATTAGACCGGTTCGATCCCGAACTCCAGTATACAGTCGCTGTAGTTTTACGAAGTAATAATATAAATAAGGAAGTCCTGGGAACATTCTCTCCTCTACTTCCCCTCTCTCCTTCCCCCCCTCTCATTCTCTCCTGTCATTCCCTCCTCTCATTCCCCCGCTCTCATTCCCCTGCTCTCATTCCCTACTCTCATTCCCCGTGCCCACATAACAGTCGACACATTCAAAACGGCTGTTGGAATACATGTCGCCGATTTTCTCAACTGTAGCTGAAAGTGAGACTTGAACCATCCCAGCGACTGTGATGGTGAATTAGTCGAGATATAGCCGTGCAGAAGACTCCATGAATGGGCTTTAGTTTATGTTACAGGCCTTTGAAAATGCATTTCGTTCTATAAACGGTAACTTTCATCGAATTTTATTCCCGTTTTTTTCAACCGAGTCTAAAACCATGTTAGCGACTGTGAAAAATGAAATGAGATATCGAATTAGAGTTGAAATAAAACTGTGAGAGAGAGAGAGAGAGAGCAAGACTGGGGAGCAAGACGAGCAAGAGAGCAAGACGCTGGCCTAACAAAAGAGGCCTCAAAGCTATGCGAGGAAACAAAATGGTGGATATTTGTTTTTGAAGCCCCTCCCAGACCAGGTGTAGCCACTCCATTGGACAGACAGACAGACAGACATGGGTTGTTCACACAAAATTTGATGTGGGTGGTTCGTGTGCAGCCACATGGCTGCTGGTTGCATCATTCTTCTGTGGGCCTGTCTGCTGTTGATGCAATGCCTCTCTATAACCAGTTATCTGGTTACTCATTTTGCCGACTTTGGAAGGATGACAGGCTGAGTCAACCCCACCTGGCATTAATTCAATGGGATTACAAACTCAGGACCTTGGGATCCCAAGCGCACCACCCTAACCATTAGGCCAACACCAGGTGATATTTGTAACCTTATTCTTGCTCTTCATTCTTTTTCACCTCTTTTCTCAAGTATTCCTGCCAGAGGAGGAGTCATTATTTAGTTTTGTTCACTTACACTTACACTTCACTTACATATGTACAAACAAATATGTAAAAATAACACAAATATGTAAAAATACACACAAATATCCCACCGATGTTCTGAAGAACCTGATCCAGATACACAGTCCATTGACTGATAGAGATTCATGGAGGGTAACACACGTTCCTCCACTCCACTTCCACTGTCCCACCTGGTCAGGGGTTTGCAGTACGAGCAGGTGCCCAGAAAGTTTTGCAAGTCTCGTTGTGCGGAGGTACATCCCTTTCTCTCGGGTACTTTTCCAAGCATCTTTCAGAAGCTTGCTGAGCAATTCCAAGTAACAATCCTTATGCTGGACACATAGTAGATTCTATTTCAGCCCGGTCTCTTCAGCCTCCTGGTGTTTCTGCGCATGCGCACCAATCACTTTGTAGCGAGTTAGGTCATTTGGAAAGTTCCTCGTATTACACGTTGATTTGCCAGCTGGAGAGGAAGGAGGACGGGGTGATACGTGTGTGTTGGAGGCAAATTCTGCACATCAAGCGGAACGAGTGCGACAGAGTACATCGAGTGAGTACATCGAGTGTCCAAGCATAAGCAGATTGGTAAAGTGGAACAGGTGTTACAGGCACGTACAATCATTGTATTCTATTGAATACAGCACTTCGAGCATTACGAGCCATCATCGATCGGTTCAGTTGTGACTTTATTTTTAAAAGGATAATCCGGAAGATAATAATAAAAAGTTTTCGCTTTTCCATAAAATAAAAAGGCTTTTCCTTGTTGGTTTATATTGTCAAAGTCAAACGTGAATGTGCAACGAAAAATGTAACGAAACAAACTTTTAAATGTAAAACAAAGTTAATTAACGAGTCACATGGGTGATTACGCAGTTGTTTTCATGCGTGCTCCGTAAGTTTGTCAATATAGGTGTCGGCGAAGGTATAAATGGTGTCGGCGTGTTTCACCGACAGGTGGGTCCGGCAGGCAGCCAAGGTTGCGGTACTTGGTCGGTGCTGCCGCATGGATGCGACGAGCGCGCGAGCTCCTGGTGCGCGAGGCTCAGGGCGTGGCTTTCACCAGCGATCCGCGGGGAATGGCGCGCGGCTCGCGCAGTGACCGGAGCCGGAGGCAGTACGTGGACTCACCTGATGGAGGCTGGGGATGGATGATCGTGCTGCACTTCTTCTTGGTAAACTGCTCCGGGGTTCCCGTTGCTGCGACGCTGCAGCCTCGTTCGCATTATTTGTTCACCTGTTTATTAACGTCACCACTCGGTAGTTCGGTAAGCTCGCTCGCAACCTGGGCGATTGTTGAGTTGTCGGGAACGGGTCCAGCCATATAGGCATAAATCCCAGAGGTTGTTAATGTCATGCCATGTAACGTCGTTCCTCTCCTAACACAACTATATCGCCATATTTACAACGTAAGAATTTTTTTTTAATTACGGGTCAGTTTTTTTTTTAGAACAATTGAACTTCGAGTTTTAAACTCGTTTAATTCACCTGTATGTAAATAATATTGAAATAAATAGCATGAAGGAACTGCGCTCCAACGCGAGTCGAAAGAATTGACGCGACCAAAGACGGAATTCGTCCGAGTTGCTTTATTGAAACAAAACAGCTCAGGTATTCTCACAAGCCCGTTTATCGGGCAGCAATATATTGTTACGGATCACGGATTAGATGTTATTTACCGAGCGGTGGTATTGCCGCGACCTAACAGTTCCCCCGATTCTTCCCCAACTCACCCGATTCCACCCGAACGTTGGCCAAATCGCGCTACGCTAAATCAATGATTGGAAAGGACACAACGACTGGGATAAATGAAACGACGCAAGGGGTACAGTTCTCAAGACCTCTGGAGGAGGGTATAATTAGTGGTGGAGAAAAGGGGTAGATTACAAGGTAGAGTGAGGTAAAAGACACAGAGATGGGCACTTAAATACAATCTTATCTTATCCCAGACAGACCACAGACAAACGGAACAAGGCTGACTTACACAGGGATTGATGGCAGGAAGGGACAGGCAGTCGATAGCACAAGGTGCACCTTGGCTCAGGGACAGGATAAAGCACGGTCCAGTCCAGAGATGCGGGGAGGTGTCACAGCGCTCGGAAGGGACGTCTCTCTTGCTTCAAGCTCAGCGCGCATCTGACGTCACCTTCCTCTCGGCTGTGCATGCTCAACGGGGAGTGACACGCCCTCGGCTAGTTGGCTCCGCCCCAGATGGGACCGGTCCGCCGCTTCCATTGGGTGCGGGGGTTACCGGGCTCCGCCCTTGACGAGGAGCTGACAGGGAGCCCCTATTTGGTAACCCCGTCGAGCACATGTTCGATGGCGGCTCGCTGGGAAGGCCTCATGCCCTCCCAACACCCCCTACCAACCAAGCCGGAGTGAGGACGCGCACTCCCTGTGCACGCCGCCGCCGTTGCTGTTGTTGTTGTTGTTGTTGTTGTTGGTGTTGGTGTTGTTGTTGTTGTTGTTTCTGAACCGTGAGGAAGAGCTGCGGGGAGGTATTGGGAGGTCCTAAACTTCCTAACGGTGCCATACAATCACATTCTGGTGCAACGAAGGGTCAGAATTAATGGAAACGAATCCTTAACTGACATAGACTAAGAATAACTAGCAAGATGTCCTATAGTTGTCTACGTGAGATGCAGTGGACCTGGATGCGACATTTAATGGGGGGAAATAGGGGGAGGTCGGGTCTACAGAGTGTTGTTTACAGAAAATGGGACTAGGGAATGGGGGATTGGGGATAGTTGGGAAGTATTGAGGAAATAGGGGAATATTTACAAGCGGATATGGATGGATGCAAATCCCATATCCGCAACAATATATACACATTTATGTCGGGAAGTTTGCCCGGCAAAAGCTATACCGGGCATGCCCGGGTGTCAAGGGCGAGCCTTGGAAAGGCGAGTCTGGACCTGCCCGGGCGTGTTTGGCTGCGGCCTGGCAAGTCGAGGCTGGGCGTGCCCGGGCGCTCTGGACGAGCCCTGGAAAGGCGATAGCGGGCATGCCCGGACGCTCTGGGCGAGCCCTGGAAAGGCGATAGCGGGCATGCCCGGACGCTCTGGGCGAGCCCTGGAAAGGCGAGAGCGGGCATGCCCGGGAAAGACGAGACCGGGCGTGCCCGGGAGGTTCGGGCATGCCCGGGAGAGGCGCGTCTGGCCGTGTTCTGGCCGGTGCAAGGCGATTGTGTGCATCCAGCGGTAACCGCTACAAGCATGTATATTTAAAGGGTTCTCGCTTGGCTCACGACAAGAGACGCTTTATAACCCACAGTGGTTTTTTATCGAAATCATATTTTGTTTTGAACCAGATGAGATAGTCATATCATATGGCTGTCCCGGCTGGTTGGGCTGTCCGAGCTGGTTGGGCTGTCCGAGCTGGTTGGGCTGTCCGAGCTGGTTGGGCTGTCCGAGCTGGTTGGGCTGTCCGAGCTGGTTGGGCTGTCCGAGCTGGTTGGGCTGTCCGAGCTGGTTGGGCTGTCCGAGCTGGTTGGGCTGTCCGAGCTGGTTGGGCTGTCCGAGCTGGTTGGGCTGTCCGAGCTGGTTGGGCTGTCCGAGCTGCCCCTGGCTGTCCGAGCTGGTTGGGCTGTCCGAGCTGGTTGGGCTGTCCGAGCTGGTTGGGCTGTCCGAGCTGGTTGGGCTGTCCGAGCTGGTTGGGCTGTCCGAGCTGGTTGGGTTGTCCAAGCTGCCCCCGGCTGTCTGGGCTGTCTGTTTTGTCAAGCTGTCCCAACCCTCCCTTGCTATCTGGTTAATGCCTTTTCTGTTGTGCGGCATAAAGGCAGGAAACGTATGATGTGGTTTTGTGTTGTTGTTTTGGGAGAGGAGAGTATATCCCATAGCTTGGAATCCCCTTTTTTTTCCTCCTACCTCTACTTCCGCTTCTATTTTCTCTTCTGTCTTTCTCTACTCTTATTATTATTCTTCTTCTTCTTTTTCTTTGTCATCTTATTCCTCCTCCTTTTTAACCCTATTTTCTTTTTTTTCTCCTTTGTGAACTTGTCTTTCCTCCCTCTTCCACCTTCCCCTTCTTCTCCTTCTTTGTTAACTTAATACTTCTGTTCATTCTTCTCTTTGTAACCTCATTCTTTCTCTTTCTACTTTTTGTCACCTTATTCATTTCTCCTCTTTGTAGCCGTATTCCTTTTTTCTTCCTCTTTGTAAAGTTATTCGTCGTCCTCTCCGTCTTTGTAACCTTATTCTTACTCTTCCTTCTCCTTCACCTTTTCAAGTATTCCTGCCAGAGGAGGAGTCCTAGATATAACTCGTCATTATTTAATTTTCTTACTTCACTCGCACACAAGGTGATGATGAACACGTTGCGTCTCAGCATCTGCCTATTGCAGTATTTGATATGTCCTCTCCAATGGGAGGATACAATTCCTGCATCATCCCACATGAAGACCAGCTGGTGCCATACAGAGGAAGGAGAAGAAGAAGAAGAAGAGGAAGAAGTATACCACTTGGTGATCGAAATGTCAGAGCTGGGCCTTGCCTGTTGACTAGCTATATTGGCTGGTAGCGACTTAAATTGTGAACATGGATATTCACTACTATAACTCTGTTTTAATTACACATTCTAGACACGGGTATTACTGATTCTTAACTCTATAGTTTTTCTGAAGTCCGTACAAAGAAAGCATGACAGTTGAGCCATTGTGGCAACTCTGGAGCCCTCTCACTCGCTCAGAATGTCAAATAAGCACAACAAAAAAGGTTTGCCTACGCACGTCCCTTGTCCACCTGTTCTGTTGTGCTCCATTGTCAGTTTGTCGCACCTGCGCTTGCGTCATCCAGCTTTTTCACAAGTAAAGCTTCAGTTTAGTAACTAGGAGCAATCGTTTTCTGTGATCGCACAGCCTGAACCAATGTGATGCCACCGCATACATACGGCAGTCGGTGTGTGCTACGAGCTTAAAATCCATGTAGTCCCCCATCCCCAATGCCTTTCTCTAATCCCCTTGCTTTATCCCACCGACCGCACAAGTGAGGTTATTGAACCATTTTATCCAACCTCGATCTACTGTCCCCAAGCACTTTAGTACATTTCTTAAAAGATTTCTCAATGTCAGGACAGTATTTCAGCTTCTTTCAATGGCAAGTGTTTTTTATTTCATTTTATCTTTTAAGTCCTCCCACTCCATGCCCTGTATAAGGACTGATTAAATATATAATTTATGGAATGCAATTGACATTTGTACTCCAAAAACTGTTACAATTGTTGTTGTTTTTTAATGCAGATAACAAGGCTCATTGAGGATCCGACCAACAGAGAGCAACAGGTTTACACCAAAACAAACCACACAAGTACAGTGCAAACTAAAGCAGCACTCGGTAGAGAGCATACCTCCGCCACGCTGAACAGTTTACGTTTTGTATCTCACTGATGGGTCGGATCTGCATTCGGACCTGAACCAAGATCTAATCGGCTAGTTATAATCACCTAACCAACTCATCCACCAAGTTCCAAGAAAATCTGTCCATAACTGTTTGAGAAGTCATGAGAAATGTTTTTGTTTTTTTTGGCCTTTTCTCAAAGGTGAAGAATCACTCAAATTATATTATCCAGATCTTCACCAAAATCTGATCAATTTGTCCGAGTCACATACCCAACCTGTACACAAACTTTAATCAAAATCAGTCATAACATTTTGAGATGTCCTACTCAGACAAATGTATGTATGACAACATAACCTCTGCACACTTTCGGCAGCAAGTTGTTGAGTGGTAGGAATAAAACAAACAAAAAAAAACCAGGCATTTTAAGGCCATTTTCCATGCTAGAGCAGGGGGTTAGCCTTGCGGGCCGCATGACAATCTTCTCCATTTAGCCCTATTTTCTGCATCTCTCCTTTTTAACCCCCTTGCCCACATTTCTTCTTCCACCATCTTTAGCCAAGTCTTTCTCAGTCTTCCCCATCCTCTACTTCCTTCTACATTCATTTCCATCACTCTTCTCAGCCAGTCACTTTCATCCTTCCTCAACACATGACCAAACCATCTCAACCTGTTTCTCTTCACAGCATCAATCACAGGCTCTATTCTCATCATCTTTCGCAATTCATCATTTGACTTCCTCTCTCTCAATAATACTCCGCACATCCACTGAACCATTCGCATTTCCACCCTTTCCAGCCTTCGATGCTGCTCGACGTTCATTACCCATGTCTCGCTCCCATAAATCATAACACTTCTCACACATTTAGCATATGCTTTTCCCTTCGGCTTCAACGATACTCCCCTCCTCGTCAGCACGCCACTCAGTCACCTAAACTTCTTCCATGCACATCTCACTCTAGCAACCGTTGCCGAGTCTGATCCACCTTCATTCAGCATGTCTCCTAGGTAGCAAAATGTTTTCACACCTTCCAGCTTCACGCCGTCTCCAAGATCCAACTCAACATTTCCTCCATCTGCAGCTCCCTCTGTGCACACCTTACACTTGAATGTAGCTGCCACACTGCTTAATGACCCTCTCAGCAAGCTGTTTTTTGATGAACCCACTCAGCGCACATTGTACATTGGCGGAGTTCACTCCGCCACCCTTGCACACAGCACACGGCCACTTCCCAGTTCTTTATACCTCACCACATGCTTTACCACTAGCCATCACCTTTGTTTTTCTGATTTTCACCTTCAGACCTCTTGTCTCCATTCATTCCTTCCACTTGTTCATCTTCTCCTTCAGTCCATCCATACTTTCCGCAATCAACACCAGATCGTCTGCATACAACAACTCCCACGGTAAACCCTCCTTTACGTTCTGAGCCAGCACCTCCATCACAGCTACAAATAGTAGTGGACTTGGTACCGACCCCTGATGCACTCCCACCTTCACCTCAAACTCACCACTGTTCCTGTCCTTTGTCCTTACAGCTGTGCGCGCTCTCTTGTACATTGCCATCACTACTCTGATCAACCATTCCTCCACTCCTAACTTCCTCAATGCCCATGTCACTATTTTGTGTGGAACCCTATCAAATGCTTTCTCCAGATCAAGAAACCCAAAAAACAACTTCTTCCTCTTCTCCATGTACTTCACCTGCAACTGCCTTACAATAAAAAGTGCGTCTGTCGTTCCTCTTCCTGGCATATATCCAAACTGCATTTCGTCGATCTTCACTTCCTTCTCTCCAACACCCTTTCCAATACCTTCATTCCATGCTCCAATAACTTTATCGCTCGATACGAGCCACAGTCCAGAGGGTCACCTTTCCTCTTGTATAGAGGGACAAGGGTACTCGGTTCCCAATCCACTAAAATGCAGCCTTCTTTCACCACCAGATTTGGCAGGAATGAAAGGGAGAAGTAAATGTAGGTGTCAGTGAAAATAAGAGATTGGAGGTCGATATGGACGAAAGCAGAGGTGACTATGGATGGCACTCTGAGAACACGAGAGAAGATCATGAGGCAATAGCCACTTTGGCTCCCCGTCTGCCGGCATTAGTTGGTGGTGACTAAAGATCTCCCAGTATCCTTTGCAAAGAGTAGGTGAGCTATCGCCAGCACCCTGGTCAAATTCCTGCCCTAGCCTGTAGAGAGCATTGCATCAGGGGCACAGCTATGGCACCAGCAAATGATGTCACCCATGGCTGTGGCTGAATATACGAGACACTCCGGGACCTCCCACTTTAGCCGATAACTCAAATGACTTTGCCATGTTTCCTTTATCTTTATGAATGTTCTCATTATTCATCATTCCCTTGTAAATGAATCCTTTCCTCTTTCCTGATTGCTGATACTGTATCCATATCTCACACTGAAAGTATGATCTAGAGGTACACCCCTCAAGGCTGTCTAGCTTCGGTTTGAATCTCGGCCCAGCTATAAACCGCCTTTATGGTGTTTTGTAGACACTGATTCACCATTGTCATCCCTCGGATGGATATTAAAAAGGGCATCCCATCTGCTGGCATTATTTGCTGTATGTTAAAGATCTGTCCTTCATGAAGTCGAGGCGAGCTATTGCTAGCAACCTGAACAAATTACAAATTCCTCTCCTAAATACTATTGGGAAGGCATTTTCCAACCACAGTATAATCCTTGCCAAGAAACTGCTTCGCCAGCATAGACTGTCCGTAACAGAGGATGGTCAATCAAAATCCTTATCCCATGCCACTGGGATACATATGTTTGGTTTGTGGTGAATTTTTTTTTTTCTTCATTATTCAATCTTCATTCTCGGTTCTCAAACTTAAAAATCTCTGGATTGCCATATGCGATTTACTTTTCTTTATCTTACACTTGTACAATGTGTTACGGATTCGTCACTTCCGTTGTTGTGGTTCTCGTCCACTGTAAACATTTTTGGTTCCATGTACTATTATTGTTATCGTTTAGGTGAAATAGAGATTAATGTTTTCAAAAGGTAAAAAAAGTGTTTTAAAAGAAACCGGAAACCAGATCGGGAACCGGACGAAGAAGAAGAGGAAGAGGCGGAGCAAGTGAGGTCGGAGAAGGAGCCGAGCTGCTTTGAGGTCTTAAGCAAACGTTTGTCAACGGGGGTCACAAGTGAACTTTGTTTCCTGGGAAAGGGATTCCTGCGACAGTTATCGCTGTGACAGATAAACCTGCGTGACAGGTTTTGCAGTTGATTCCAAAGAAAATCGTTGGAGTGCCGTTACGTCTCGTGTACGGGCCGTTGGCCGTTTTGCCTCGCGCCGGTTTTCGCATCGCTCTAGGCTCTTCACCTCGCTTCAACCATTTCACCGCATCCAGACGTTAACCTGGTGTGTGTGTAACGTGGATTTTGAGTGGGAATTTGCGGTTTGCCGATTGGGAGCCGTTGAACGTCCATACCCAAAGGTGTGATTTCCCAGTCGCCTCTTGAGGGCACCTTTGCCCATCTTTGGCAGTGTGACTGTCAACCGAATGGGATTCTGGTCTCGATACGACATCGTTCTGACGATCATTGGAGCGTGGATCGACTTTGACTTGATGCCGGGATAGAGACATTGGGAATGTTCTTTTCGCTCACTTGGAGCACAGCGAGTTACATTGTACGAAACTGATGGTACCATCATAGGAATGATATATTGGTTGTACAATTGATTAATATTGTTATTGTACTGTTATTCTTGTGTGACCTTAATACAATACTTGTTTGTTGCTAACAATTGGTGTGGTTTCACCATTGATCTTTGACATACAGAATAACACATTTTTCTGCCGTGACTCCTCTTGGGGCGCGGAGGTACACCGTGACCGGGGGTTTGGGGAGGAGCACGTAACAAAAGTAATGTACCATCGAGCAGCAAATAAGTTGCGTGCTGTCTTCCATGTCCTCAAATTGAATGGATGGTTATCTAGTCGGAGGTGATGACTAATTTATCACCTCCGCCACTGAACGTGGATGGAGGTTATGTTTTCACATTTGTCTATCTGTCTGTCTCTGATTATGAACAGGACATCTCAAAAAGTTGTGGACGGATTCGGACGAAATTTGGTGGAGGTTGCATATGCGAAAAGGATGAAATGGTTAGCTATTTGTGAAGATACGGATCAGCATCTGGATCCGAGAATTTTAAAGTGATTCTTCAGCATTAAGAGGTAGGGGCCAAAAACGATATGTAGCACGATATATCAAAGTTGTGGACAGATTTGGACAAAACTTGGTGAATTAGTTTCATAGGCGCCAAGAACAAGCAATTCGATTTTGGTTCAGGTCCGAATCCAGATCCAACCTATCAGTGGGATACAAAATGTAAACTGTTGAGCCTGGTGGATCTATGCCCTTCCGAGTGCCGTTCTTGTTAGGTTGTGTTTGCTTTTGTTTGAACATGATGTTTCAAAAAGTTATGGAGGAATTCGGATGAAACTTGATGGGCAGGTTGGGTGCGTGACAACGTTGAATTGATTAGTCGTGATTTTCTCAATTCTAATTCTAATCCTCCTTCAAAGGCTTAGTGGTATGTTAACAGAGTAATATGGCAGTCTTAAGCCGTTTATGTTCATTCACAACAAAATGGGAGTTCGAGTGAAAATAAGCAAATGATAGGAAAGTACTCGGCATTGTAATTTTGTTGATCAACGTACACTGCTTTGAAATCTGAGGCCTCAGATCTTCATTAACGAAGGTGGGCAGAGGTTGTTTTCACCTGTCTGTCTGTCTGTGAGCAGGATATGTAAAAAGGTTTTGCACGGAATCGGATGAATTGATTAGATTTTGGTTAATGTCCCGATGCAGATCTGGCCTCGGGCCTACCAGTGGGCTACAAAAGGTAAACTGTTCAGCCTGTTGAAGGTATGTGCACTACTCAGTGCTGTTCTCGTTTTTAAATGTTGTGTAGCAGTATGCTTTGAAACAGAGGTTTTTTTTTAATCGTATGGAGGTAGCGATTGTTGCATGATTTTATCACTTGCATGTAAAACACAATATTTACATCCTACCTGGAATTGTATGCAATCTAATCTCTTGGCAGGGGAATGTGGGCCTTACAGAGCCACTCACACGAGTTGTGAGCACACAAGTGCTTGGTTTTCCTTTTGTGTTGGCTAAAACAAATAAATAAATAACTGTTGGGTTAACCATGTCCAAAATAAGATATTTGCCAAATAAATAAATACAAATAAAGACATATGGTGACTGATGAGTTTCTGGTAATACTCGGTTTTCTTTGTGGGATTGCCATACTAACTTGGTGCACATGGCTTTGCTTTTTGGGATTGCAGGTGAATGTCTTTGTTATGGGGACACTGAAGTCTTTTGGCTTCTTTTTCATCGCTTTTCAACAAGAGTTTTTAGAGAATGCTGAGAGGACAACATGGATTGGCTCCATCATGTCTTGCCTTCGTCTTTCTGCCGGTATGCTGCTGTTACCAATAATGAACTTTCATTCAAAAAAATGTTTGGAATGGCGAAGTTATGAAATTGTAAAAATAAATAAATAAAAAAAGTTTGAAGGGTTGACACCCTTGCCTCGATGGAAGTCTGCTTTCCTCTCCAGGTTTCTAAACCGCTACTCTTTTGCTATTTGTGACGTTTACCCCACGTGTGAAGTGAAAAGCAGGGTGAAGCAATAATTTGTTCACTTTGTCTGTCTACGGACATCAGTCTATGATTGAGGAAATACTTGCTTTTAATTGAATGTTGTATTTGGAACACAAATGAGAACACGGTCCAGTAGTACTTCAGCTCTGCATTTTGCAAATTGGTATGGAATGTTGGCCCCAAGCACACATGTTAAGAGTAGTAAGGTATTTGTTTTAGTCTGTCTGCCTGGCAGTCAAAGAAAATTGAAAATCATTCCTACCAGGAAACGCACTCTTTAGGGATGTCATAAAGAACACAAACATGTTAAATAAGGTGGTGTAGAAGACGGTGCATCAACAGTGGTAAACTTCCGGAATTTTTATTTATTTATTTTTCTGCAGCCTTTATCTCATTTCAGTTATATACAGTACTTGAACACGAGACCACAAATAACCTTCTTGCCACTTCGAAAAACCTCCAGTTCAGCAGTACTTGGACAAAATATTATGCCATCTCAACCAATCAAATTTTCCGATCGAGCTCTCTGGCAGGGGAATATCGAGATTCCGACAAAATTGTGGCTCTTAGGAAATATAGATTGTGCTCAAACGCAAAGCAAGATTTCAAAAAACCCTTCCCTGTCCTTTTTCTCAAGACTGTGTGAGGTAAGGTATTCTATTTTTTTGTTTGTTTTTGTATACAAGATCGAGGCTCGTGAAAGAGCTAACATTAATCACACAAAAAGACAAACCGACACACAAAACACAAAAAACAAGGGGAGCGGCAGACAAGATGGGGAGAGAGGGGGAAGGACACAAAAGAGAGGGGGAAGAGGGGGAAGGACACAAACACAACATTTGAGAGCAGGGACATCAGGAGGACTTGGGGGGAGGTGGGAGAGTAATAAAACATGTGAACACTGCAAGGACTCTGGGGTGAATTACCGGGGGTAGAAAAGATCAAGGTTTTCGATGGGGGAAGATAAGAGATCGTGGTGAACAGCTGTTTTAAAGACCTGGAGGGAGGAGTGGGATTGAAGGGAGTGGGGGAGTTTGTTCCAGAGGTGGGAGAAAAGAGGAATGAAAGAGTGAAGGTGAGCAGAGAGCCTAGACTTTGGCAGTTTAACCATAAGAGGGTTGCAGGCAGATCTTGTGCGACCTGAAGGAATATTGGGGGGGACGGAGCACAGAGAGAGCTGGGGGAGCAAGGCCGGAGAGGAGTCGGTAGAAGACAGAGACCACCAACCTGACCGGTGAGTGAGTGAAAGGCCCTCGGTGTTGACTACATCGCAGGAGATTCCAATGATTCTGAAAGCTTTGGCCTCAACAGCGTGAAGCCGAGCAAGGTGTGAGGCAGGAGCACCGGCCCAGAGGGGGGAACAGTATTCCATTGAGCTGCGGATGAAAGCCTTGTATGTGGTGAGGAGCTCAGGTGTGCCAAGGAAGGACTTCGCACGACGGAGGATGCCCAGTCGGCGACTGGCTTTGGAGGCCAGCTTGGAAATGTGGTTTTCCCAAGAAAGATCATGGCAGATAGTGAGACCCAAAAGCTTGAGCGACAGAACGTCTTGGAGAGGATTGTTGAGAAAGTAGATGGGAGGGTTGTCCAGTCGTTCCTTTCGGAGAGACATTGTAAGAGTGTGAGATTTGTCAGGATGACCTCTTTAGATTTATTTGATAACCTGTTTCCTTCTCCACTGCCGGTAGGGTTTGATTTCCTTTGGCTGGTCACTCTTATCAACCCACAGTTGGCAAGTGTGATTGAGTATGCCGAACACCTCTCGGCCATCATGAGTTTAGTGAGGCCTTCGTCCTGCAATGGACTGGTTATAGGCTGGAATGAGGGGGATTACAATGTACTATGAACTTGATGTCTACACGGGATATACTCAGTGAAAGACGCATGAAAGCCCACTTGGCGTTTGCAAAAAAGCACCGAAAGGACTCTCAGACTGAGAAACAAGATTCTGTGGTCTGATGAAACCAAGATTGAACTGTTTGGCTTCCGTCTGGCCATTCTGCCACAAATCCCAGATCGGTGGAGTGTTGCAGTGATGGTTGTCCTTCTGGAAGTTTCTCCCATCTCCACACAGGATCTCTGGAGCTCAGCCAGTGACCATCGGGTTCTTGGTCACCTCTCTTACCAAGGCTCTTCTCCCCCGATTGCTCAGTTTGGCCGGGGGGCCAGCTCTAGGAAGAGTCCTGGTTGTTCCAAACTTCTTCCATTTAAGAATTATGGAGGCCACTGTGCTCTTGGGAACCTTCAATGTAGCAGAATTTTTTTTTGTAGGCTTCCGCAGATCTGTGCCTCGACACAATCCTGTCTCTGAGCTCTGCAGGCAGTTCCTTCGACCTCATGGCTTGGTTTTTGCTCTGATATGCATTGTCAGCTGTGAGACCTTATATAGACAGGTGTGTGCCTTTCCAAATCATGTCCAATCAATTGAATTTACCACAGGTGGACTCCAATCAAGGTGTAGAAACATCTCAAAGATGATCAAGAGAAATGGGAGGCACCTGAGTTAAATTTCAAGTGTCATAGCAAAGGGTCTGAATAGTTATGTAAATGTGATATTTCAGTTTTTTCTTTTTAATAAATTTGCAAAACTTTCTAAAATCCTGTTTGCTCTTTGTCATTATGGGGTATTGAGTGTAGATTGATGAGGGAAAAAATGAATTTAAACGATTTCAGCATAAGGCTGGCAACATTACAAAATGTGAAAAAAGTGAAGGTCTGAATACTTTCTGAATGCACTGTAATAGACAACAAAAAGGCCAGTGTTCATCCATATATAGTGTAACACTTTTGGGTAATTTTTGACATTCCACCCTCCCATAATGCTATTTGCTTATCTTTGAAGAAAAAGGAAAAGACTTCTCTTCTCAAATTCCACATTCTTCCATACTTGTACTTTCCATTTTGTATCGGCTTCAATGACAGTCTGCCTGTTTTTATTTCAGTGTGGACTTTAGATGCATCAAATTTTTGTACTTCTGGTCTTGCTTGGATAAGCTGCCCTGTACGAACTATTCAACTACTGTATTTACACGCATGCCAGTTATCTTTCAGACTGCATGATAACTCTGCTCGCTCAGGAGTGGATTTATCTCAATATTTAGCATCAAATATATTTTTTCAATTGATGCTGTAGCATAGAAGGCATTTTGGGTAAATAATCCCGCAGCAGCAACAACAACAACAACAACAACTGTTTCATAGCATGCACTGAAACATCCCCCCCATACATCCACTCCTATCCTTGCGTAACACCATAGCAGTGGTCCAACAACCCATCCATCCCCTTGCATTCCGTAATGTATGGATGGCCTCCTACCAAACTTTCTGGGACGACAAATGTGTAAGTAATATATCTGATTACTATTGGCAGAAGATTCAAATGATGTCCATGCTTTAGCCTTTAACCTAGATATGAGTGGTCAATCTTGCAATCCCAATGGATTTGGCAACATTCATTATTTGCCAAAGTTTGGATGTCCTCGATTCTCTTTGAAATTGCACTGCATAGTGCAATTGTTGACACTACTACTATTACTACTACTATTACTACTACTATTATTACTACTACTATTATTACTACTACTACTACTATTACTCCTACTATTACTCCTACTATTACTACTACTATTACTATTACTATTACTATTACTACTACTACTATTACTACTACTATTATTACTACTACTATTACTACTACTATTACTATTACTATTACTACTACTATTATTACTACTATTATTACTACTATTATTACTACTACTATTACTATTACTACTACTATTACTATTACTACTACTATTATTACTACTACTATTACTATTACTATTACTACAATTACTACTACTACTATTACTCCTACTATTACTCCTACTATTACTCCTACTATTACTCCTACTATTACTCCTACTATTACTCCTACTATTACTACTACTATTACTACTACTACTACTATTACTATTACTCCTACTATTACTACTACTACTATTACTACTACTACTATTACTACTACTATTACTACTACTACTACTATTATTACTACTATTACTACTACTATTACTACTACTATTACTACTATTACTACTACTATTACTGCTCCTACTACTCTGCATGCCCAGCTAAGGGGAGTGGGGGTTAACCCATTTTGCACTGTGATCTCTTGGAACAGGGAGATTGAGTTTAGGGCAGGTCACCGACTCTTCACCGAGTTTAGGGCAGGTCACCGATGCCAGTGATAGCTCACCGACTCTTCATGAAGGGCACAATGTAATATTTAATGCCTGCTTAACCTCCAAGCGATAGCACACTGATGAATCACCCTGCCTGCGAAACACCAGGATGACAGTTTACAGCTGGGCCAAGATTCAAACACATGTCAGACAGCTTAGAAGTGTGTGCATACCTCTAGGCCATCCTACTAACCCAATGACACCATTACTTGCCTGAAATTAATATTATTTTATTGGATACCTGTAGGGCATGCAAAAGGTTTACCATTCTCGATGTCAGGACAATGCTGAAAGCTGCCTATGTGTTTGTTTATGAGCACGTGGCTAATCCTGTGTGCATTTTAGGTCCCCTGGGTACCGTTGCCTGTGGAAAGCTGGGGGAGATGGGCACTGCTGTGCTGGGTGCCCTGCTTGTGGCTTGTGGCTTTCTTTTCACGACGATGGTTAACAGTGTCTCTCTCATCTACATCACTCTGGGAATGCTCGTTGGTAGGTGCTCCAGTGGTATGTGGGCCTCCTCATTGCCCCATGCATTTAAATTGTATTGTTTTTTCACAACATTTAAATTGCATTGAAGTATTTTGATGCTATACTGTATTTCACAAACTTAAAAGTTGACATCCATCAGTGAGTAGCTCTAAGTAGTAGCTACTTCTCAGCATAAGCAACTGTTGGGAAAAAGAAAAGAAAAGAAAAAAAAGCCCATGTCTCGGCAGATCTTTGTCTTTCAACTGTTTATTGATGTTAAAAAAAGGTTGAATCAAAACTTAGTTTTGTGAAGTCGCTAGGAACAACTTCAATGAGCTTCGAACCTTCTATCCATGACTCGTGAGTTAAAGTAATTAGAAATAGAGGTTGTGATGTGGGTTATTGAGATGTATACAAATAAAGGGTGCTTCCAACCTGAAGCTAAAACTAGATTTACACCACTTGTATAAGCAAGAGCAGACTGGTCTCGGGCAACGTTTCACCTGCTTCACAGCAGGCTTCCTGAGGCCAATATCATTGGCTAAGCCCGTTAAACCCCTATATAACATCTGTCGACCCTTTAGAATTGATGTGTGTCTGTGTGTCGGTTTTGGGAAACCACTGAGAAGTAATAGCAACCACCATACAGGTCCCTTAGAATAGTTATTTCATAGCAGAACATTATCTTTGCCCCTTCTCCTTATTTTGGGTTAGTATGTCTTTATGTGTTGGGAAAGGGAAAGACAGGTCCTCCACTCATAAGGGATAATTATCCAGGAGATGCACAAAGATTGCATCCACAGGTTGATTCAGGGTCTTGAAGGACAGAAAACAGGCCAAAGGCCTCAAGAGTGGATGTCTGCAGAAACATTTTGTGGACAAGTAACTTTTCAAACCCACCAATCAGGGCCTGAGGAACTTCTGGGGAGCTTGTGGGGTGGAGTAACGGGCTCCACCAATTGGAAGCCAGGACATCCTCCAACACCCCCCCCCCCACCCCTCTCCCTCCCCACCCTCGGCGAGGGTGGACAAAGGGTGATTCAACACGTTTTTGCACTTGGTTTTTGCACTTGGTTTTTGGACATTGTTGACCTAGCACGTGCCTGAATTATTCTCGCTCTCTGCTGGGTTCACTAAGCACGTGCCTGCATTATTCTAGCGTTTGGAGTTTGGACTCTGTCGGCAGTACACGTGTGCTCCTTTCTTGGTCGGACCCTCTCACAGGCCTCAGTACGTGCCTGCATTACTCTTCGCCTTGTATTCCATTGGCTGTACATGTGTTCTTGGACTCCCTCTCGGTGCACGTTTGAACGACACTCACTTGACCCTGCATGAGATAATGACGTGCTTGCACCATGTGTCCTGACGCACACACTCTGCACGATTCCCGACACGTCTCACCTGCCTGTCCATGCTGGGTCCATGTAGTTTATTCGTAGTGATCATAAGGTGTAGAATAAGCTCAGTTTCTGCTTCTTGTCCTTTTTTCTTTCCTATCGATAAGTTTCAATGTAAATATTTGTAAATAAATCTAATCGTTAAGCGTTTCCTTTCTCTGTCAGTGAATATCTTTTCTTCCATTGGTCCGCCATTGCTCGCACCCAGCTTAGCGATCGGCCATAACAAAATTAGCATTAGCCGGCGGGTACCAACAAAAACCAAGAGCCGTCTAAATTTCCATCCAGGAACAAAAGAGTGGTACACCACCAGAGGGAAGGTACGTAGGTACATTCCCCGATTGGGAGCGTCACATGGTACAGGTAAGCTATCGCGTGACGGACCAATTGGCGTTCGTAGTTGCTGGTTCGCAACCTGCCGAAGTACGTAGTTATTTGTGCGTGGCAGCTGCAGGTCCAGTCAGTTCGGGAGGGAACGGAGGCTAACCCCTTCATAGTAGACCCAGGCTGTGTGTGTGTGTGTGTGTGTGTGTGTGTGTGTGTGTGTGTGTGTGTGTGTGTGTGTGTGTGTGTGTGTGTGTGTGTGTGTGTGTGTGTGTGTGTGTGTGTGTGTGTGTGTGTGTGTGTGTGTACATACACAGTATATACTATATTGGCACCCTTACACTTTTTAAAAATAACTCACAATTTTCCACTTCTTTACTTCACTGTTAATATTACATAACCTTTGTTTTTGATTCAGAACTTAATATATATCCTTTTAAATCAGAAAATAAAAAGAAATGGCATTGACAAAATTATTGACACCCTAGACTTAATATTTGGTAGCACAGAATTTGGACAAAATAACTGCAGTCAAGCTCTTCTTATAGCCATGTATGAGCTTCCTACACCTCTCTACTGGCGAGCCTGGTAGGGACAGGATGTGGACAACTCTTCATGGATTCTTGTGACTGGTTATTGAATGTTTTGTCTACAAGTAGTAAAATTTTGTAACATTCCTTGAGATGAGTAACCAGTGTAGTGCTCGCATAGGAAGAGTGAAATCATGTATGGTTTACCCGGTACGCAAGACGAGTTGTTCACCTCTGAAGGCTTTGGAGTCGCATGAGGTGACCAATCTGGACATCCATTGCAACAGCCCAAGCGTGAGTGTTCGGCTGTGAACAGTAGCCTATGGTGGCAAGCATCCAGGTCAATGAATTTTCTTATTTGTGAAATACAGCAGAGGTGAAGCCTGACTATTACGTTGGTTAGAAACACGAGATGTCATAGACTTTGATTTTTATGTACCATGCTCTTCACAGACCGTTGGTGCTGCCAAAGTAGTTTCTTGGCAAGAGTTGTACTGGGTGGTTCCTGGGTTGCCATTACCTTCCCAACATTGTGTCCCTGCTCTATCCTTTTCAAATGCTGATCATCAAGCAAGGAAGCAGCACGTACCATTGTTGGTCTTTGATATGATTCAGCCGGGTTTGAACCACCAATCTCCAGACTTAGAGGCTGCTCTGACAATTACATTACCGAATCTGGATGTCATCGACATTGTAGTCAAAATACGCACAGGGAGTCCACTCCTTCCCCTTATGCGAGTCGACTTGCATGCCCTGGTTCATGCTGCCATTTTGCGTGTTGCTTTGGTAAAGTGAAAATGTTGTAAAAGTGTGTAGATTTGCAATGTTTTTATTTATTAGATCCACTTTGGAGGATGCCTCAAGATCCCAGCAAGGGGTGTAGCTGAGTGGCAGAAAACCAGGAGTAGAGCAAACCTGGTGTGTGGGTTGGGATGTTTTATGTGGGTGAGTGGTCTTGAAGGGTCTATGCAAGGCTTCATGGCTAAGATTGCCTGAAGAACAAGGTGCAGTGGATCATTAGGCGACTCTCGGTAGCCTCACCATCAGCAAGTCCAAAACTGAGATCACCACAGGGCAGTAGCAGGTGCTATTTGCAGTCAGTGTGGCCTTATCTCCTGGCAGCGGTGGTCATTCAGTGGTGCAGCCACAAGGATACCTGACCCTCCACTGATTTAACTTTAAAGATTTGGCCATGCTGACTTAGCTCTGCTTGAGAGAATGGAACTGAGTGCACTGCTGGTCGACGAGTGAAAACGTGCTAGATTTGTGACTGACCAAATAAGGCTGGAGAGCCTGAGCAGTATTGGGAGGAGGTTGGTATGAGCTTAAAGGCCTGTGCGTGATCAGGGTTGGGTTTAGGGGAATGGGAGAGTTTCTGTTTTGGGTGGTAATTAGCACTACCTAGTTTATTGTGATGCATATTCTAAGCACGAATTGGTTGCCTGGTTGGATCGTAAATCACTTCTTCTTTTTTTTTTACATCAGTCTTTTTATACCATGTTTGCATTACCGTTCCCTATCTTTGGGCATTAATTTTAAAGAAACAATCCCTCATTGATTCTCTGTGTAACTGTGCCATGAAAGAAGGTTGTCATTGGTCTATTTGCTGTGTGCCAGACAGGGTGCCGCACATTGCTGCCTGTGAGCAGTTATCTATAAGCTGTTGTACCCATCTGCTGGTTAGCCACAGCTGAAAATGTATGATGCCAAAATTATTTGGAGAGATGTTACACCTTTGTTTGGGAAGTTTTAGATGTAGTTTGACTGTCTTATTAGTCCCCTACCGGTGTACACCGGAGGGGAATATGGGTTTGCATTCTGTCAGTCTGTCCGTCTGTCTGCAAAGAACAGCTTTCCGGACTTTTTTTTCTAAACTCTTAATGCTAATGATTTCAAACTTGGCACATGGTTTTCTCATGATAAGTTACAGATCAAGTTCGAACTTCACGACGTTTCGATCATTTTTGACGGTTATGGCACTTTGAACTTTGGTAATTTCCCCAACAGTTTTCCGGGCGATAATTTGGAATGCGGTAAGTCAAAGCTGTTAATATTCCTTGTTTTAACTCCAATTTGCATTCTGTTTCCACTTTTAGTGAGAAGTAGGGGTCTGTGCAACCATTCATGAACTTTATTTGGTGCAAATCGGATAATTTTTAGCCGAGTTACCTCAGTGAGTTGGTAATTATATAATTCACACTGCCAGTAGGGGACATGTATTGCAGCGCAATACTCAGAATGCTTGTTTTATTAATCCCTTCCCATGGCTGATGGGATTGAGGGTGATAGTGTGGTTTGTGCATTTAAATTGGTCAGAATAAGGGATTGTACATCAAAACGGGATCCTTCTTTTTCCAACCCCTCCGCACTCCCATTTTGGTCACCTTTAATGTTTGACCTCATTATTCTACTCGTGATGCATAACTCGGACAAACCAATGTACAATTTGTTCCAAACTTCCATGCCATATCCATGAATGCTCTTTTGATACATGAGAATGTCTACAATGTATATTTTATAGTTATCGGAGCACAGTGAAAGGCCATTCAACCCATCTTGCCAGTGTTCAACTTTCCTCGTAGGAGTCTTGATACTCGAGCAGTACTCTAATATCTCTGCATGTGGTGATGGTTTTTTTTCAAGGGGACAGGGGGTTGGGTTGTGCAATTGTTGCAACCTATGGTTGTTTGGCCATTGCCTTTATCAAATGCTAAGCGTCGAGCTACGAAGTGGCACGTACGATTTTTGTATTTTTGGTATGACACTGCCTGGGTCAAGTTAGACCTGCTAGACTCGGAGCAGACCCACTGACTATTAATCCATCGAGTCTGATTCTGATGTGCAAAAAATTGTTGACTGTAGTTTGAAATTGTAAATGTCGATCACTCGGGTAGACACTAGACAGATATCTTCATCACCAGGTGGATACGTTTTCCTGCTTAAGGTGAAATGTATGTGCTGAAGCTGTGTATTCTCATTGTGCCTTTGAATTTAATTTTATGATTGCTAAAAAATAAATAATTATTCGTGTGTGTGTGTCAGTGTGTGTCTGTCAGTCAGTCGGTCACACTTTTTCTCAGGGTGGCTGAAAGGATAAGGTCAAGCTTTCACGGGTTTGCACATGCAAGCATGGAAACTGCCATAAGACGATGGTTCGTCGGAGTCGTGGAGTGTTTTTTGAAAAAATAAACTTTAAAAAAATTATTATTTGTAATCGCTCTGCAGTATGGAAAAGGAAGCCATTGTAGCGATGTAAAATATATTGTTAAATGATCCCTGACACATTTAACATTGTAACTATGGGATCTTTAAGGCCCACCAACTAATGCTGTCAGAGGGGATGCACAATTTAACGGCCATCTGAGGGACGGTGCACACACATCATTGCCCTGCTTGTGAAACCCAAGGGCAGCAGTTTGTAGTGGGTCGAGATTCAAACCCAGGCTGACCGGCTCAAAAGGATGTTTGCATACCTCTCGGCTATCCTGCCAGCAATGACAGTGCTCAATCTATTATCTGAAGAAGGTCCCAAATTGCTATCTATATATATACAGTATATATATTTTTTTATATAGATGTGTGTGCATGTGAATTCTCACAAATTGGTTCTGACCCTTTCATTTTATTACTATTTTCAACCCTCGACCTCCCACCCCAAAACACATTACAGGCCTTGGGTTTGCTTTCCTCTACCAATCTGCTTCCATCATGATTGCACGGTACTTCAAAGCGAAACTGTCTACAGCCTATGCCATATCACGTTCAGGGATGGGTCTCACATTTGCCCTGGCTCCTTTTATCCAGCTGTTGCTCGAACAGTATGGGTGGCGTGGTAAGTGATATTACATCACAATATTCCTCGAATGGTATTTTTGTTTAAACGGAGCTGGATTTTTATGATGTTGGTTCATACATCTTTACCCCGTCTAAAGTTGTCATTGATCAACCTGCTACTTTCCTGCCTCGATTGTGTTGACAATGCACGTAAGCCAGACATCTTCTTATTTTATGCATTCCTTTGCCTCATATTAGTTCGAATTTTTAAATATATATTTAAATATTAATTTTGATTATTTGTGTGAGGGGTGAGTGGTGGGAATGATTACAATCAGGGTTTCTTTTGAATAGCAATTTATTTTGTGATTTCAAGTAAATGTATTTTTTGTGGGGGTGTTAACTGCAATTTTTATTTATTTGCACATCTTGAATGTTTCTCCTTCTAAGCCTCCTTTTTTTTTTGTTTTTTTGTTCGTTTGTTTTTCTTCCCTTAATTAATTCGTCACAGCTAATGCGACGTGCTTTTAAATGAGGGAAAAATATCTTGAATAGACAAATTGCATGATTAGGGTAGATGGGTGGATGAACGCACCATGTTCTATCATCTATGTAAAGTGTCTGTTCTGCTGAAGCAGTTTCTTAGCCAGGGTTACAATTATGGATGGATTTCCAATGCTGACTAAGCCATGCCATCACCATCTGACACAGGATGCTCGGGTGAGGGTGCTGGAAATTGATGAGGATGCTAGCGATAGCTCGTCTACTCTTAATGAAGGGTGCTAGGTTTATCTTTATCATCCACCAACTAGTGCCAACCCGGTTTAACATCCATCCAAAGAACGCACACACAGACGAAACACCAGGATGACGGTTTATAGCTGAGCTGTGCTTCAAACCCAGGCTGGGCAGCTAGGAAGTGAGTATGTATACATCTCAGCTGTCCTACCAGCCAATGAATAGAGTAGATAAAGCAACACGTCACACACATTGCACTTTAACAGGTCATGAGGGTGATACCTTTTAGAGGCTGTTCTTTTATTGCATTTTAAAAATAGGGTCAGAAAAACAAGCTTTGGTTGTTTAGAGGATAAATGTCAGATCAGTGTAAAACTATTTCCCTTGCACTTCAACTTTACAGTGATGCACTTGCCACGTTTGCTACCGGTAGGCATTCTTTGAAGATCCAATGCAGCTTTTCACAGTAACAGTATTCCCCCACACACAAACTAAAAAGTTGCATTTGATTATCACAAATGTAAAAATGGTTTGTATATGTATTAAGGGAGGATAAAAAGTGAAAAATCTACAGCCGATTCTAATCCGTAGCAAGCGATACTCGTATAGTAATTTTGATTTATCACAAGCACGAAGTACCGTACGAGCATCACTTGGAAAAAATAATCGAAAGCAACTTTTCTTTGGCATGTGGTACATCATGGCTGCTCTATATCCATCTTCCAGTACTTAGTCATGGCCAAAAATATTGGCACCCTTTCACTTTTTTCAAATAATGCACCATTTCTTCCAGAGAATTGTTGAAATAAAAAAATATTTTGGTATCCACATATGTGTTTCTTTGGTTTGCAGTGGAACAAAACAAAAAAGCTGAAAAAATTACTAAATCTAAGCTTACTCCACAAAAAAATCCTAAAATGGCCCGGACAATATTATTGGCACCTTTTATAACAACAACAACAACAACAACAACATGCATTTTAAGGCCATGTTCCCTGCTAGAGCGGAGGTTAGCCTTGCGGTCCCCATGACAATCTTCTCCATTTTGCCCTATTTTCTGCATCTCTCCTTGTTAACCCCCTTGTCCGCATTTCTTCTTCCACCATCTTTAGCCAAGTCTTTCTCGGTCTTCCCCGTCCTCTACTTCCTTCTACATTAACTTCCATCACTCTTCTCAACCAGTCACTTTCATCCTTCCTCAATACATGACCAAACCATCTCAACCTGTTCCTCTTCACAGCATCAATCACAGGCAATATTCCCATCATCTTTCGCAATTCATCATTTGTCTTCCTCTCTCTCAACGATACTCCGCACATCCATCGAACCATTCGCATTTCCACCCTTTCCAGCCTTCGTTGCTGCTCTACGTTCATTACCCATGTCTCGCTCCCATAAATCATAACACTTCTCACACATGCAGCATACACCTTTCCCTTCAGCTTCAGCGACACTCTCCTCCTCATCAGCACGCCACTCAGTTCCCGAAACTTCTTCCATGCACATCTCACTCGAGCAACCGTTGCCGAGTCTGATCCACCTTCTCCATTCAGCATGTCTCCGAGGTAGCAAAATGTTTTCACACCTTCCAGCTTCACGCCGTCTCCAAGATCCAACTCAACATTTCCTCCATCTGCAGCTCCCTCTGTGCACACCTTACATTTGAATGTAGCTGCCACACTGGTTAATGACCCTCTCAGACCACTACATTTTTGATGAACCCACTCAGCACACATTGTACATTGAATGGAGTTCACTCCGACACCCTTCCTGCACACAGCACACGGCCACTTCCCAGTTCTTTCCACCTCACCACATGCTTTACCACTTGCCATCACCTTTGTCTTTCCGATATTCACCTTCAGACCTTTTGTCTCCATACATTCCTTCCACTTGTTCATCTTTTCCTTCAGTCCATCCATACTTTCCGCAATCAACACCAGATCATCTGCATACAACAACTCCCATGGTAAACCCTCCTTTACGGTCTGAGCCAGCACCTCCATCACAGCTACAAATAGTAGTGGACTTAGTACCGACCCCTGATGCACTCCCACCTTCACCTCAAACTCACCACTGTTCCCGTCCTTCGTCCTTACAGCTGTGCGTGCTCTTTTGTACATTGCCATCACTACTCTGATCAACCATTCCTCCACTCCTAACTTCCTCAATGCCCATGTCAATACTTTGCATGGAACCCTATCGAATGCTTTCTCCAGATCAACAAACCCAAGAAACAACTTCTTCCTCTTATCCATGTACTTCTCCTGCAACTGCCTCACAATGAAAAGCGCATCTGTCGTTCCTCTTCCTGGCATAAATCCAAACTGCATTTCGTCGATCTTCACTTTCTTCCTTATCCTCCTCTCCAACACCCTTTCCAATACCTTCATTCCATGCTCCAATAACTTTATCGCTCGGTACGAGCCACACTCCAGAGGGTCACCTTTCCCCTTGTATAGAGGGACGAGGGTACTCAGTTCCCAATTCACTGGAATGCGGCCTTCTTTCACCACCAGATTACAGATCTCTGTCATTCTCTTCACACCCCAACTTCCTGCTGCCTTCAACATATCTCCCACAACTCCCGTCAGCCCTCCCGCTTTTCCACTCTTCATTGCTTTTATCGCTTCCTCAACTTCCTTCTCAGTTATCTTCTCTGCCGGTCCTAAAACTGGGTTACTCTCTATGTTGCCATCCCATTCATTCTCTGTATTCAACAGCATTTCCATATATCTTTTCCATCTTCCTTTAATTCCATCTGGGTCGACAACCATTTGTCCCACTTCATCCTTCAAGCAACTCACCCCCATCACATCACACCTCTCTTTCGCTATCTGCTTTGCAATCCTGAATACTGCTTTCTGACCCTCTTCCGAATCCAAGCGTTCTCCGAACATTTTCCTACATGCCTCCTGCGCCTTTGCTACCTCTTTCTTTGCAGCCTTCCTGGCTGCCTTATAACTTTCATGCTCTGCTGTTTCTGCTCCCGTACCCTTTGCCTTCTGCCACTCTTTGAACTTCTTCCTCTTCTCGTCAATCCTCTTTCCAACCTCAACATCCCACCACCATGTTTCCGAGTGCCTCGGTGGTCCTTTTGTCCATCCACATACCTCACCAACGGCTCCCAACAGACTAGCTTTCATTGACATCCAACCACTTTCAAGCTCAACCACATCATCCTCTACCCTACTCAGCCTCTCTTTTAATGCCTCCCTTACTGTCACCTCTTTCAACCTCCACACCTTCATTCTCGGTTGGTACTTCACCCGCCGAGCTCTCCTCGCACCTTTCACCCTTATGTCGCAGATAACCAAGTGGTGCTGTGAAACAGCCTCCTCCCCCGGGATCACCTTTGTGTCCCGGAGGTGCCCCCTATCTCGCCGACGCACCATCAGGTAGTCAACGGTTGTCGTCGACCCACCTGACGTGTATGTAACAAGCTTATTGTCCTCTTTCTGGAACTGAGTATTACAAATCAACAAATCAGCTCCATCAGCAAACTCCAAAATCCTTTCACCTTCTCCATTTCTCACACCATATCCGTAACCCCCATGAACTCCCTCAAAACCATCCATACTCCTTCCCACATGTCCATTCAGGTCTCCTCCCACCACAACAACTTCCTCATCTTTCACGTTTTCCATCAGCTTCTCTATCGCACACCAGAACTTGTCCTTCTCTTCATCGCTTCGACCAACCTGCGGAGCATATCCCGAGATGACGTTCACCAAGAGCTTTCCAATCATCATTTTCACCATCATCAACCTATCACTCACTCTAGTCACACTCACCACACTGTCTACAAACTCCTCAGAAAACAGGACACCAACACCATTCACGCCCTCCGGGCACCCTTGCCACACAAACTTGTATTTCTGTCCCTGCCTACCCTTCACCATTCTCACACCACTTCCCTTCCATCTCGTCTCTTGCACACAACATATGTCCACTCTTCTTCTGACCAATACTTCCACCACTTCTCCTGATCTCCCTGTCATTGTCCCCACCGTCCGGTGGGTGGCGCTGGCAGGGTGTAATTAGACCTTTTATAAGTTGTGAGAAATAATTAGACCAAGCAGGTGATTCACCTTTTCTTTGGAATTGAACTCACCTGTAGTGAGTTGCAGGTGCCTTCAATATAAAATTCATTCAACCAGTTTGAATGTAGAAAAGGAGTCATTCTGCTGTTTTGTGCCATTGTGTGTGCTGCAATGAGCATGGAGAAAATAAAGAAAACCAGAGAATTGTCTGAGGAGGTCAGACACAAGATTGTAGCCAAGCATGGACAATCTCAATGCTACAAGTCTATCTCCAGAGATTTTGATGTTCCTGTGTCCAACGTACATAATATCAGGAAGTTTAAGGCCCATGGCACTGTGGCCGCAAGAGAAAACTTGATTGAAGATTGCAGCGAAGGATTGTTCGAATGGTGGAGAAAGCACCTCGATCAACTACCAAACAGATTCAAGCTGACCTTCAGACACAGGGTACGACAGTTTCAACTCGCACCATCCGTCACCAACTCTGTGAAAGAGGGTTGTATGATAGGAGACTCGGGAGGACCCCGCTGCTAAGAGATTAAAGAAAGCCCAACTGGAGTTTGCCAAAACACACCTGAACAAGCCAAAATCTTCTGGGAGAATGTCATGTGGACAGATGAGAGCTTTTTGGTGAAGCACATCATCTCGATGTTTACAGAAAACAAAATGAAGCCTTCAAAATAAGAACACCTTCCCTACAGTCAACATGGAGGAGGTTCAGTGATGTTTTGCGGTTGCTGTGCTGCCTCTGCACTAGGTTTCTTGAATGTGTGTATGGCATCATGAAATCAGGAGATTACCAAGGCATTTTGGAGCGTAATATTCAACCGTGTGTCAGAAAGCTGGGTCTCCGTCAAAGGTCATGGGTCTTGCAGCAGGACAATGACCCCAAACACTTCAAAAAGCACCCAGGAATGGTTCAAGACAAAACGCTGGACTGTTCTGAAGTGGCCAGCACCGAGTCCAGATCTAAATCCCATTCAACATCTGTGGGGAGATCTGAAAACAGCAGTTTTTTTTTTTTTTTGTATACAAGATCGTGTAAGAAAGACCCAAGGGCATTGAGTTGGGACTTATTCAATCAATGAGTTGGGAGAAGGCACCCTTCAAATCTGGGAGAACTGGAGCAGTTTGCACAAGAAGAGTGGGCCAAACTGCCAGTAGAGAGGTGTAGGAAGTTCATTCATGGCTATAGAAAGTGCTTGACTGCAGTTATTTTGTCCAAACGCTGTGCTATCAAATATTAATTCTAGGGTGTCAATAATTTTGTCGATGCCATTTCTTTTTATTTTCTGATTTAAAAGGATATATTAAGTTCTGAATAAAAAAAACAAAGGTTCTGTAATAACAGTGAAATAAAGAATTGTGGAGACAAACACTTTTATCAATTTCACCTTATCTATATGTATAAAAAAGTTTTTGTTTGTTTGTTTCTGTCTGAACAGTGAAAGATAGGAGGAAACCTCTAAAATAAAAAATGTCGGGACGGGCCCCGGGAAGGTTATAGACTAGGTGGCGAGGCCGGTCGAGGCCCACCTCGGCCAGGCTGGGCACATTTCGCAATTGAAAGCTGAGCTGAATTATGGTAGTCAATCTTCTACGGCCATGAGTAAAAGCTGAATTATGGTAGTAAATTCATTCAAAAAGAACCTGGGCAACGCCGGGTGCTTTCTGTGTGTGTGTGTGTGTGTGTGTGTGTGTGTGTGTGTGTGTGTGTGTGTGTGTGTGTGTGTGTGTGTGTGTGTGTGTGTGTGTGTGTGTGTGTGTGTGTGTGTGTGTGTGTGTGTGTGTGTGTGTGTGTGTGTGTGTGTGTGTGTGTGTGTGTGTGTGTGTGTGGTGTTTTTTGTGTGTATTTATTGCGTACGTCTATTGATTAATTACGTACTATTCAAATATGCCTTTGAACCATTTAGACTGCTGAGATCCCTTCGACCTTGGAAGACCCTTTAACACTTAACACTTGAGACCCTGAGGACCCAAAAAAACCCAGACGACCCTGAAGGCTCAAGAGTCCCCAAGGACCCAAAAGTCCCCGACGATCCAAAATACTGAGTCCAGCAGGCAGGTATGCTACAAGGCTCTGAAGACAAATGAAAATTTGGTACCCCCTAGTTTTTTGAGAAAATTGTGAGTTATTTGAAAAAAAAAGTGCAAGGGTGCCAATATTTTTGGTCATGACAGTAGAAGGACAATGGGGGTTCTAGGACACATATAATTTAACATTGAAGTCGATGGGGAAAATTATGGCAACTTATTGACTCGCACCCCCTGTCTTGAAAAATTACACCCTTTTATTCTTTTAACTTGTTAACTCTCCACATTTAACTTATTAACTTATTAACATTTTTCATTATACTCTGAGACCCAACGAATACTTGCTTCATTTTTCGGTAATAGCTTAATTTTCTTAAAAGCAGAATCACCATCTCAAATATTGATAAATATTACATTAGAATTTAACTCATTGTCTCTTGAGCTAATATGAAATGATAAACCTCTCTTAATGACCTTGTCTGAAATCCTCCAGAGCCACATCATTTTGAGATTATAGAAAATTATTTTTCCATTGATTTCTTGACAACAGTCAAGCTTTCACTCGATTCAAAGATATTACCTCAGAGCCTCTAACTTATTTGTATTTAAATTTATTCGCTTATTTGTTTTATCTACTCTTACCCCTGTTATTTCTTCAATGATACTTATTTGATATTTCTCACATTCATGATGTTTTCCATTTATATACCAAGGCTGTCTATACCTCCACTCGTTATTTTGGTTATTGCTTGGTTCTATCATTTATATATTGGTAAAAAAGGTGGCGGTAGCCCATTAAAATCCCTAAACCCCATTTTTATCTTATCATTTATACTCACTTATGGGATCACTTAATCACGTATGTTTATCTTAATATGTCTTCACACTTATGCTTATCACTTATATTTATCTTAACACTTATAACCATAAGGGAGACTACCGATTCCATTTTCTAAAACAAACCTCTTATCAAAAGCTCCAAGAGCCTTCTTATTTACCTCTTGTGAATAATTGATGTTTATAACTTCTTATCGTATTCATTTTTTCTAAACACTTCTTTCCTTAAAGTAAAACAATTATAATAATTTCCAAAGTTTATTGTTTCTTTAATGACATTTTTCTTTATTCCTTTTAACTTTGTCACTTTTCAATAATATTATCAATATTTATAAGCATAAGCCTTCGATCTCAATCCTATAAATTCACTCATTACCTTACCCCCCCCAATTCATCCTTAAACTTTCCAATAACCTTTTTATTCTTTGAAGAAAACAACTTATCACCTGACTTGTAATTACTTGTCAATTAGATGGTATTCATAGAATACTTACCCTGCGCAGTCAACTTGGTGTGACGACTTCTATTTTTGAATTTCTTTTTTTTTTGATCCAATATGGCTGCCAGACCACGTGAGCGATGACATCATAAATTTATATTCTCTAAATAATTGTTGCATAGATCATGCTCAATAAATTTCAAACTGATCAGACTAAGCATTGTCCCTGTCAAATTATGACGTCATAATTATGGCACCAATGACGTCATCGTTGACACCTATTCCCCATATGGAGTTCTTTACAATGAGCCACGTTTCAATTTTTTAAATGCTGACACGGCACACACTTTACTTTACTGAAATGCAGACACAAATGTTATATTTTCGTCAAAAATCGTCGGAATTTCGCTAAATCTGTTTTGGTCGTGTGTTACTATACCTCAGCGATTGACAAATCTGAAATCAGAATTTTATTTGAGGTCAATGACCCCGTGAGTTCGCTCCGTACTTTGCCTGATCGTCATGTGCAGTGTGATGAATTCAATTCCCACTCAAGACTTCTTCACGCAATAACAACTTGTAGCTTCCAGACTAGATCCAATCATCTTGAAATTTTGCACACGTGTTACACTTCATGACCTCTGCTATAATGTAAAGCTTCACGTCGATCAGTGAAGCGGTTCAAGAGTTATACATTTTTTAATATTTGCGTTTAATTATATATATCTGCCAAACCACGTCACCTATCGCAAATTCCAAAGGTGATTTTAGTAGACTGATATGCTGAACACATCTGAAGTTTCCCCCTAATAGGATCGAAAATGAGGGAGGTGCTAGGTTTTAAAAGTTTATGCTTAAAAACGCCATAACTCCGAAACCATGCGATGCATGACGTCATGCTCGCTGACCTTTTTGTTTGTCATGGGTATGGGATTCTGCCTGCAAAGTTTGGCCTCGATCTGTTCTTCAGTCGTTTAGGAGAAAATTGGCTTAGTGTTTTTTCACTCAAAATAGGGCGTCAGCACCACGTGACCTACGACGTCATTATAATTTTATTTCTGCATCAATTTATATTGAGAAGATGCTCAAATTTCATCCTGATCGGATTATTTTTATTTTTTTTAACTTGTCGAATTATGACGTCATAACGGCGGCACCTATGACGTCATTATTCACATGTTATTCCGCATGGAGGCTGCAGACTGCCGATCTGAGGGATGAGGAATGGAGCGGCAGAGAGTGGAGTCGTCAGCAAAGAGGATTTTCAAGAGAGTCTGAGATCATTGATGAAGACCAGAAAAAGCTCAGTGCCCAGAACACTGCCTTGGGGAACTCCAGCCTGAACAGCAAGGGGAGATGAGAGAAACCCATTCAGGGCCACACGTTGAATACGACTAGAGAATTAGCCTTGCGGTCTCCATGACAATGTTCTCCATTTTGCCCTATTTTCTGCATCTCCCCTTGTTAACCCCCTTGCCCGCATTTCTTCTTCGACCATCTTTAGCCAAGTCTTTCTCGGTCTTCCCCGTCCTCTACTTCCTTCTACATTCATTTCCATCACTCTTCTCAACCAGTCACTTTCATCCTTCCTCAACACATGACCAAACCATCTCAACCTGGATGCTGTGAAGAGAAACATCACAGCTCTATTCCCATCATCTTTCGCAATTCATCATTTGTCTTCCTCTCTCTCAACGATACTCCACACATCCACCGAACCATTCGCATTTCCACCCTTTCCAGCCTTCGTTGCTGCTCTACGTTCATTACCCATGTCTCGCTCCCATAAATCATAACACTTCTCACATGCAGCATACACCTTTCCCTTCAGCTTCAACGACACTCCCCTCCTCGTCAGCACGCCACTCAGTTCCCGAAACTTCTTCCATGCACATCTCACTCGAGCAACCATTGCCGAGTCTGATCCACCTTCTCCATTCAGCATGTCTCCTAGGTAACAATGTTTTCACACCTTCCAGTTTCATGCCATCTCCAAGATCCAACTCAACATTTCCTCCATCTGCAACTCCCTCTGTGCACACCTTACACTTGAATGTAGCTGCCACACTGGTTAATGACCCTCTCAAGCCACTACATTTTTGATGAACCCACTCAGGGCACGTTGTACATTGAATGGAATTCACTCCGACACCCTTCCTGCAAACAGCACACGGCCACTTCCCAGTTCTTTCCAACACACCACATGCTTTACCACTTGCGATCACCTTCGTTTTTTCCGATATTCACCTTCAGACCTTTTGTCTCCATACATTCCTTCCACTTGTTCATCTTCTCCTTCAGTCCATCCATACTTCAATCAAAACCAGATCACCTGCATACAAAAACTCTCGTGGTAAACCCTCCTTTACGTTCTGAGCCAGCACCTCCATCACAGCTACAAATAGTAGTGGACTTAGTACCGACCCCTGATGCACTCCCACCTTCACCTCAAACTCACCACTGTTCCCATCCTTCATCCTTACAGCTGTGCATGCTCTTTTGTACATTGCCATCACCACTCTGATTAACCATTCCCCCACTCCTAACGTCCTCAATGCCCACGTCACTACTTCACGTGGAACCCTATCGAATGCTTTCTCCAGATCAACAAACCCAAGAAAAAACTTCTTCCTCTTCTCCATATACTTCTCCTGCAACTGCCTCACAATAAAAAGCGCGTCTGTCGTTCCTCTTCCTGGCATAAATCCAAACTGCATTTCGTCCATCTTCACTTTCTTCCTTATCCTCCTCTCCAACACCCTTTCCAATACCTTCATTCCATGCTCCAATAACTTTATCACTCGATCCAAGCCACAGTCCAGAGGGTCACCTTTCCCCTTGTATAGGGGGACGAGGGTACTCAGTTCCCAATCCACTGGAATGCGGCCTTCTTTCACCACCAGATTGCAGATCTGTCATTCTCTTCACACCCCAATTTCCCGCTGCCTTCAACATGTCTCCCACAACTCCCGTCGGCCCTCCCGCTTTTCTACTTTTCATTGCTTTTATCGCTTCCTCAACTTCCTTCTCGGTTATCTTATCTGCCGGTCCTAAAACTGGGCTACTCTCTGTGTTGCCATCCCATTCATTCTCTGCATTCAACAGCATTTCGATATATCTTTTCCATCTTCCTTTAATTCCATCTGGGTCCACAACGATTTGTCCCAATTCATCCTTCAAGCAACTCACCCCCATCACATCACACCTCTCTTTCGCTATCTGCTTTGCAATCCTGAATACCGCTCTCTGACCCTCTTCCAAATCCAAATGTTCTCCGAACATTTTCCTACATGCCTCCTGTGCCTTTGCTACCTCTTTCTTTGCAGCCTTCTTGGCTGCCTTATAACTTTCATGCTCTGCCTTTTCTGCCCCCATACCCTTCGCCTTCTGCCACTCCTTGAACTTCTTCCTCTTCTCGGCAATCTTCTTTCCAACCTAATCATCCCACCACCATGTTTCCGAGTGCCTCGGTGGTCCTTTTGTCCATCCACATACCTCGCCAACGGCTCCCAACAGAATATCTTTCATTGATATCCAACCACTTTCAAGCTCAACCACATCATCCTCTCCCATATTCAGCCTCTCTTTTAATGCCTCCCTCACTGTCACCTCTTTCAACCTCCACACCTTCATTCTTGGTTGGTACTTCACCCGCCGAGCTCTCCTCGCACCTTTCACCCTTATGTCGCGGACAACCAAGTGTTGCTGTGAAACAGCCTCCTCCCCCGGGATCACCTTTGTGTCCCAGAGGTGCCCCCTATCTCGCCTACGCACCAGCAGGTAGTCAACGGTTGTCGACCCACCTGACATGTATGTAACAAGCTTATTATCCTCTTTCTGGAACTGAGTATTACAAATCAACAAATCAGCTCCATCAGCAAACTCCAATATCCTTTCACCTTCATTTCTCACACCATATCTGTAACACCCATGAACTCCCTCAAAACCGACCATACTCTTTCCCACATGTCCATTTAGGTCTCCTCCGACCACAACAACTTCCTCATCTTTCACGTTTTCCATCAGCTTCTCTATAGCACACCAGAACTTGTCCTTCTCTTCATCGCTCCGACCAACCTGCGGAGCATATCCTGAGATGATGTTCACCAAGAGCTTTCCATTCATCATTTTCACCATCAACCTTTCACTCACTCTAGTCACACTCACCACACTGTCCACAAACTCCTTAGGAAACATGACACCAACACCTTTCACGCCTTCTGGGCACCCTTGCCACACATACTTGTATTTCTGTCCCTGCATACCCTTCACCATTCTCACACCACTTCCCTTCCATCTCGTCTCCTGCACACAACATATGTCCACTCTTCTTCTGACCAATATTTCCACCACTTCTCCTGATCTCCCTGTCATTGTCCCTACATTCCATGTCCCAAACCTCAGAAACCGATCTCCACGGCGGGCATCAGACGTTTCGTCATAAATGGAATGATTTCCACCCTTGCTTCGTTTGGGTTCCCCACCTTGAGTTTTGACAAGAGGGAGTGGGGTCCCCCACGGGGTACTTCGGGCTGTACCCTGCCCATATGTAGTTGTAATTGTCATGGTTCTCTTTTTGAGGCAATGTTTTTATGGCCGGATGCCCTTCCTGACACCAACCCTTTTAGTCGCCTCTTACGACACGCAGGGATAGTGTACCTATTCTAAACTGGTGTACACACCGGGTATATGTTGAAAAATGGAGTTGAAATAAATATGTTGAAAAATATATGTTGAAAAGAAAGAAATGTATATGTTGGAGACAAAAAAGGTTTTCGCACTCTATGAATTTTTCTCATAAATAAATGAGTTATTGTGTTGTGTAAAAAGAAAACTAATACTAAAAATATATCGGATGCTAAAAGTAAAAATAGAGTTTATCAAAAGGGGACATGTTTAGTGTGTGGCTCTAAAAAGTGTCATTTCATTTCTAAGCATAAAAGTGGGGAGATGTTCAAAAGTTGTCAGGGAGTAAATTTACAACAACTGGAATACCAGGGGAATTACACCTACCAGGGTATTCTTTCTGTGGTCCAGGAACAAACTTGGATAAAAGATTAAATGAGGCTGACAATCCTAAACATTGGTCGAAACCTCTAAATAGGGTTGAGGAAGTGTGTATGAAGCATGATATTGCTTATGGGAATACCACTACATTGGATGAAAAACAAAGCAGACAGAGAAATGTTGTAGAATTTGTCTTTGATACGAAATCCAACGTTGAGTGAGAAAGTTGATAGGTTTATTGTGAAAAAGTTGATAAGTGCTAAATTGAGACTTTATCTTGGTTATCAAAAAAAACAAACTCTTGAGCTCCAATGATGTCATCAAGACTGAGGAGCTTTTGGCTAATGAATTACATAGACCAGTAATCACAAAGTTTAAAAGAAGGAAGGTTTATTCTGAAGGTGTTGATCAGATCTGGTCGACTGATTTAATTGAATTAAATAATGATAAGGGATACGGGATACAAGAATGCTTTATCTGTTATTGATTTGAGAAGTAGATATGCTTGGGTACTCCTTTGAAAAACAAAAGAGGTAATACTCTGATGTTAGCCTTCAAACTGATGTTTAATAAAAGTAAAAGTAAACCAAAGAAGTTATGGAATGATGAGGGAACAGAGTTCTATAACAAAATATTAATGAAATTTCTGAAAGATAAAGGTATTACATTATACAGCACCTTTAATGAAGAATAGGCAGTTGTTATTGAGCATTTTAATCGCACTTTTAAAGAGACTATATAAAAAAAATTCACACAACTCGGTTCTCAACAATGGGTATCTTTAATTCAGGATATTGTGGATAATTACAATAATACAGTTCATTCGTCAATAAAATCAAAACCATCAAACATTTACAAAATTAGAATATGAAAAGGAGATTAATTTGAGAAAGCCCAAGTTCAAAATTTGTGATATTGTAAGAATATACAGATGGAAAAGTCATTTTGAGAAACGTTATACAAAGAGATGGACTAATGAACTTTTTAAAAACGTTGATGTAATGAATACCGTCTCTTGGATCTATAAATTATATGATTTGAATGGGGAAGAAATCTTGGGTTTATTTTATTCACAGGAATTACAAAAGACACAAATAAGCAGATAATGTCCTTGAAAGCAATGGGTTGGCGCTTCACAATCCTCTAGTATACACCGCTATGGACACTCGAGGGCCAATTTGTATAGAAGGTGTATATGAAGTGTATAGAAGCGGGCATCTGCTGGGGTATTAAAAATAATAAATAAACAATATATATAATGGGGGACGTTGGATCTGTGAACCCCAAACACAGAATCCTCAACGGAATAATCAGTCGAAGCTTAACTTTTGTTTGTTGGTGTGTGTGTGCAATGGGGGATGTTAGATCTGTGAACCCCAAACACAGAATCCTCAACTGAAGTCTGTCAAGGCTTAACTTCTGCACACAATTTAGTTTGTTGGTGTGAGTAATAATAATATACCAACCCCAACCCAACCCAAACCCACACCTTCAAAACCCCAACCTGAATTGCAACCCAACCCTAACCCAACATTATTTTTTTTATTTTTTTTATTAGGTATTTCAAATTTTTTTTTCCTCTTCCCTCCAATTCTGTCTTTCAAGGCTTTCAAGTTTGAAGAAGTAGAAATGGGGAGAAAATTTCCAGCATTGTCTTCCTCGAACTTTCGTGATATGTATTGCTGAAATATGTAAAATATATATATATATATATATATGTATATAGTCATGTGAAAAATGTATTGTTGAAATGAAGATCAAATAGCTGTATGTTGAAATATGTTGAAAAAGTCAAAACTTTACATGGGGTGTACTTACTTTTTCATGTGACTGTATATAACACCCATGTCCCATAAGCTAAATGCAGATGAGACTGGGATCAAACCCAGACCATGTAGCTCAAAGGTGACCGTATTACCGCGTTAGCTATTCTATCGCTCAAAGTTATCCTGGCAGTTTAAAAAAAAAAAAATCTTCTTTTGCAGGTTGTCTTCTTATTCTCGGTGGCCTCACTCTAAACTTGGTGCCCTCTGGATTGCTTCTGCGACCAATCTACCTCCGAGCCGATTTGGAAGATGGGGGAGAGCAATGCACCGATGGCAGTGAGGAGAAGGCTCAAGAGGTGTTGAGCGATAATGATGGCTTCATTGAGAAGAATGATAAAAAAGGAGTTGTGTTGTCTGGAGATGAGGATATAGTATGGGTGGATGCTGAAAAAATGGAATATCTCGAATCCACTCCATCTCTCGGTGATGAATACATCACCTGCTCACCTGATGCTGCACAGGATAAGCATAAGGAATGGAACAGGTGCACAGACCTGGAGCAATCCCTGAAGAAAACGAAGGATTCTAACTTTTGTTCAGATGGTGACACTGATGTGAACTGCGAGAATAATGAATCGCTATATTTTTCAAGACCAGGTTGTGAAGCGCACCAAAAACTCAAATGCGAAGATGACAGGGAATTTTGTGAAGTTATCGGTGACAAATCCTCAAAGCCTTGCACAAAAGGTCCCGTGGCCACAGAGAAACTTCTTGATCTTGCGCTGCTATTTAACCCTGTCTTCCATGTGTACACATGGACTGTTGTGCTCTGCCAGCTCGCCTACTTCATTCCATACTTTCATCTGGCAGCACGGGCACAGACCCTTGGCATCAGCCCCAGGAGGACGTCTATTATTATTGCTTTGGCTGGTATGTGATGAGGAAGATGTGTATAATATGCATTTTTCTATTTGTATTCTGGTGTTCTGCCCCGAGGCAGGCTGTGCCGAAGCAGCTTCTCGGCCAGGGTCAGTCATGTGGTGTTTGCTATCCCTCTCCCAGCAGTAGTTGGTACAGACATCATCCATCATCCATCGGACACCATGAACAAATTCCAATTCCTGGAATTTGTTCATGGTGTCCGATGACTCACGTACTCTACACAAAGGACACAGTGGAATCTTTAATGTCCACTATCTAATGACAGCAGATGGGACGCCAGTGTAACGTCTATCTGAGGGATGGTGCACACATTTATGAATCACCCTGCCTGTGAAACACTGGGATGCCAGTTTATAGATAGGATAAGATTCGAAACCAGGCTAGATGGCTGAGAGGTGAGCGGGCGTACCTCTACACCATTCTGTCAGCCCAAGTATATAAACTTCAGAGAAATTTAGGGGAAACCTTTGCCACCAGAAAATATGGTGGCTGACAGGGTAGAAGACTCGTCAATATAACCCTGAGAAATCTGTCTAGAAATCAACTCTGCTTCAAGTACAGCCTTGTACGTACTCTGTAGATTTGTTGAATCGTGTACTTTTACTGCAGGCATTACAGAAACGGTGGCACAGCTCATGTCTGGTTGGTTGGCAGACCAGAACTATACAAGGCGAACGCACTACCTCAAAGTGTATCTCTTGCTGTGTGGTGTCCTGACACTAATTTCACCACTCGCAACCACTTTCCTTTGGCTTTTGGTTTATGCCATTTGTTTTGCTGTCTTCTGTGGAGGTTACCTGCCTCTGCTGTTGCCAGTTATGGTAAGATGATCCGATTTTCAGCAAGTTTATGACTTTATTTTTCCCTGCTTTGCAAGGCTGTCCTATTGCCAAACGATTGGAACATTGTGTTAAAACTGGTACAATAAGCAGATTTATCGCATGCCAAGCCATTTTTCAGATTCTCCACATTACTTCAATTTGGTGGAAGATTAACTTTTAAGAAAATAATTTTACCAGATTTTGGCACTTTAGTTGCCAGAATTAGCATTAGAGGATTGAATGGGTTTTCGAAACAATGCTGGCTTTAATTACTTCCGCCACCAAAGGTGAATGGAGGTTGTTTTCACCTGTCGTTTGTTTGTTTGTTTGTTTTGTGAACAAAATATCAACGTTGTGGACAGATTCGGATTAAATTTGGCAGAGATGTAGCGTATGTGACAACGACGAAATGATTCGATTTTGGTGTAGATCCGGATTTGGATCCGGCTACTAGAATTTTTAAGTGATTCTTCACCATTGGAAGATAGGGCCGAAAACGATACATAGCAGGATATTTCAAAGTTGTGGCCGGATTTGGACGAAACCTGGACTGGTTGGGTGTCTGACGAGGACAAAGATTCGATTTTGGTGAAGATCTGAATATGGATTCGGATATGTTAATTTTTTACGTGATTCTTCACCATTGGGAGATGGGGCCAACAACTATACATTGCGGGATATCTCAAAGTTATGGATGGATTTGGATAAAACCTGGTGAACAGGTCGTGTGTGACGAGGAAGAATCGATTCGATTTTGGTGTAGATCTGAATATGAATTCAGATATGAGAATTATTTAATTTTTCAAGTGATTCTTCACCATTGAGTGATACGGCCAACCAGGTGTAGGTATGCTCTCTACTGAGTGCTGCTCTAGTTTCTTCTGAGATCATACAAATGTAGCTATGGAAATTTGAGACTGTTTATTAATTAACTGCTTTCTGTGATTTTGTTTTTCTTAAGGTGGACATGCTGGGTGTACATAAAGTGAGAAGTGTTTATGGCCTGTCAATGTTCTTTGTTGGATTTGGGTGTCTGACTGGGCCTCCAGCTGCAGGTAGGCACATTGGACATGTTTTGATCTTGACATGTGCGAATGCAATATTGTTGGGAAGCTTCAGTTTACTTTTGCTTTCCATTTCCTTTCTTTGGTTTTTTTTTCTGTCCTCTATTCCTGTTTGGTTGTTGCATTGGCCATTTGCCGTGACTTTTTTGCATGACTTTGGGGCATTTCTTATTCTTGTCTTCCATCTAAATTTTCTTCTAACTGTTTAAAAAAGGGAAAAACGTATCTGGAGCATTTTTTGTGATTGTTGTTTGCATAAATTGATAATAGGCATAAATTAACTAACTTTTTCCATGTGTGGAATGGATTGGTATCCTCGAGGTTGTTGTCTTGAAGGATGATATCCCTGACCCATTAGCACAAAAAAAAATTGGGGGGAGAAGGGGAGAGGGAGAATGGTAAGCCAGATCGTGTTTTAAAATTGGGCTATTTTCACTTCTGTTATGCAAATGAGCTACTTCTGTTGTATTGATTCACGTGACGTCATAGCTTCACCGCTCATTGATGGATATGTACTTCTTTCATCACAGGTTATTCTAGCGTTCAATATGCCGATTTGCCAAGCTCTTAACTGTTTGAATCGTCGAGGAATTTGCCCACAAAACAAGTCTTTTATTTTTTTGCATCCCTAACCCACAAAAAGATCGCCAATGATCATGTGCTTTGTTGATAAACCTCGGAACAACAAAATTAAACATCAAAACTTATACTCATTCAAAATATCGTGTTGTTTGTGAAGAGCACTTCAAGCTGCCAGCATTTGTATTTAATCAATAGGCTCACTACCTGGGAAACAAGCCTCGGAAATTGCTGAAACGATACCTTACCGACTCTTACCGGGCCATTCAACCCATCATACTTTCAACTTCCTTTCGAGAGAATTACGTGTTGATTTGAAGCCACACCAATGTGTGATCTTGGCTGAGCTAGAAGACTCTTAAGTAGTTGTCTATATAAGAAGACCACCTGACCAATTGGTCATCCTGTTTGCCAAAAATTGCTATTTGTTCACTGCGTCTATCGAGTCCGTGCATCACGATAAACTCGACCAGCATATGGGAATATTTCATCAAGGTATGAAGTTCCCCCAGGTCTATAATTATTCGGTGGTTCATTGGGGCTCTATTTGACATGACCCGAGGGTCGTTTGTATTCTCGTAGGATAGCCGATTTCACATGAGTGAGCCAGAGATCCTTCATCGCAGTCTTCCATATAAATTTTATTGTTCTGCCATATAAAATAAAAGTTTCCATGTAAAATACATTTACTTGGCATCACCTTTTCCAAACTTTGTTTATAAATTGGAAATAAATTTTGTAATATAAAATTATACTTTGATACATCAGCAATGGCTCACTTGTAAATGACATTATCAGATTACTCCCTAGATTCTCAGAGGCTTGTTAAACTAGTCTGTTTTTTTTTTGTTGTTGTTTTTTTACATGTGAAGCATTATGGTGGTAACTCTCAAATCGCCATGCCTAATTAATCCCTTTGATTCATCCACATGAACAGCCATATAGTCTTGCAATTCTATCCTAATGTTTCTTTCAAGATACTGTGAAGGAACCTCATTTGTGCAGCTGATGGTTGCAGGACTCAGCTCTTTAAAGTTAGTTTCTTTTTTTTAAAGAAATAATTCTCCAGCAGAGACCATTCCAGCAACAGTGATGCTTGATGATGATATTTCCTTCAGTTGGGATCGAAGTCAGATTTTATAACTGTTCAACGTCACAACTTGAGAAACTGTGAGCTATTGCTTCAGCCTTTTGAAGAGAAGTTTTCAGTCTCGCAATTTGCTGATTCTTCCAATTCGGATTCAGGAGGAAATGTTTCTTGAAGGTTCCTTTCTGATGTGTGTCGACTTGTCATGATTCTTCATAACACTTGACTTGAAGACAAACATTATGTTGTGTAGATAATGGCTTTTCATCTATTTCAATAACAATACACTCGTATTCCGTAATGGCTTGCATAATCCAATTTTCCGCAGTTGGGATATGGGTAAAGTTTGGAATTGTTGGCTTTGGATGGCCCATCACCAACATTTTCTATCCTTGCTTCTCCTGAACTTTGTGTCCTTGGACTGCGAATTGATAAAAAATTTCCAAGTAATCTGCTAAAATCATGCAAAACTATGCCAACTAACACCAACATAGTCTGTAGAGACCTGTGAAATTTGGCAACTTTTTTTGTTTTTGCAAAATTGAATTAAATGCTTTCAAAAGGTAAATTTTATTATTTTTGGAGGGGGGGGGGGGGGGGGAGAGATACCAGTGTTAAGGCTTTGAATTGGGGAAGTAATCTCGCATACGTAGTAGGCCCAATGAAGTATTTGAGGAATTTGTATTTGGCTGCAGTATCCCAGTTTTTGTGACATTAAACAGCAGAATGCTTCAAGGGTCTGTCCAGGATCATCAGAAGATGGGAAGAAAACCAAAACAAAGCCACAAACAAAAATTTGCCACTTAGGTTCAGAAAAGTTTTCACAAATCTGAGAGATTAATAGAATATTTATGAGCGAGCGCCAGCAGAATTTTAGGTGCCATGAAAGTTAACGGGCATTTCATGAACATCACTGGCAATGTTCAAGAAACTGTTCACTTTAATGTCTCAACGTCTCCTTCTTCCTTGAATGAGCATTTGCAACATCATCCCTGAGAAGACGATTATGCATCGGGTGTTTAGCGACCGAGTTTAACATGAATAATACAATTAGAAAAGCTGAACTCGTAAAGTAATATTTTGGAGGTAATTGTTGTTTATATTTTGGTGTTTGTCACCCTAGCCTTGAAATTGACTAATCCGTGCATTTAACCGAGGTGATGTTGAGGCCTTTACTCTCTCTAGAGTCTGGTAGATTCTCTTTTCAGAATGTCGCTCATTTGTCAATCCTTCGACACGACTACCACAAAATGAATTTGACAGGCAATTTTCCTCCAACCAACTTTTTTGAGCTAGTTAATAAGCCATGTTTTAACACTGGTATATTATATTACAGATCTAGATTTGATTACATAGCTTTCTATGACTTATCCTGCCATCCATACATGTATCGTTGGAAATCTGAGATTTTGTTTCCTGTTTTCAGCAAACTATTGATGGAATTTCATCAAATTGCTGATGGCCTTTGCATTACACTTGATGCTTAAGCTCACCTTGGGCAATAATAAGGATCGCATTTCCAGAGTACTGTAGTTTTTTTTTCTTAATACAAGTCTCCTTTACTTCCTGTTGTATTTGCACATTATTCATTTGTTTTTGTCACGCCTGTTTTGAGCTTCATATTTAGTTTATTGATTGAAAATTAACTTTATAAAGTATACAGTCATCATCATCCATGATCGTTTTAAGGCCATTTTTCCTTGCTAGAGCGGGGGTTAGCCTTGCGGGCCCCATGACAATCATGGTTCCCTGTTTGAGGCAATGTTTTTATGGCCGGATGCCCTTCCTGACGCCAACCCTTAGTCGCCTCTTACGATGCGCAGGGATACGGTGTACCTATTCTAAACCTGGGTACACACCGGGAGGGTGTACAAAGTATACAGTATTGGTATACTTATAAAGGTATATTTATATATATTGGTGTATTTACTTTATAAATATACCAATATATATTTATAAAGTATACAGTATTGACAGGTAATTCGTGTATATCTAAGACCGGTTGATCGGAGATCTGAGGGCATTTTTCTTTTTTTTTCCTCGTCTTGTCCATCCTCCCCCCTGCCTCCATAAAAGTGAAAAAGGATAGGAAAGTTTCGGGGTTAGGGGTGGTGTGGATTGCATACGCAATTTGAAGAATGACTTCAAAAGTCATGAGAAACGTCTACAATATAAATTGATTTTACCAAAAAATTTCCTTTATGAATTACCATTGTGGCATTAAAAAAAAAAAATAGTCAAGGCTCATGGAAGAGCTAGACCACAGAATGGATCAGGGACGCAACAGAATGCATGGAGCAGCAGGTTTGAGGGACAAAATAGACAGATGGATAACAAGGGATGCAGATAACGATGAGGGATAGGGAAGAACGCAAGGGGTGGACAAGATTGATCCAGAAACAAAATAGTGGGAGGGGTGGTTTAATGGGTGTAGAAAAGATTATGGTTTTGTATAGGGATGATTTGAGATGGTGGTGAACAGGTGTCTTGAATACCTCGAGGGAAGAATGAGATTAAGGAGTGTGTGGAAGTTTGGGGTACAAGGAGGAACAAATGAGTGGAGGTGAGCAGTGGTTCTGGATTTGGCAGTTTCACAAGGAGGGGGTTGATGGTAGACCATTGTGCCCTGCAGATACCTTGGGGGGGGGGGGGGAGGGGGAGACAAAGCAGAGGGCAGTTGCAAGACCAGAAAGGAGGCAGAAGACAGAGACCACCGACCTTTCTGCGATGCAGAAGTGATAGGCCCATAGACTCAGCTTCATTGTGAGGGATTCCAATAATCTTGAGGGTCTTGGTTTCCACAGCGTGATGCAGAGGCACCAGCCCAGAGGGGAGAGCAGTACTCCATCAATCTGTGGATGAAAGCCTTATAGGTGGAAAGATTATTCAAAAATGAAAGCCAAAATTATTCCCATCTTCTGAGTTTGGCTGGGGAAAGCTTTTGGCCTAAGTCTTTCACAAGCCGCCTCGCCAGGCCGGACATTCTATTTGAAGGTTATTTGGGCAGGATACCTTTAATGTGCCTACTCCATGAAAGACACCATGGGAGCTTTAACACCCACTAACTAATAATGGCAGACAGGACACCCAGCTTAACATCCATACAAAGGGCAGTGCACTTGTTTGTGAAGGACCAATCCAACAATTTATAGTCCGGTGGGGAAATCGAAGGATATTTAGAATATTCCGACTAATTGTTCTTAAAGGGGAACCCAAACACTCAGACCACCTCGACGATAATCTATCCCTTGATAACCTACAAAATAGATGTCTTTTTTCGATTAAAAGGCAATCTTCTTCTTAACGATTAGCCATGATGTTGCACCAGGGAGTTGACTGCCATATGCGTACTGTCTACGGGTCACATCACGGTACAATTTTACGATTTAACTGAAACGGCGAATCACTTTGGAATTTCTACAAATATGCTGGGTCGATGCATCCTTGGTGGTTGTAGTAATACAAACTGAGATGGTTTCATGCTACATCAATGGCCGAAAGAGCCGAGGGTTGCCAGAAATTGGATGAGGTATGTTCAAAATACCAGAGTATGGATTGGGCCTACAAGATGTTTGCTTTTTTGCTTGGAACATTTTACAGAGAACTCTTATTAAAAAAAAAACGAAATTGCAAGATCTTGGGGTTATCCCCACGATTAAGCAAAAGAAACAGCTGTCGCTTGAAACTGTAACACCATCTCTATCGAGCTACCAGCACATGGACAGAGGTGATTTTGAGCAGTGAATCAAACACCTGTGTTGGCCTGCCAGCGACTGATATGACCTTTCCGCCACCCCTTCCTCACCCCTCCATTGGGGTGGGACATCAATATGGTGGGAACATGGCACAGACATGACAGATGGTGTCACGGGAAAGTATTAAACGGGAGGAAGGGGTAAGAGATGGTGGTGAACAGCTGTTTTAAAGACCTGGAGGGAGGAGTGGGATTGAAGGGAGTGGGGGAGTTTGTTCCAGAGGTGGGAGAAAAGGGGAATGAAAGAGTGAAGGTGAGCAGAGAGCCTAGATTTTGGCAGTTTAACCATGAGGGTTGCTGGCAGATCTTGTGCGACCTCCAGGAATATAACTTTTATATAACAAAATTTTTATAATATAAATTTATTTATAATATAACTTTATTTTTATAATATAGTATAATATAACTGTTTTGTACTGTTGTGCGGTATTTCGTCTGGAGTAATATAACTGGTTTATCAATTAATACAAGATCCCTGATAAACTGTCAATTTAACGGAAAAACCAAACCTAACAATCTGTAGTGAACATGCGACCGGCATTTTCATCTTAACTAACACCTCCATTGTCACAATGTTTGGCTGAATCACTCGCATAAGGGTCAAAATGATGCGGCTCCATAATTCCCCCAAAAGCATTTCCATCACTAATTATTTTTCTTCAATAATTTCTTCAAAATCCTACTGATCCGTTTCAATATACTGGGAACCTAGAGTTGCTCATGACGGTGGAATTGGAATCCGAGCATGAAATATATTATTCCTCTATGTAAACCGCCATTTGGATGAAGATTGCCGTTCTTACTGTGATGTCACTTGCAAAAAAAATTCGAAATTCGACACTTGGGATGTTTTTAGACACTTTGTGATTGACCAAAAAAATTAAATTGCTGCCCTTTCAAATTATACTGTGATTAATGATTTTCAATGGTTTTCAGAAAAGAAAATTGCATTTAGGTTCCCGTTTAAGATCATAAAATTAAGAATTAAACACATTGCCTAGTACTGCACATTTTGTCATAGTACTTGCCAAATACCTGAGCAAGTTTAGTCCACCAGACAAATAAATCAGGTTTTTGACCATGATGACATCTCCATGCAAATAATAAAGCATTATCACAACATTACTCTTTAAAAGTGACATTAGTCCAAGGTAATTTTGTTTACTACTTCTCACTATTCACTGATCAAATTGGCAGTCTCCAATTCTTCAATATTTCTGATTGCTGTTTATTGTTATTAAAGTGCAGAAAAATAGATCAAATAAGTTGTCACTAAAATCTATGATGCTACTTCTTTTTAGAGTTATTGGCCAAGGTATTGCCACATGACTGCCCACGAGGCATGGAAACATTATGCCACGTCTCCTAACAAGGGCATAGAAGGCAAGCCTCTTGATCTGGCAACAAGCTCACCGGACTAAAGAGCAGGTCCTTACCCCGAGTACGCTCACCTCCTCGATATTTGAGATTATTTTGCCTTCAGCGCTTACAACTTCACACATAGACAAAGCAAACTCAAACTAATCGACGATTTCGGCGCCGGGAGCACTGGCGCCGGGAGCACTGGCGCCGGGAGCACTGGCGCCGTTTTTTTTTTTTGGACGTTTATTGTTTAAAGATAAGCCGTTTAAATTACATCTTGGAGAATATACATTCCATATTATATCACATCCTGCATTTAATACAGGTATATCTTTTGAGAGAAGCGAAATGCAGTCAATACACCGTGAATATCCGTGTTCAAGGTGCGATTTGCATTCTACAGCTTGAGCAGCAGTTATCATGATAATAATCTCCATTATCGTTATCGCGATAATAAATCTCCATTATTGTTATCGCGATAATAAATCTAAAGCACGATTATCGTCCCATCGCAATTATCGCCCAGCACTATTGAGAATAGCACAAAATTGTTGAGGGGATAAAGTCGATTTATCATCGATAAGGCAGTGTAGCTGGCAGTAGTGTGGATGGCTGGCTCTGAATGATCGCAGAGGAGACAATCCAAAGCAGTTGTGAAGACCAGCATCAGTGTTAGCTATAGCTCAGTCATGGTGATTGGTTTCTAACAACTACATGGGACAGAAAAGAAGATGTGTATACATAGATTGGGAAACAGGATGTTCACAGCATTATGACCCTCTCCCAAACCCAAATCAAACTCGTATGGAAAACGTCTACATGTACAGTCACGTGAAAAAGTAAGTCCACCCCATGTAAAGTTTGTACTTTTTCAACATATTTCAACATACAGCTATTTGATTTTCATTTCAACAATATTGATAGATAAAGGTGATATAACATAACAAATATCATGAAACATTTACATTTTGTAGTCCATTGTATAATTTAAATAAACATAAATGCAAATTTCGCATGTGGAAAAAGTAAGTACACCCCTACATCTATCACTACTTCAAATACTTAAAATTAGAATCAGGTGCACCAGCTCAGTTGCAAATGATTAGAACATCGTCAGAGAGGATCTTGGAGGAACCTGTCTTATTTAAACCTCAGACATTTAGTTTGGTTTGCTCTTTGTTGTTGAAGTGTGCGGCATCACCATGCCGAGGTCAAAAGAGCTCTCTGAGGTCTTCAGAAAGAAGGTTGTAGATGCCTTCGAGTCTGGGAATGGATTTAAAAAGATCTTCAAACAATTTGAAATCAATCATTCGACTGTCCAGAAGATCATCTACAAGTGGAGAAGATTCCAAACAACTGCCAACTTGTTCAGGCCAGGCCGCCCCAGCAAGTTCAGCCCGAAAGCAGACCGCAAGATGCTGAAAGAAGTCTCTAAGAACCCCAGAATGTCATCACAGGACCTACAGGTAGCTCTTGCCACTGTTGATGTCAAAGTGCACGAGTCTACCATTAGAAAGAGGCTGCACAAATTTGATTTACATGGGAGGTGTGCCAGGAGGAAACCTTTGCTGTCCAGAAAGAACATCAGGACAAGACTAAAGTTTGCCAATGAACACCTTGGCATAGACCAGCACTTCTGGAACAATGTGCTCTGGACAGATGAGTCAAACGTAGAGCTATTTGGCCACAGTACCAGAAGACATGTTTGGCGAAAACAGACAGCATTTGACCACAATAACCTGATACCAACTGTAAAGTATGGTGGTGGAAATATTGTGGTTTGGGGCAGCTTTGCTGCATCACGGCCTGGGCAGCTCACCATCAGAGAATCCACTATGAATTCTTCATTGTACCAGAGGGTGCTTGAGGATATTGAGGCCATCTGTCGGAAAGTTGAAGCTCAACCGAAGGTGGACCTTGCAACATTACAATGACCCTAAACATACCAGTAAATCCACCAAGGAATGGCTGAAAAGAAAGAAATGGAGGGTTCTGGAATGGCCAAGTCAAAGCCCGGATCTAAATCCCATCGAGATATTGTGGGGGATTTGAAACGAGCTGTGCATGCAAGAAAACCCTCAAACATTGCACAGCTGAAAGAATTCTGCATGGAGGAGTGGGCAAAAATTTCTCCCAGTTGATGTCAGAGACTGGTAGACAGTTATAAAAAACGCCTACTTGAGGTTTTCTGCCAAAGGGGGCAATACCACCGATTAGAGCCAAGGGTGTACTTACTTTTTCCACATGCGAAATTTGCATTTATGTTTATTTAAACTATACAATGGACTACAAAATGTAAATGTTTCATGATATTTGTTATATTATATCACCTTTATCTATCAATATTGTTGAAATGAAGATCAAATAGCTGTGTTGAAATATGTTGAAAAAGTCAAAACTTTACATGGGCTGTACTTACTTTTTCACGTGACTGTACATATCGAGAGGTTATGGGCAAAAGACGCTGTCACGCATTTCTTTATTGATGGCAATGGTATCGTGGATAAAATATCTTTGAAATTTCCATTGGCAGCATTCTTATGTCTGTCCAGTCATGTTGCTGCAGTGGTTCACTAAAAAAAACACATTCTGATCCTAACCAGCGCATCTTAGATATGTGAGCTCGTTACCCTGCGCTCATAAAGCGAAAAGCAGGGTTAGGCATTCGTGTACGCACATGTGTCATACGTGTCTGCATTTTTAGCACTAGCATGAATCGGTGCGCTCCGTGCGCCTCACCACACGTTTCAGAGGGATAGCCATCTTTAACCATTTCGGTGTTTTTTTAGTCTTAATGGGGTTTTGGGTCTTTAGGGCCCAAATTGTGGGAGGTTGAACTTTGGGGTGTTTTTGGTTTTGGGTCTTCGGGGTCATTTGGATCCTCTGGGCCTTTAAGGGTATTTTGGTCTTTGGGATGTTTTGGGTATTAAGGTATTTGGGGTCTTTGGTGTCCTCAGGGGCTTTTGGGTCTTTTGGTTCCTATGGGTCTTTGGGGTATTTTGGTTCTTCAGGGTATTTAAGGGTCTTTTGGATATAAAGGGTGGTTTTGGGGTGGTTTGGATCTTTGGGGTCTTTGTGATCTTCATGGTGTTTTTAAGCATCTTCGGGGTCTTTGTGGTCTTCGGGGTCTTCGGGGTCTTCGGGGTCTTTGTGGTCTTCGGGGTCTTTGTGGTCTTCGGGGTCTTTGTGGTCTTCGGGGTCTTCGGGGTCTTTGTGGTCTTCGGGGTCTTTGTGGTCTTCGGGGTCTTCGGGGTCTTCGGGGTCTTTGTGGTCTTCGGGGTCTTTGTGGTCTTCGGGGTCTTTGTGGTCTTCGGGGTCTTTGTGGTCTTCGTGGTGGTTTGGGTCTTCGTGGTGTTTAAGGATATTTTGGATCTTGGGGGACTTAAAGGGTCATCAAAGGTCTGAGGGGTCTCAGCAGTCTAAAAATAATTAAGAGTTCACGGACTGTTTTGGGTGTTAATTTAATTTGAAGAAGAATAAGAAGACATTTTGGTCGCATGTAAACAAACGTGCATAACCATATACGTTTGCTCTATTTATAATATTCATTTTCTTGGCAACCGCTGCTCCGATTGACACGAAATTTTACCAAAGGAATGCCACCACCTGTAGAATATTTTAATGATAATTATGACCTCTTAGGTAACGGTACAGGTGCCATCTTGGAAAAATCGAAAAACGTTGCACCTCCATATCTCTGAAACCGTTCCATGGAAAAAATTTAAACACGGCTCATTGTAAAGAACTCCCCATGGGGAATAATATATGTTAATGGTGATGTCATCGGTACCTTAATTATGATGTCACAATCTGACAAGTACAATTCTTGATTCAATCAGTATGAATTTTTTTCCCTGCAATTCTTGGTCCAATTGACACGGGCTTGTCACCATAGGAGTGCCGCCTCCTGTAGAATATTGAATTATAATTATGACGTCATAGGTCACGTGGTACAGGCACCCTCTTGGAAAAACTTTACACCTCTATCTTCCAAACCGCTCAATGGAAAAAGTTGAAAACAGGCTCATTATCAAGTACTCCCCATTGGGAATAAGATGTGTTTATGGCGATTTATGTCATTAGTGCCTTCATTTGATGTTATAATAAATCGACAAGTGTAATGCTTCATCTGATCAGTATGAATTTTTTTTTTCTCCAACTGTTGGTCTGATGGACATGAAATGTTCACCATAGGAGTTCCTCCTCATGTACAATATTTAATGATAATTATTATGCAATAGGTCACGTGGTACAGGCGCCATTTTGGAAAAACTGAAAAAAGGTACACCTATCTCCAAAACCGCTCAATGGAAAAAATTGAAACGTGGCTCATTGTAAAGAACTGGGCATGGGGAATAGGTGTTGTTAATGGTGCCGTAAATATGACGTCATAATTTGACAGGACAACGCTTCGTCTGATCAGTTTGAAATTTCTTGAGCATGATCTATGCAACAATTATATTAGAGAATATAAATTTATGATGTAATCGCGCACGTGGTCTGGCAGCCATATTGGATCAATGAAAAATGTTCAAAACAGAAGAGTTGGCTCACACCAAGTTGACCGCAAGGTAAGTATTAGATGAATACCATCTAGTTTTGGACGAAGCACTTTGACAGTCGTCCAGATCCAAATTGTGTGTGTGTGTGTGTGTGTGTGTGTGTGTGTGTGTGTGTGTGTGTGTGTGTGTGTGTGTGTGTGTGTGTGTGTGTGTGTGTGTGTGTGTGTGTGTGTGTGTGTGTGTGTGTGTGTGTGTGTGTGTGTGTGTGTGTGTGTGTGTGTGTGTGTGTGTGTGTTGTATTTATTATTTATTTATATATGTATGTATATATTTCATACAGCCACATAGGGATAATCAACTTGGAGGAGGGAGGACATGCTTTCACCTGGCGAAGCTTTGGGGAAGGTAATGATATTGTTGCGGACTGTTACTATGGCCCATCGAAGACCAAGTGAAGCTCAAATGTGGCAAACTTTTGTGATTAGCATTGTCGGGATGTCTGATTGGAGGTTAACTTGGTTGTTATCGGTAAGTTGGTCTGCAAATGATAAAGATGGGCCTCATTCTGAATGACCCAAGGTTACCTCTAACAGAGAAGATGCAGCCCTGATCAGGCTTGTCAGTCGTATTCCTTTTGCCACAAGCAGTGTTGCGGCAAAAATGGAATCTTCCTCTGAGATTATCCATGAGAGCTGCCCAGAACTGGCTTCATGCTGCATTTTACAAAGCAAACGCACCAATAAGATACCCTCTTCTCATCCCAGAACAAAAAGCGGCCTGCTTGGCATGGCACCAGGCATGTCAACACTGGAATCTTGCATTCTTCTGGTGGAAGATCCATTGGTCTGTTAGGCAATTTCTCCTGGAAATCACTGATGGTAGAACTTGGATAGTGCTGCCTGCTACAATAGTAAATTTGACCGTCATTGTATGGGATAACCTGGCAGGCAAAAAGAAGCATCGGGACATTTTGGTTCATGTTATTGTTTCACGTTTTGACAGCCACCCACATCGCACGAGGCCTTTATGCATGGATGACAGCCTGGCTCCACCGTTGTCGTGCAGTTACAGACTTCTTATGAAACTATGGCATCACAACGTTGCTCTGACCAGCAAGGAGTACCGATTTAAATACAATGGAGAAGTTTGGGATATTATTGGGTGTAGATTAAAGAAAATGGACTCTTGGACAGAGTTGGAGGTTGGTTTTCACCAGGAATGGCAACAAGTCCCTTTGGATTCTCTCAGGCGGCATCGAGGGATGACGAAGGGTGTAGCATCTGTTTATTCTAATGGTGCTTACACCTTCATTGACCTTTTGAGACCATCATTAGATGTCATTATTGACTGATCTTGAGTCCATCACAGGATGTGTGGCCAGCAGCTCAATTCTAAAGTAGTTTTGTGTGTAAAACAACAGTGCCATTACAGACATCACCAATTTGTGATTTAAAGATGTCAACAAACCTGAATTTCATTTGAAAATGCATACTTTACCAATGCATGGTCTTATTTTTGATACATGTAACTCTAAGTAATTTCCTTGGTTATTACAATGATTCAGAGAAACGCAGACCATAGGTAACTCCTTTTTTTTCCCCACGTGGACAGCTCTCACCTAAAACCACAAATCATCTTGGATGGAAATTGCACATACCAGGGATTAATATCCCATGGATGGTCAGCTTAAAGCTAAATTTTGTCTACCAGATGCCCAAGTAGATATCATCTGTATTTTGTGTTTTAACATACCAGATATAACATAATCATTACATTTAATCTTCACATTTAATCCTCCAAAGATCCCAATTGAGCCCATATGTCGGCATGGGAAAATGGTCGGAATAAAAAAGGTACAACACACGGGACATGATCCTGAGACACAAAAACATGGAAGCACAATACTTATTAAACAAATACTAACCTCTGGTTCTGGGCCCATATGTAACTACTATTCACATTGAACTGGGACGGTGAGGGAGAAATAGTCAAGGGCGAAGAAGCCGCAGACTGCTTTAGACGGTCCAGAATGGATGAAGACGCCCAGGGCTATCGACTCGGCAGGAGAGCAGGCCCTGAGATGATGTGTCTAGGATCAAGCAGGCAGTTGGTGTTTACAGAACCTTCCAGCAGCCAGACACAGGCCAAGAACCATATATGCTTATATATAGAGCACATATCAACCATATAGAGCACAAAAGAGTGAACGAGGGAGAAAATAATTTTTTTTTGCTCCAGTTCCTTCTCTTCACTCCCTCCATGCTGTCTGATCTTCCCCGACCAATCACAGTGGCACAGAGGGGCGGGGGTTTGTCTGCCAATTACAACTGAGGGTGTTCTCACCCGAGGCACAATAGACCAATTACTGTCTAGATGTCTCACCAATGATGGACACGGAACAGTTCTCCCCTCTCTGTTCCTTGTTGATTGACAACTTGGAGTTATTCTCTCACCAAGTTCAACATGTGGGACATAGGACAAGACAATCTTGCTTGTGCAATCTAAAATGGGCAAGGCATGTCCCACTGGGGAGCTGAATGCTATATACTTTAGCATGTGTTATTGATACAGGGTAGAGTCCTCAAAACTACTTGAATAGATATTGTTATGAATTTGGTAATGCAACATCTAGAGCTAGGTAGATCTGAATAGGTAGGTATTTGGCTGTCGTGACAGGGACTCTACATGTAATAAATTATTGATGTTCAGGCGGTTGTCGGGGTAAGATGTATGAGTGTGGATCTACCTGGAGATTCGAGTGTTAAATAGTGAGGGATTAAAGGTAACGCCCCTGTGAGTATCACCTAGTAATCAAACCTTTGTCCTTTATGGCACTGCAAACCACATAAACATTAGTTAGGTCCTTAGCGCAACATTAAATAATTCCCTTTCCCTGACAAGGACTTCGTATTAAATTGACAGGAAACCAGGTCAAAAACACCGCCACAAGTGGCCGCCACCGTGTACACCTCCAAGGCCTACAAACCTGGCCGGCACGTGTTATGCCGGGACCGCAGGGTGGCGGAGGGGGGAGATGTCAGGAGTCGCGGGAGGCTTTGATTGGCTGAGGAGTGCGCCAATGGGACGTCATCGGCCACCAATATAGGCGACGGTCGGACGCCATTTCAAGAGTTGAGTTCGCGGAGTTGAGTTGAGTTCGTGGCAGACGCAGGCAGGCACCAGAGAGTTGAGTCGCAAGTCACACGGAGTTAGTTCGCCAGTTGGAGTTGGAGAGGACACGCCATTTCGGGCAGTCGCAGTCGAGTTCGAGCTTGGCAGTGAGCAATTGAGAAGCGAGTTGGAAGGACGAGACGTGCAGTCACACCTGCGTTCTCTCCGGTCCTGTCTTCGTGCTTTGTGTGGGGATCGACCTCGTGTGAAGCTGCTGGCTTGCGTTGGGTGCTTTGGAGCGTGGTGCACGGACCTGGTGGGCGGCGAGAGGATCGGAGCCTGGTGGAGCGAGGCCTCGTGGGTGCATCGGGGCCGAGCGGTGCCGGGGTGGACGGCCAACAATACAAGACGACAAAGACAGATAAGCCGAGCTCCTTGTGTACATTTTACAAGACGTGTTATTTTCGTAATTAATCCCCCTCGTTTGTGTTTGCTGTCAGTCGTGTGGGGACGTCCCGATTTAGGTTTATTAGAGTTATTAGATTTACCGGCGGGCTTTTTCACTGGCTTTACTTTTCCTAATAAACCCTTATATTACTTTTTGTACATAATATCTGAACGCAGTTTTCCTGGGTGTTTGATTTTAATAGATAAGGTTGCGGAGCCTTCGCTGCGTCCCGCCATTCCGCGCGTTGGTGTTGAACTTGAGTCCGCCATTGAGTGTTCGCCTCGGGAGTTAAAGTCTCGCAAATCGGTCATCCGTAACTGTGGTGTTAACCACAGTTACGCGACAAGTGGTGTCAGGAGTGTAGGATTTGAACCCGTCGGACAAATTTTTTTGTCCGCGGGGCGACATCGACACGGTCGGGCGTACATTGCGCCCGACGTTCGAACGCAAAATTGTTATAGGCGAGGCGGAGAAATTTAGTAATCAATTGGGCATACGGAGCGCGATATCGCGTCTTCGTCAAATTTAAATTGTGTTACTGGAATTATTAAAATAAATACGCGCGCGGGAAACAATCTTCCGGAAAGCGGATGTCGGAAATTGACGAGATGGAAGTACGCAGCGAGGCCTCCGTCAGCGTCGGGAGTGAGCCGGAAATGGGGGATAAGGAGGATAGCGTTGGAACTTTCCCCGCCGCTGGGACGGCCCCGATAGATCTCCAGACCATAGTAAATTTAATAAATGCTCAGAGGGCCGATAGTGAGCGACTGGGAAAGCAGATGGGAGACATGAGGGCTCAGAGTGAGCGATTGGAGAACCAAATGGAGGTAATGAGGGACGAAGCGAGGGCTCGGAGTGAAAAATTGGGGGTAATGAGGGACGAAGCGAGGGGTACCGGTGAGGGGTTAGACAACGGGATAAAAGAGGTGAAAAATGGGTTAGAGGGGTTAGAAAACAGTATGGAAGGAAAAATTGGGGAAATGGCACAGCAGCTGGGGGAAGCTAAATTGGGAATGGGAGAGAGTACGGCCCATGCAGATGTGCACGGGGCTCAGGAGCCGGGAATGGCAAAATTGGGAATTGCACAGGGAATGGCAATTGAAGTAAATGGGGAGACCGCAGGTCCACAGGTGGATGGGGAATGTCCACAGGTGGATGGGGAATGTCCACAGGTGGATGGGGAATGTGTACAGGTAGAGGGGGAATGCCTGCAGGTAAACGTGGAGTGTCCACAGGTGAGCGGGGAAGGAAATTTGGAATGTGAGAGTTGTAATGGGGAATGTTTCCCACATTCTGGCCTGGTTGTTTATCGGGACCGTGTGGATGTCACAACACCCCAACCGGGGGATGAATTTGGAATTGTGCAGCACCAGGGCGGTGGTGCGGAGCAAGAGGGGGTAGAGTTTTTGGGGGTCCATGCGATAGAGCCGGACCGGGTATTTATTGGGGATATTGATCAAAGCCTGGCGGGGCCAGGAATGATTTCTAATGATGAGGATGAGTTGATCCAGCGGCTGGAGACCTGTGACAGTCCCATGGAGGTAGAGCTTGTTCAGGCCCAAAGGAGCCTGGGTGATGAGGTGAGTTGGTCCGAGGAGGTGGTTGGAATGACCGAGGGGACGCTCACTGTACACTGCTATTTGGAAACAGAGGCTCCAAAATTGGACAACCAGTTGGGGGAGTGTGTTGGCTCCGGGCTGGATTTGGATCTTGGAGGATCGGGAGATAGAGCTTCTGGAGATTTGGTCCCTGTAGGGAATTTGGATCAACTGCAGGGAGGGGCAGAACAACCGGTGGTAGAGGTTGTTCCCTGCAGCTGCGGGTTGGCAATGGGAATGAAAATTTGTAAAATAAAATGTAAAATAAAATTACAATGGGAAATTGATTTGGAGCAGCCATGGTGGGGATTGGTCCCCGGGCTGCGGGATTTGGACATGGAGAGGTCATGGGTGATGGCCTCGGGCAAAAGTTGCCCCTTTCAAAATTTGGGTATGCCAGCCAGCTGGGGGGCTGTGATGGCGAGATTTGGACGTGGGGTCCAGCCTTGGGTGTCGAGGTACGACCTGGGTCCCACGGGGGGTCTGGTGGAGTGTGGCGTCCCTTGTCCGTCGGGGCGCCGTCCGAGCTGGTGGCTCGGGCCGGCAGGGTCACCGGACCCTGGTGGGGGTTAAGACCTCCAGGGAGGTCCGAGGTGGTTTCTCAAGCCTGGGATGGCAAATATTGAGGACCACTGGGGGGAGGTGTTGTGGGTCGCGCTTTGGTGGTGGCACCGCAGATGGCCAGCTTGGGCCTGATGTAGTGATCACCCGGGCATGCGACCTGACACCCTCTCCCTGAGACTTTGGGACAACTGGCATGTGATGACCTGCCATGCCGTGTTGGTCGATGGACGCGGGTCAAACCGAATGGACAGGGATGGAGATAGCCTGCCGGACAACCATTGGGGCATCTGTGGAACGTGATGGTGTGAGTGACCTTCCACAGATGCTCCGTTATGATTTATGGACTCTCGGGTTGGGAAGAGAGCCATGGGGATGTGAATCGGGAGATGTGTAACGCGCCGAGCATATGGGCCATGCTCGGCTGGCATGTGTATGGCAAAGCATCCTTCTTTGGTGAGGTGAGTGAAATGTGACAAATGGTTGGCATGGGTAATCTGTGGGTTAGATGGAAATTTAAGGGTGGATTTTGAAATGCCATGGTGGACACTGTACAGTGACGCCATTATTGATCCAGGTGTGTAGACCAAAGTGTTGGAGGCTGTGATGAAATTAATAGGGTAGCAAGACACAGCTTTCAACTGGTTGCGGGGGCAACTGTGCTGATATTTGGGACGCGGGATGATGGGGATGTAGTTGTGTAGCCTGAGGGTCAACGTGGTGCTGTGCGTGTCCGAGGTGTGTGGACCATGTCTTCTGGGTGGGTCTCCTGGTGGAGCATGGCTGTTGACTGGACCTTGGTGTGGTCAAGTGTGGGTGAGCACTGGGGGGCTGCAGTTCTGTAGGCGGACTGGGGGATGATGGGGAGGTGCAGGGGACGTGGCTGTAGGGATGCCACGCACTGCGACCGTGCCCCCCAGGGCCGAGGTTGTGTGTGCGGTAGTGTGTGTTGTGGCAGCAAGTGCTCACCACATTGGCCAGCTGGGGCTGCTGCAGCTGTGTTCCTCGCAGGGGGGCCGAAGGATGGATGGTGGGTCGCACCCTTATGGACACTCATGGGCCATGTTGGCGTTTTGACTGCTCACCTTGTCCCGGTGACCCTTGCACGGTAGAGGTGCAGAGCTGTCGTGGCCACAGGTAGTTGTGTAGTGATGATCACCGTTGGATGCGGATCCACATACCTGCCAGTGTAGTGGGGACAAAAGAGAAATTTGGAAGTATTTGGTAGGCCCAATGTGAAATTTTGGGAATTGTATGGGTGGATTGCACTTTGAACCTGACCAACCTGCAACTACCTGCACTTGAGGTGAGTGTTTTGAGGAGTACTGTCCCAGGCTTCAGGACTTGCTTTGGAAATTGGGGACATGTAAATTGGAGTTGGGAGGCGGGTGAGAGTGATGACATGGCCGGTGAGGGGATGGAATGGGAGCCACAGTGTCTTGTGGGTGGCGTATGTTTTTGTATTGTGGTTACGTGTTTTGATGTGGTCGTGAGAGTGGAACCTGGAGAGTGTGTGATGATTATTGGAGATAATGAGGGGTGATAATTGTGCTTTTGGAAATGTGCTTTTGGGAAGATGTGATGGTTTAAATGTGAACTGGGGGAATTTCACATGTAGCAGGCCATGGCAAGCCTTGTAACACCTTTTACACCATCTATGGAATTGTACTGAATTGTGCTGAGTTGTGTGGAGAATTGAATGGCAGTGGGGGAGGAAGTGTGTTTTGGGGTCTTGTGGGTGGGGAAGGTGTGTGTGTCCGCAGGTACAGAGCAAGCTCTGAGGAGCGATGCCTGCGGGCCCCCCTCTGCGGCAATTACCCCTGGCAGCCGGTGGTAACTGGAAATTGGAGCTCGTCGGTGGAGGGTCTGGTTGGGCGCCGCGGGGTGAGGAAGTCCCCCGGTGACCCGTGTTGCTGCGTGAAAGCAGGAGGCAAAGGAGCCTGGTGTGTGTGGAGACCCTCACCGGCGAGGTAACGGCGGAAAGGGGCTGTTGGGCTGTCACGGGGCCAAGAGGTAAAGGGGGGGGGGCAATGAATTTGTAAGTCGGTTGACTTGTTTTTGGGACTGCGGGCACCACAGCCTGATGCGCCCCCACCATCTTTTGTGCGGTACCTCCCCGCTGCCTAGTTGAGGAATGCACACACACGTGAATGACATCAATGCCATGGTCCTGCAGGGGGTGTATTGGGAATAAGTGCTTTGTTGATTTTTGCAATGCCTTGATGACCTATGGAATGAGAATGAGTGGTTAAGGGGTCTGTGTTGCATGAATGTGGGCGAAATCCACCGAGCCGTGTCACTCACCTGTAACATCTGGACGGGGCCCGTGGAAATTTAGGGGGATGCATTGGGGATGGCCCCGCAGGTAAGGTTGAGTCTTGTGGCATCCACCGGGGGACGCGGTCTGTAGACCGGGGTATGTACAAAGGTTAGAGTTTTGAGTTTTGGAAAGATGGTTAAGTTTTGTGGTTAAGTTAGTGTTGTGTGTTGTTGTTTCCTCCCTCCACAGGAACAACGAAGAAGATGTACATACTTGCATGATGGTTAAGGGGTTCAGCATGTTAAGGAAGTGTAGGTAGGTAGTCCGACTCACTTCCCACAGCCCTTCCTGATTTATTTCATAGGTTAATTAAGTGTGTGACAGTAAGTGTTAAGGCTGGAATGGTAGCCCTGCGGTGAACCTTGCAGGAGCTACGGTTCCAGGGGGGGGGCTGTGTTATGAATTTGGTAATGCAACATCTAGAGCTAGGTAGATCTGAATAGGTAGGTATTCGGCTGTCGTGACAGGGACTCTACATGTAATAAGTTATTGATGTTCAGGCGGTTGTCGGGGTAAGATGTATGAGTGTGGATCTACCTGGAGATTCGAGTGTTAAATAGTGAGGGATTAAAGGTAACGCCCCTGTGAGTATCACCTAGTAATCAAACCTTTGTCCTTTATGGCACTGCAAACCACATAAACATTAGTTAGGTCCTTAGCGCAACATTAAATAATTCCCTTTCCCTGACAAGGACTTCGTATTAAATTGACAGGAAACCAGGTCAAAAACACCGCCACAAGTGGCCGCCACCGTGTACACCTCCAAGGCCTACAAACCTGGCCGGCACGTGTTATGCCGGGACCGCAGGGTGGCGGAGGGGGGAGATGTCAGGAGTCGCGGGAGGCTTTGATTGGCTGAGGAGTGCGCCAATGGGACGTCATCGGCCACCAATATAGGCGACGGTCGGACGCCATTTCAAGAGTTGAGTTCGTGGAGTTGAGTTGAGTTCGTGGCAGACGCAGGCAGGCACCAGAGAGTTGAGTCGCAAGTCACACGGAGTTAGTTCGCCAGTTGGAGTTGGAGAGGACACGCCATTTCGGGCAGTCGCAGTCGAGTTCGAGCTTGGCAGTGAGCAATTGAGAAGCGAGTTGGAAGGACGAGACGTGCAGTCACACCTGCGTTCTCTCCAGTCCTGTCTTCGTGCTTTGTGTGGGGATCGACCTCGTGTGAAGCTGCTGGCTTGCGTTGGGTGCTTTGGAGCGTGGTGCACGGACCTGGTGGGCGGCGAGAGGATCGGAGCCTGGTGGAGCAAGGCCTCGTGGGTGCATCGGGGCCGAGCGGTGCCGGGGTGGACGGCCAACAATACAAGACGACAAAGACAGATAAGCCGAGCTCCTTGTGTACATTTTACAAGACGTGTTATTTTCGTAATTAATCCCCCTCGTTTGTGTTTGCTGTCAGTCGTGTGGGGACGTCCCGATTTAGGTTTATTAGAGTTATTAGATTTACCGGCGGGCTTTTTCACTGGCTTTACTTTTCCTAATAAACCCTTATATTACTTTTTGTACATAATATCTGAACGCAGTTTTCCTGGGTGTTTGATTTTAATAGATAAGGTTGCGGAGCCTTCGCTGCGTCCCGCCATTCCGCGCGTTGGTGTTGAACTTGAGTCCGCCATTGAGTGTTCGCCTCGGGAGTTAAAGTCTCGCAAATCGGTCATCCGTAACTGTGGTGTTAACCACGGTTACGCGACAATATTGTGCTAATGCCTTAAACTAAATAGAGGACATCTCGACCTCATAAAAGTAACAATATCATGACCAAAAAAAAATTACACTTGTATATCTGCAAACCCTCCCCCTCTCCCCCTCTCCCCTTCTCCCCCTCCCCTTTCTCCCATTGCCAACACACCTTTTCCAAAACTGTGGGTCCCAGGCCAATCGGTGGCATTGCCCATTAGGTCATTGTTTGTCTCGCTAATGGACTCGTCTTTTGATTATTTGGGGGTATTAGTCTTGCAAATAGCGTTGCTCTTTCTGGAACTCTACATGAATGTGATTACCTGAAACTAACGGGGGTTGAAAATGGTATGTCTCATTTTGCATTGAATTTAACGTTTCAACTGGATCGGCTTTTGCATCCTTTTCTGGTTGCTCCAATATTATCGTATAATAAACTCGAACAGCACTAGGGAGAGCGCATATCTCCGCCAGGCTGATTAGTTTGTTTCGTATCCACTGATAGGCCGGATCTGGATCCAGACCTGAACCAAAATCGAATCGCTTGTTCTTGACACTTAAACAACTCATCCACCAAGTTTTGTCATAACTTGTTAACAACCTTTTGAAATATCCTGCTATATAGCCTTTTTGGGTGTTGGGTGTTGGGCTAGCGTTGGATCCTGGTGTTGGGATATAAACTGATAATGCTAGTGATAATGATAATGCTAGTATAAACCCTGGTGTTGGGCTAGCGGTTAGGGTGCCGGCTTAGGATCCTAGGATCCTGGGTTCGAATCCCGGTCGATCGCTGAATTAACGCCAGGGGGGTTGACTCAGCCTGTCATCCTTCCGAGGTCGGCAAATCGAGTACCAGTTCACTGGTAATTCCCTGTTTGTCGTTAAAGGCGGCAAAAAGGGTTGGCGTCAGGAAGGGCATCCGGCCGTAAAACATTGCTTCAAAAAGGGGACCGAAAAACAACAACAACCACGGTTCCCGAAAAAGGCCAACGCCCGCTTTGCGGGGAAAAATGGCCTCTAAAGGTGGTTTTTTTTATTTTTTTTTATATCCTTTTTGGGTCCTGTATCTCAATGGTGAAGACTCACTTTAAAAAAAACAATTTTTAAACCTCGTATCTGGATCCAGATTCAGATCTTCTCCAAAATCTAATTAATTCATCCTTGTCGCACACCCAACCTGTCCACCAAGTTTTGTCCGATTCCGTCCATAACTGTTTGAGATATCCTGCACACAAACAGACAAGCTCAGACAGGGGTAAAAACATAACCTCCTTCCACCTTTGGTACAATGCCTTAACATGTATGGTGTAATGTAATGTGTATGGTGTGATGTAATGTGTATGGTGTGATGTAATGTGTATGGTGTGATGTAATGTGTATGGTGTGATGTAATGTGTATGGTGTGATGTAATTTGTATGGTGTGATGTAATGTGTATGGTGTGATGTAATGTGTATGGTGTGATGTAATGTGTATGGTGTGATGTAATGTGTATGGTGTGATGTAATGTGTATGGTGTGATGTAATGTGTATGGTGTGATGTAATGTGTATGGTGTAATGTAATGTGTATGGTGTGATGTAATGTGTATGGTGTGATGTAATTTGTATGGTGTGATGTAATTTGTATGGTGTGATGTAATGTGTATGGTGTGATGTAATGTGTATGGTGTGATGTAATGTGTATGGTGTGATGTAATGTGTATGGTGTGATGTAATGTGTATGGTGTGATGTAATGTGTATGGTGTGATGTAATGTGTATGGTGTGATGTAATGTGTATGGTGTGATGTAATGTGTATGGTGTGATGTAATGTGTATGGTGTATGGTGTGATGTAATGTGTATGGTGTGATGTAATGTGTATGGTGTGATGTGATGTGTATGGTGTGATGTAATCCTGTGGGATTTGCTTGGTAATTCTTAACCACTATTATTATTTTATTCCTTATAGTGTGTAGATTAAAAATGTGTGTGTGTATGTATATATATATATATATATATATATATATATATATATATATATATATATATATATATATATATATATATATATATATATATATATATAGTCTTTTTTTAAATTTTCTTATGTAATTTGAAGGTACATTGAAAATGGTAAGAGTCACTGTATAACTGTATACTAAAATGGCCAAGACATTTAAGGGGTTACTGGTTATCTTGAAAATCACAGGATTTAATCTTTCATCAGAACTTTGAGAGATCTGTTGAATTAACGAGCTATAAAGTATCTAAAGGTATATTGAGTGTCGACATAGACTAAACGAGTCATATTAATAGAAAAATATCACAAATTTGACAACTGTGTTTATGGACATTTTGTAATGACATCTAACAAAAATGATCAACCCTTTGTGTTTTGTTATCATAGAAAAGCATATTCGTCATAGTTACTTTGTAGGTGCTGCAGTTACTATATGGAGTTATGATATTAGTTGATGTATCAAGTCATCATCATCTTCGGAAGAGAACGTTTGATGAGACATGTTGAGGCACTTTTCATCCTCCATCACATGAGCACATTTCCGTACATGCCAGGTCATGTTTCCTGCAGGAGCACGAGGATGAAGCGCACATGCTTGCACCACAGCCACATTTCACCAGCTCTATTGATGTCTTTCAGTTGTGTCGATGTCAAATGCTGTTCGGTGGTATTGTGAGGTTGCCTCAGTTCATGTTCGGGCTTGGGATCCTAAGATCCTCAGTTCGAATCTCGTTGAATTAACGCCAGGTGGGGTTGACTCAGCCTGCCATCCTTCCAAGGTCGGCAAAATTAGTACCAGATAACTGGTTATAGAGAGGCATTGCATCGGTGGCAGACGGGCCCACAGAAAAATGATGCAACCAGCGGCCGGGTGGCTGCACACGAACCACCCACCACAGTTCATGTTACCTTCCGTGGACATTACCCATGTCTAGATGATGCCCAGAATTGATCAGTCACTTCAAAAGACTATAGATTTCGATTTTGGCAGACACTTGTGATTTATTGAATGAAACAGATGATGCACGATGGATTGTATGGTTGAGATAAGAAGCAGACGATCTGAGGAGGCTGATGGGCTCATCATTTTTGTAGGTGGGTTTTGTCGGTGGTTTGGGAGCTTTTCCAGTGGGGAGAGTCCTTCCTTGCTGGCTGAACCTCGTTTTTCTCAGCAACCATGTCTGATTGGGACGAAACTTTCAGGGTAGGAGCGACACCCATGCAGAATGTTTTCATGATAATTGTGACATCATAGGTCACGTGGTATGGCAGCCATCTTGGATTAAAAGCAAATGATTAAAAAATTATTTCTCGGAAACCGCTGAATGGAAGAATTTGGAACTTGGCACATTGTCAAGTACTCCCAATGGGGAACAAAAGCATGATAACGATGACATCATTTGTGAAGTGGTATACCAGCCAAAAATGGTTTTGATCAAATTCCTTATTCTAAAAATCTGAAATTGCAAACACATGATCTATGACCCATTTGTATTGAAATATTAAATTTATGACATCATAGATCACATGGATTGGCAGCCAAATTGGATTGAAGGAAAATATTAAATAATTATATCTCTGAAACCGCTCTCTATCGATGCAAAATTTTACAAATATCTAACAGCACTGTTGCATATAGTTTGAAAATTAGTCATAGGTCGCTGTTACGGATTCAGCCCTAATTATTGTTGGTATTATTATTACTAGGGCGTGCCCGTACTATATATATATCTAAAATTATATCCCCCCCCTCTATTTACATGAAATGGTTTGGTCCATTCGCAAAGCCAAAGCGAACGGCTTGCGAGTACGGTGACAACCCCCCCCCTCTATTTATACACAAAGAATTAAGTTAAGCACCCCCCCGTTTTTTTACAACCTCGCACATTACAAGTTTGTTGTCGTCAAAACAGTGTAATATACCCATGATATTGCTATATTTTCTGGAGAAGTGATATTATGGTCACATAAAAACATAACAATCATGCCGTTTTCAATATTTTATTCTGAATAATTTAAGGTGAAATTTGTTGGGAATTTTAGGCATATTTTCACCTCAATTTAAGTATGGAGCTATAGGTCCATCACGGACAGTGTGGATGACGTTTATGTTTTCTAACGTACAGTCATTGTTCTGAGAAGACCTCTAGCGATCTTTGCGTCAATAACGTGTGTAGGACCCACGTGATCGGATGGAGCAAGGTGCTGTGACAACCATCCCCTGGCCTGCGTACAGTCCTGACCTGAACCCCCTCGAGCACGTTTGGGACATGTTGGGACGACAAATTGCGAAGATGGTCCCTCCAATAGCCAATCTGGATGAATTGGAACGTGCATTACATCGGGAATGGAACAACCTGCCACAGCAACGCATACGACGGCTTACAGGGTCTATGAGACGTAGGGTTGAGTCAGTGATCCGATCACGTGGGTCCTACACACGTTATTGACGCAAAGATCGCTAGAGGTCTTCTCAGAACAATGACTGTACGTTAGAAAACATAAACGTCATCCACACTGTCCGTGATGGACCTATAGCTCCATACTTAAATTGAGGTGAAAATATGCCTAAAATTCCCAACAAATTTCACCTTAAATTATTCAGAATAAAATATTGAAAACGGCATGATTGTTATGTTTTTATGTGACCATAATATCACTTCTCCAGAAAATATAGCAATATCATGGGTATATTACACTGTTTTGACGACAACAAACTTGTAATGTGCGAGGTTGTAAAAAAACGGGGGGGTGCTTAACTTAATTCTTTGTGTATACATGAAATGGTTTGGTCCATTCGCAAAGCCAAAGCGAACGGCTTGCGAGTACGGTGACAATCCCCCCCCTCTATTTACATGAAATGGTTTGGTCCAAAGCGAACGGCTTGCGGAGTTTGGTAAATAAATCGCCATAGCTCGGTAACTACTTCTCCGATTAATATGAAACCTTGAAAAGGCACATCCTCGGGTCCCCAGCAATATACCTGGCAAGTTTCAAGTATATCGGACCCGTGGTTGTCGAGAAACAGCGGTCACAGACAAACGACACACAGACACACACACATACACACAGAGATTACTGGAATTATAGATAGATTATTGTTGGTTCTCAGTAAGGGTTATTGTGGTTAAAAGGTTTAAAAGCGCTCCTGGTAAAATGTGGCCGGAAATCCGGATCATGACCTGGAAGAGAAAGGGAGCGAAGGAAGAGGAAGAGGCGTGGAAAAGAAGGAAAAAGACAATCTTGGTTGAAGCTCCGTACCGAGCGGTCGAGCGGGCAGTGCGAGTGAACTTTGAGTCCTTGAAAGGAAGTTTGTGCGATAGGTGACATCGCCGGAGTGCTGTGGAGCCTGCGTAGTCGGGTATCTGCATTGAGGGTCCGGAGTGTCCTTGCCTGGAAGCCCGGCTCAAGTGAAAGCCGTCCGCCATTTCGCCACGTGCGCTACCTTCAGTGAAAAGGTTTTTGTCACGTCGGCCGGGCATTATTCCCCGGTGGGTTGCCGGGGACGGCTGTGCAAGAAAGTGGCTTTTGTGGATTATTAAGGAGACTCGCTGATTGAACCGCAAATGTGTACGTCGGAGCGCGTCTTTGGGAGGTTTCCCATTCCACCGCTATTGTGCTGGGTGTTGGACCACGTGACCTATGGGTTGCTTCGATCGTCCACGCCTCAATTGATTGTGATCGGACATTGATCCAACGATCGCTGGAGCGAATCGACTTCGCCTTGGAGGGGTACAGCGACATTAGGGCGAATTGCTATTATTATTTGTCGTGATTCCGGTGTGATTTATAATATATTATTGTTTGTTCATAACCCTTGGTGTGGTTTCATTATTGGTTTGATTGATTTCAACCAAGGATAACATATCTTTCTGCCGGGGACCCTCTCGGGGTTCGGAGGTTTACCGAGACCAGGGGATAGGGGAGGACCCCGTAACAGTCGCGTAGTTTGGCAACCATCTTGGATAGGAAAAACGAACCTTATCCGATCAACACCAAACTTCACAAACGTGATTTCCTACCCATACATATGCAGAGTGATGGCATCTACCCGTTGTTGGACTATGTGGAGGCATATTAGCGACACTGTCGCATTGTTCTCGTTGTATCTAGTTTTTTAATGGTCCATGTTAGTCTGGTTAGTTGTCTGTAACATGCCATATACAGTGATGTATTTGCGCATAAGATACTCTTCAGAAATACTTTCAAATATTTTGCTTGTAGGAATAAAGTCAGTATCTCCCTACATAGCTCATTACCTCCGCCACCGAAGGTGGATGGAGGTTATGTTTTCACCCCTGTCTGTCTGTGAACAAGATATATCAAAAAGTTGTGGACGGATTCGGATGAAATTTGGCGGAGAAGTAGTGTATGTGACAAGGACGAAAAGATTAGATTTTGGTGAATATCCGGATTTGGATCCGGCTCGTAGCATTTTAAAAGTGATTCCACACCATTAAGCGATAGGGCTAAAACCGATACATAGCACGATAGCTCCAAGTTATGGACGAAACTTAGTGGACAGATTGGGTGTGTGACTAGACCGAATTGATTCAATTTTGGTGAAGACCTGAATATTGATTTGGATACAATAATTATTTAAAATTTCTAAGTGATTCTTCACCGTTGAGAGATCAGGTGAAAAGCGATTATATAACTTTTTTTTCTTTTTTTTTAAAGTCTTGGACGAGTTATGACGACTTGGTGGACGAGTTGTTAGGTGACGAGAACAAGCGATTAGATTTTGGTTCGGGTCCGCATCCAGATTCGGCCTATCAGTGGGATACAAAACATAAACTGTTCAGCCTGGCGGAGCTATGCTCTCTGCAGAGTGCTGGTGTAGTTCTCTTGTGCAATTCATGAATCGTTTATACGACTCCATCTTTGGTTTCATTACCAATGTTCCACAATCAGTACTTTGACATGTTAGGCAATGGATGAAGTCTGGCTCAATGTGAGGCCATTTTGTGGCTGAAGCAGAGCCAGACTGACTTGTGGTCTCTGCCATAATTAGAAGTTAATATTTTGTGTAAGTGTCTGTGCTGCTTCTCAGCGATCTAAAACTTTTGATTATAATATTGGCATCAGTTATTGTTTGTACTCGTCCTGGACATGTTTCATCTTACTGAATTCTCCAACAATAATATACTGAAAGCAGAAGCTAAATAAGTTAGCACAGGGAAGCAACAGACCATCAAAATACATGTATCATGGAATACATCTACCTGCATGGATATACCTCCTGGTAATATAATATTGCACTTGATCGCAATTGGGAGTAATGCATACAAAAAGTATTCTTTTTCATTATTTATGTGTATAGCTCACTGAATTGAGCATTTATGCAATACTCCTTCATGAATTAGTTAATGTGGCGGTGCGAGCTTTCATTTGATATGCTACAAGCCCAGGTTTACCCAGTTAAAAAAAGTTGAAAACATTTACGAGACGGTATCTCGCCATTTAGGAGTGTCACAAATGACCTGAAAAAAAACCACACGAATTGCTAAGAAAAAAAATGCCAATTTTTCCAAATCAGGACATATCCCTCTACAAAAGTAAACATGGTGTTAAGAATAGACAAGCAAACCCTGTGGGACATCATTTTCCTACATAAGACCCGACATACACGATCATCTCTCTAGTCTCTATATTATAAAAAAGTTTTTGTTTGTCTGCGCAAGCTAATCTCCTGAACGGTGAAAGATAGGAAACCTCTAATACCTCTAATGAAACCTCTAATACAAAAAAATGTCGGGACGGGCCCCGGGAAGGTTATAGGCTAGGTGGCGAGACCGGTCGAGGCCCGCCTCAGCCGGACCGGGCTAATTTGGCAATTAAAAGCTGAGCTGAATTATAGTAGTCGATCTTCTACGGCCACGAGTAAAAGCTGAATTATCTATCTATAATTCCAGTAATCTCTGTCTGTCTGTACGTTTGTCTGTGACCGCTGTTTCTCGACAACCACGGGTCCGATATACTTTAAACTTGCCAGGTATATTGCTGGGGACCCGAGGATGTGCCTTTTCAAGGTTTCATATTAATCGGACAATTACTTACCGAGCTATGTCCAAAAAACGATTCAACCAATCAGAGAGCAGCGAACGATCGCGTGTGCCGAACGTGGCGGACACACTCTGCCTCGGATGGCACATTTGACAGCGTATTCATTTATTTCACGTTGGAAAACTATGTTGCCGTTAAACTATGTTTTAATAAAGTTTTACAACTAATAAAAACGAATTTGCGATTCATTCGCTTTCCTGCGCGTTTGTGCACGCGATGGCGATTGCTTTACCAAACTCCGGAAGCCGTTCGCTTTGGACCAAACCATTTCATGTAAATAGAGGGGGGGGATTGTCACCGTACTCGCAAGCCGTTCGCTTTGGACCAAACCATTTCATGTAAATAGAGGGGGGGGATATAATTTTAGATATAGATATAGTACGGGCAATGCCCTAGTCTATCTATAATTCCAGTAATCTCTGTACGTCTGTACGTTTGTACGTCTGTTTGTCTGTGACCGCTGTTTCTCGACAACCACGGGTCCGATATACTTTTAACTTGCCAGGTATATTGCTGGGGACCCGAGGATGTGCCTTTTCAAGGTTTCATATTAATCGGACAATTACTTACCGAGCTATGTCCAAAAAACGATTCAACCAATCAGAGAGCAGCGAACGATCGCGTGTGCCGAACGTGGCGGACACACTCTGCCTCGGATGGCACATTTGACAGCGTATTCATTTATTTCACGTTGGAAAACTATGTTGCCGTTAAACTATGTTTTAATAAAGTTTTACAACTAATAAAAACGAATTTGCGATTCATTCGCTTTCCTGCGCGTTTGTGCACGCGATGGCGATTGCTTTACCAAACTCCGGAAGCCGTTCGCTTTGGACCAAACCATTTCATGTAAATAGAGGGGGGGGATTGTCACCGTACTCGCAAGCCGTTCGCTTTGGACCAAACCATTTCATGTAAATAGAGGGGGGGGATATAATTTTAGATATAGATATAGTACGGGCAATGCCCTAGTCTATCTATAATTCCAGTAATCTCTGTACGTCTGTACGTTTGTACGTCTGTTTGTCTGTGACCGCTGTTTCTCGACAACCACGGGTCCGATATACTTTTAACTTGCCAGGTATATTGCTGGGGACCCGAGGATGTGCCTTTTCAAGGTTTCATATTAATCGGACAATTACTTACCGAGCTATGTCCAAAAAACGATTCAACCAATCAGAGAGCAGCGAACGATCGCGTGTGCCGAACGTGGAGGACACACTCTGCCTCGGATGGCACATTTGAGAGCGTATTCATTTATTTCACGTTTGCAAACTATGTTGGCGTTAAACTATGTTTTAAAACTAATAAAACCGAATTTGCGATTCATTCGCTTTCCTGCGCGTTTGTGCACGCGATGGCGATTTCTTTACCAAACTCCGGAAGCCGTTCGCTTTGGACCAAACCATTGCATGTAAATAGAGGGGGGGGATTGTCACCGTACTCGCAAGCCGTTCGCTTTGGACCAAACCATTTCATGTAAATAGAGGGGGGGGATATAATTTTAGATATAGATATAGTACGGGCAATGCCCTAGTAGTAGTAAATTCATTCAAAAACCCGGGCAACGCCGTGTGCTTTCGGCTAGTATTGAATAAATATTAACCCTGTCGAAACCATGAACAAGGTATGTACAACAAATGTACTTCTACCCAACATAGTAAATGATTAATGAAAATGAATTAAATAAATGTTCCATTTTCATAACTTTTACTTTTGGGATATTTGGTAATTTGACATTAGAATGAAGTGTGATTACATCAGCTTTTAGGACTAAAGTCTCCAGTTGATTATGCTATTGAATTCCAGTCCAATCACATGATGAAGCTTTCCTGCTAAACGATGAAGCCGGGAGATCATTGAACAAGGTGGGGCGTATCAGCACTGGGAGATTGTTGGTGGATGTTCAGTGAATTTTGTAATTGTGCTTTACTAAGTAAATTCTCTGAGCTAGCAGGATAGCCTTTTGTCTTCTGAGCAGACACTGACTGACAAATCAGTTGTTGGTTGTTTTCCAAACCCTTAAGTCGGCTTGACTTGATGTTTGTATTTTTATTATTACTATTTTTTTTTGCAGCATGGCTCTATGACGTGACACAAACCTACAGCTCTTCGTTCTACCTGGCTGGCAGCGGTTACCTGCTGTCCTTTCTTCTCCTCCTCTTCGAGCCACTGGCTTATCGATACCAGAAAAGCCATCAGCAGGTTGGCTCTGGTGAATCGTAAACTCGGCAAGTTAGCTTTCGAGAACGCTCTTTGGCAACGGCTTGCTTTCTTGCACTTGTCGCATGTCGAAGAGCCAACAATGGTGCCAAGCACATATATTTTGTATACTTTCACTTGGAAGTGGACCTTTGGTGGCACATTTTGCTTTGCTGCTCGAAAGGCTCGAAAGAAAGCCACTTTTTAAGTTTGCAAAGTGTCTGGCTACAATTCTGTTTAAACATCTTAATATACGTATCTAACAAACCATGCCTTTGTATTGACATTGATTGTTTTTCCTGAATTTTTATAAATATATATATATATACGAAGATCTATTCCCATTTGTTGGGGAAAAAAGAAAATATAGATATATTTTCCGTTAGGTATGTCGTGTACATTGGGAAAGAAGACTATCTTTGCTGTCGATGCTTTGCACAAACAAAAGGGGTAAATATGCACAATAACTTTATACAACTTATGTTGGTGCTTTCTAAGGTTCAAAAGATCTTTCATGCTATTCTTAATGACATTGTAACTATATATGCATACAGCTGCTGTTTTTGATGCAAATATGTGCCTTGGACAATAAACTTGTATTGGGCAATGTTTACAGCGTTGCTCCATAGTGATGATGCAAAAAAGGGTGTTTATTTTATTAATTTATTTATTGGATGGCTAAAACTAATTCAGGAAACGAAAACCTCAAATACCAAATATTGTCATTAATGGTGAACATGAGCATTAATGCTTTGTTTCATGGTCATTGAGGAAGGTTGTCCATCAATACATCTAGTAAACGTAATCTTTAAATGACAACATGGCCCTTATCCATATTCCACATTATTAGTCGTCGTTGCAATTCTTCCTCCAAGCTTAAATTGCTGATTATGGATTGTTACCAACATAACATATTGTGGTTCCTGGATGTTGCCAAATCTGTCTTCTTGCTCAGATATTTGGGCACACAGGCAGGTTGGTGGTCTTTGTCTTCTACCAACTCCTCTCCGTCCTTGCTCCCCCAGCTCTCTCTGGGCTCTGTCCCCCAAATATTCCTACAGGTCGCACAAGATCTGCCTGCAACCCTCTTATGGTTAAACTGCCAAAATCAAGACTCTCTGCTCACCTTCACTCCTTCATTCCTCTTTTCTCCCACCTCTGGAACAAACGCTCTCACCCTCTTCAATCCCACTCCTCCCTCTAGGTCTTTAAAACGGCTGTTCACCACCATCTCTTATCTTCCCCCATCCAAAACCTTGATCTTTTCTACCCCCGCTAATTTCACCCCAATTCCACTTTTTTGAAATACCAACTTCTTTCCTGGAAGTCCTTGGTGTCCTTGTGTTTATACTTCTCCCACCGACCCCACCCCCCTTCCCACGCCGCCTCCCCCCAAGCCCTCTCCCTCCCACACATTCCCGATGTCCCTGCTCTCAAATGTTGTTTGTGTGCTTCCCCTTCTCTCCCCATCTTGTCTCCCGCTCCCCTTTTTATATACTTTGTTTGTCTGTTTGAATGGTTTGTGTGATAAATGTTAGCTCTTTCACGAGCCTCGATTCTTCCATGTATACAAAAGATGTATACAAAAAAAACAAAAACAAAAAAAACATTTATGTTTTGCATTTCGGTGTGGAATGTTATTTCGTAAAACACAATGGCACTGTATCAGGACATATTGTTTTAATATAAACAGGTTGCACAAGTACAGCACAAGTTGATTGAGACTATCAGGATAGTGACAAATGGTCATTTTATTGCAGCTGCAGGATTTGTTCCCTTTCATCTTTAAAAACTTTAATGTTACCTTATTTCTGTTGGTTGATACCTCGTATTTTTTAATTGTGACATGATTAAAGCATCAGAATGGGTGAATGTTCCTCCCTCCACCCCTCCTATACAACCGTATCTTCTGGGTCATCGTGGAATTATCTCTACCAATGAGGTGGGTAGTTGTTTTGACCCTTTTCTTTGTCTGTGAACAGGATATGTCAAAAATTATGGATGGATTCGGAGGAAATTTGGTGAACAGGTGGGGTGTGTGACAAGGATGAAAGGATTCGATTTTGGTAAAGATCCAGATCTGTATACTCGAATTTTAGTGATTCTTCACCATTGAGTGATTCGGACAAAAAGGATATATAGCATGATATTATAAAAAGTTGTGGACAATTTATGAAAAAAACATGGTGCATGGGTTTTCTAGGTGACAATAACAAGCTGATTGCATTTTGGAGATCTGGGTGCAGATCCGGCCTAACGCTGGGATACAAAGGGTAAAATGTTCAGCCTGGCGGAGGTACAGTGCTTGCAGAAAGTATTCACGCCCCTTGAATGTTTTTCACATTTTGTTGTTGCAGCCTGAATTTAAAATGGAATAAATTTATTAATATATTTTTTGTCACTGATCTACACAAAAGTGTAATTTATTTTTTATTTTTAGAAATTTGTACAAAATAATTAAAAATTAAAATATGAAATGTCTTGAATCAATAGGTATTTAACGCCTTTGCTATGACACTCCAAATTTAGCTCAGGACCATTGAAATTCCTTTTGTCATCCTTGATGTCTCTACAACTTGATTGGAGTTCACCTGTGGCTATTTCAATTGATTGGACATGATTTAGAAAGAAACACACCTTTCTATATAAGGTCCCGCAGTTGACGGTGCATGTCGGAGCTGAAACTCGACCGTGGAGTCCAAAGAATTGTCTGTGGAACTCCAATATAGAATTGTGATGAGGCATAGATCTGGGGAAGGGTATAAAACAATTCCTAGAGTGTTGAAAGTTCCCAAGAGCATAGTGAGTTCCTTCATTAGGAATTGGAAAGCACATGGAACTACCCAGACTTATGAGAGCTGGCTATCTGACAAAACAGAGCAAACAGGCAAGATAGGCCTTTTTCAGGGAGGTGACGAAGAACCCAATGACGACTCTGACAGAACTACACAGTTATTTGGCTGAGATGGGAGAACCTTCCAGAAGGACAACAGTCTCTGCAGCACTTCACAAATCTAGGCTTTATGGGAGAGTGGCCAGACGGAAGTCACTCCTGAGAAAAAGGCAAATGAGAGAATGCCTGGTGCTTACAAAAAGGCACGTGAAAGACTCGGAGCTTGGGGCAAAATATGCTGTGGTCTGTTGAGACGAAATTAAACTCTTTGGCCTGAATGCAACAAGCTACGTCTGGTGGAAAGTGAGCACAACTCATCACCAATCCAACATCATTCCTACCATGAAGAATGGTGTTGGCAGCATCATGATATGGGGATGCTTTTCAGCGGCAGGGACTGGGAGACTTGTAAAAATAGAGGGAAAAATGAATGGAGCCAAGTAGAGGAAAATCCTTGAGGTGAGCCTGCTTCAGAGTGCAAGAGACTTTAGACTGCAGCGAAGATTCACGTTCCAACAGGACAATGACCCCAAGTATACAGGCAACACTGGAATGGCTTCAGAACAAGAACATGAAAGTCCTTGAGTGGCCAAGCCAAAGCCCACACTTAAAGCCCATTGAGAATCTGTGGAAAGACTTGAAGATTGCTGTTCACTGACGCTCCCCATCGAACATGAGAGCTTGAGCAAATTTGCAAGGAAGAATGGGAGAAACACCCTCAATCCAGATGTGCCAAGCTGATCCAGACATACCCAAGAAGACTCAAAGCTGGAATCGCTGGCAAAGGCGCTTCTACAAAGGATTGACTTGTGGTTGAATACTTTTGTAAATTCGATATTTCTGTATTCATTTTGAATTTTTTTTTTTTTTTTTTTAAGAATTCCACTTTGATATTAATGGGCTATTATATGTAGATCAGTGAAAAAAAAAAACTCAATTCAATTCCTTTTAAAATAAGGCTGAAACACGCATCAAAATCTGCAAGTTTGCAAACACAAATTCTCTCTTCCTCATATGTGGCAACTTCAACTGTCATCATGCCAGCTGGCTGGGTGTGGGTTCCTCACACCAGCCATGGCATTTCAACAAAGGACTTCTGTGACTCATTGGGACTGACACAATCTGTCAATTTCCTGACCCGGATCTCAGTCGATGGAGTATCTTCTCTTCTAGACTTGGTTATGACTAACTTCCCTGCAAATGACTGCTGCTCTTCTTCTGTTCCAATCGGTTCTTCTAATCATTTCCTTGTTAAAGTGGAAATCTCTCTGGCCATTCTCAGAGAGCCTCCTCAGCGTGGATGAGTCTGGCATTTCACTCAGGCTGACTGGCACGGTCTTCAAGCAGCCATCAATCATCTGGACTGGTCTCCCATCTCTACTGCCTCTGACAACTCTTCCTGGGCATTCTTCCAAAGTAAATTGCTCTCTCTCATCCACAAATTTATCCCATCTCATCTTCAGTTGTCTTACCCTTTATCCCATCCATGGTACACTGAAGCTTGTGGTGAGGCAATTGCCATGAATCAACTTGCCTTCACCTCATGGAAGGCGAATCCAACTGAAGGTAATCTCAGCTCCTTTCACAAAGCTCAGAACAAGTGTGTGTCTACCCTCAGGAGAGCCAGGAAACAATGTCTCTCTACTCTCAAGACTGAACTCTCAAACATGTCACCCTCCTCCAGATCCTGGTGGCATCTGGTCAAATCTGTTTCTGGTGTTTGTTCCCCTTCCAACCCCTCCCTTAGCTCAAACGGCTACACAGCTGACACCGCACGTGAAAAAGCTGAATGCCTCAACTATGTTTGCCTCAAAATCTTGTGCCAAACCCATCTCTCTCCACCTTAAGATTTTGTCAAACCTCAACTGATTCTGCAACTGAAACAGACGGCATCAGCCCACGGGTCCTAAAATCCTGCTCTGCCGCTCTATCTTACACTCTCTGTTCTCTTCACCCTCTCTTTTGCTCAGTCATCTGCCATCTGCTTGGAAATCGGCCAACATGACCGCTTTACACAAAAAGGTGCAAAAACAGACCCTTGCAACTACAGACCAATCAGCCTGCTCCCAATAATCAGCAAGGTCATGGAATCGATCATCGCTTCTGATGTGAAATCCTTCCTCTTCTCCAATGGCTTGATTTCGGATCATCAATTTGGATTCAGACCAGGTCATTCTACTCTGGACATGCTGCTTCTGCTGTCTCAACAATGGATGGAGGTCCTTGATGCCAAACAGGAAATCGGAGATGTCTCCCTTGACATATCACGTGCCTTCGATACGGTCTGGCACCCCGCCCTGCTCACCAAACTCTCCTATGGTATCCATGGAAATCTCCACGCATGGCTTGCGGACTTCCTATCTTGTCGTAATCGACGTGTGGCCCTGAATGGTTTTCGCTCATCTCCCCTTCCTGTTCAGGCTGGAGTTCCCCAAGGCAGTGTTCTGGGTCCTGTGCTTTTTCTGGTCTTCATCAATGATCTCTCTGACTCTCTGGAAAATCCTCTCTATCTCTTTGCTGATGACTCCACTCTCTGCTGCTCCATACCTCATCCCTCAGATCGGCAGTCTGCAGCCTCCTCACTCTCTGCAGCCCGGGACAAAATCAGACTGGTCAAACACGTGGAACATGTCTTTCAATCCTGACAAATGTCTCACACTTACTATGTCTCTCCAAAAAGACCGACTGGACAACTCTCCCATCTACTTTCTCAACAATCCTCTCCAAGAAGTTCTGTCATTCAAGCTTTTGGGTCTCACTATCTGCCATGATCTTTCCTGGGAAAACCACATTTCCAAGCTGGCCTCCAAAGCCAGTCGCCGACTGGGCATCCTCCGTCGTGTGAAGTCCTTCCTCAGCACACCTGAGCTCCTCACCACATACAAGGCTTTCATCCGCAGCTCAATGGAATACTGCTCTCCCCTCTGGGTCGGTGTTCCTGCCTCACACCTAGCTCGGCTTCACGCTGTTGAAACCTAAGCTTTCAGACTCATTAGAATCTCCTGCGATGAAACTAACCACGAGGGCCTTTCACTCACTCACCGCAGGCAGGTTGGTGGTCTTTGTCTTCTACCGACTCCTCTCCAGCCTTGCTCCCCCAGCTATGTCTGGGCTCTGTCCCCCAAATATTCCTACAGGTCGCACAAGATCTGCCTGCAACCCTGTTATGGTTAAACTGCCAAAATCAAGACTCTCTATTCACCTTCACTCTTTCATTCCTCTTTTCTCCTGCCCCTGGAACAAACTACCTCTCTTCAATCCCATTCCACCTTCCAGGTCTTTAATACAGCTGTTGACCACCATCTCTTATCTTCCCTCATCCAAAATCTTGATATTTTCTACCCCCGTTAATTCACCCCAGATATCCACTTTTTTGAAATACCGACTTCTTTCCTGGAAGTGCAAGCAGTGTCTGTTTTATATCTCACCCCTCCCCCCTTCTCATGCCTTTTCCCCCCAAGCCCTCTCCCTCCCACAGATCTCCCGATGTCCCTGCTCTCAAATGCTCAACTTGTGTGCTTCCCTCTCTCTCCCCATCTTGTCACCCGCTCCCTTTATCATATGTTTTATACGTCAGTTTGTCTTTTTGTGATTAATGTTAGCTCTTACACAAGCCTCGATCTTGTATGCAAAAAAAAAAAGTGTGAAAGTCAAGGGTGTAAATACTTTCTGAAGGCACTGTAGTTTTCCTCTGGGTGTATGCTTTAATACCCATTCTCCCTATCGTCATGCCCACCTGAAAAGACTAGTATTACAAGGTTATTTTTAATAACAGTCATAAAAATGTGTACCAGAAACCAGATTTAGAAAAGTGTCTCTCCTACAGAGAGAAAGAGAGAACATAGAGATCTGAAGAATTTCAAATTGTACTGCACTGCGATAGGGAAATTCAAACAATAACTTTAAGGGTTTTTGGGATATTTGGGGTCTTTGCGGTATTTTGGGTCTTTAACAGTGTTCACGATCTTTTGGGGCCCATTGGGTCTTCAGGGTCTTTGGGGCCCAATGGGTCTTCAGGGTCTTTTCAGTCCTTTGGGGTCTTTGGAGTCCTCGGTGTCTTTTAGGTCTTTTTAACCAGTGGACACAGTCAGTTTAAAGATTGCCCCTTAAACCCCCCCAATCAAACCCCTCCTAAAGCACTACTCAAAGCCTTTTAAACCTACCCTTATGAAGGGACACACATTGTGTTTTATATGGTAGATATCTTTATTATAATGGAGCAAACGTACATGGTTGTGTGTTTATATGCGACCAAAACGTCTTCTTCAAATAAAATTAACACCCAAAACACAGTTCGTGAACTCTTAATTACGTTTAGATTGCTGAGACCCCTCATACCTTTGACAACCCTTTAAGTCCCCCAAGACCCAAACACCCCTGAAGACCCTTAACACCAAAAATACACTTAAAGGCCCTGAAGACCCAAAACATCCAAAGACCACAAAGACCCCTTTTTTCCCCCTTTTTTTTTGTATACAAGATCGAGGCTCCTGAAAGAGCCACCATTAATCACACAAAAAGTCAAACCAAAAAGTCAGGGGAAAGTTCCGTTGGTGGAGATGTGTATGTATATATATATATATATATATGCAGACTTATGTCTCATTGGGACAAAGAGGATAAGTAGGTGTATATACATATACAGTCGTGGCTAAAAAATATTGGCACCCTTACACTTTTTCCAGAAAATGTTGAAATTAAAAAATCTTTTGGTATCCACATATGGATTTCTTTGGTTTTCAGTGGAACAAAACAAAAAAAGCTGAAAAAGTTACTAAATCTTAGCTTGTTCCACACAGAAATCCTAAAATGGCCTGGACAATATTATTGGCACCTTTTAGAAGTTGTTAGAAATAATTAGATTTCAAGCAGGTGATTCTCCTTTACTTGGGAATGGAACTCACCTGTGGTGAATTGCAGGTGCCTACAATATAAAAATCACTCATTCAACCAGTGAATGGAGAAAAGGAGTCATTCTGTTTTGTGTCACTATGTGTACCCCACTGAGCATGGAGAAAAGAAAGAAAACCAGAATTGTCTGTGGATGTCAGACAAGCTTGCAGCCAAGCATGGACAACCTAAAGGCTACAAGTCTATCTCCAGAGACCTTGATGTTCCTGTGTCCACCGTATGCAATGTTATCAGGAAGCTAAAGGCCCATGGCACTGTGGCCTGTGAGAAGACTCTCAGACTGTGAGAAACCAGATTCTGTGGGCTTTCATGTATCTTTCACTGAGGCTTCCGTCTGGCCACTCTGCCATAAAGTCCAGATCGGTGGTGTTGCAGGGATGGTTGTCCTTCTCGAAGTTTCTCCCATCTCCACACAGGATCTCTGGAGCTCAGCAGAGTGACCATCGGGTTCTTGGTCACCTCTCTTACCAAGGCCCTTCTCCCCCGATTGCTCAGTTTGGCCGGCGGCCAGCTCTCGGAAGAGTCCTGGTTGTTCCAAACTTCTTCCATTTAAGAATTATGGAGGCCACTGTGCTCTTGGGAACCTTCGATGCAGCAGAAATGTTTTTGTCGGCTTCCCCAGATCTGTGCCTCGACACAATCCTGTCTCTGAGCTCTGCAGGCCGTTCCTTCGACCTCATGGCTTGGTTTTTGCTCTGATATGCATTGCCAGCTGTGAGACCTTATATAGACTGGTGTGTGCCTCTCCAAATCATGTCCAATCAATTGAATTTACCACAGGTGGACTCCAATCAAGGTGTAGAAACATGTCAAAGATGATCAAGAGAAATGAGAGGCACCTGAGCTAAATTTCAAGTGTCATAAGAAAGGGTATGAATACTTGTATCTGTGATATTTCAGTTGTTTTTTTTAAAATAAATTTGTAAAACTTTCTAAAATCCTGTTTTCTCTTTGTCATTATGGGGTATTGAGTGTAGATTGATGAGGGAAAAAATGAATTTAAACGATTTCACCATAAGGCTGCAACATAACAAAATGTGAAAAAAGTGAAGGGGTCTGAATACTTTCTGAATGCACTGCATGCGACATTCCTATGATCAATGTGTGGTGAATCCTTCTCCATAACCGCGTGGTGGGTGCGTTTTTATTTTGGGTCCGCGTGGTGGGTCCGACCTCAACAATTTACATGAACATGTTGGAAGGATGAAACCCGATATCATTCTTCAACAGGACAGCGCTCATTTGGCCTTAGTCGTTCGAGCCATCCTGAATGAAAAATTTCCAGGTCAATGAATTGGCCGAGACGGATCGACCGCCTCACCCCAAGATGACCAGACTTAACGTCCCCCTTTAGTTTTGTTCTATGAGGGTTTGTCAAATATTTTGGCTGCAACACCAAGGTGGCAAACCTGCAGGATCTTCGTTCGCGGATCACAGGTGCATGCCCACTAGTGGACGCAAACGTGCCGAGCCGAAAATGACAAGATCACTTGTACTGCCTTGGTGTCCTGCGTGTGACGAACGGAGCTCACATTAATGTGTATTGATGGTGCGCACAAAACTTTGAGTTTCTGTAACACATAAACCAAAGGGTATTGTATCATTTGTAGTTCTAAATATATTATTAACCAAAGTTGTCCTGGTCTTCTTGGAACAACCTGTATAACTGAGCACAAAGTTAAATGATTAATCATGTGGAGGTGAAGCTGATGGAATAATTTTGTGTTGAAATTAAATAAGTAAAGGAGCTTATAAGGACTGCATGTAAAATATAAACTTGAAATGGTAAGATGAGCTCGGTCATAGAGGTACGCACGCTCACCTTTGAGTTTAGCCTGGGTTTTAATCTAGACCCAGCCATAAACTGTCATTTTGGTGTTTCATAGGCAGGTTGCTCCATCAGTGTGCGTGTGCCTCGAATGGACGTTAAACTGGGTCTTGTCTGCCGGCATTAGTTGGTGGACGTTAAAGATCATACGGTGTATTTCGCCAAATGTAGGAGAGTCATCGCCGGCATCTTTGAACAAATGTCAAATTCCTGCTCTAATTTAACAAGTAAACCACCATGCGCTGTACACAAAATGTTGTTTTGTATGCATCCTGTGGCTGCTGGTTCCATAATTTTCTGTTAATGCAGATGTGCTGCTGATGCAGTGCCCTCCCCCTCCTCCTCCTCCTCCATGCCCCTGTCCCCCTTCCCTCCCTCCTCCCTCCTCCCCCCTCCCCCCTCCCCCCTCCTCCTCCCCCCTTCCACCCTCCTCCCCCTCCCTCCCTCCTTCCCCCCTCCCTCCCTCCTTCCCCCCTCCCTCCCTCCTTCCCCCCTCCCTCCCTCCTTCCCCCTCCCTCCCTCCTCCCTCCCTCCCTCCTTCCCCCCTCCCTCCCTCTCTCCTTCCCCCCTCCCTCCCTCCTTCCCCCTCCCTCCCTCCTTCCCCCTCCCTCCCTCCTTCTCCCTCCCTCCTTCCCCCTCCCTCCCTCCTTCTCCCCCCTCCCTCCCTCCTCCCTCCCTCCTTCTCCCTCCTCCCCCCTCCTTCTCCCCCCTCCCTCCCCCCTCCCTCCCCCCTCCTTCCCCCCTCCCCCTCCCCCCTCCCCCTCCCCCCCTCCCCCTCCCTCCTCCTCCCCCCTCCCCCCTCCCCTCCCCCCTCCCCCCTCCCCCTCCCTCCTCCTCCCTCCTCCCCCCTTCCCCTCCCTCCTCCTCCCCCCTTCCTCCCTCCTCCCCCCTTCCTCCCTCCTCCCCCCCTTCCTCCCTCCTCCCCCTCCCTCCCTCCTCCCTCCCTCCTCCCCCTCCCTCCCTCTTTCCTCCCTCCTTCCCCCCTCCCTCCTTCCCCCCTCCCTCCCTCCTTCCCCCCTCCCTCCCTCCTTTCCCCCTCCCTCCCTCCCTCCTTCCCCCCTCCCTCCTTCCCCCCTCCCTCCCTCCCTCCTTCCCCCCTCCCTCCCCCCCCTCACTCACTCACTCACTTCCTCCCTCCCTCCCTCCCTACCTCTCCACCACTCCTCCCTCCCTCCCCCCTCCCTCCCCCCTCCCTCCTCCCTCCCTCCCTCCTCACTCACTCACTCACTCACTCACTCACTCACTCACTCACTTCCTCCCTCCCTCCCTCCCTCCCTCTCCCCCACTCCTCCCTCCCTCCCTCTCCCCCACTCCTCCCTCCCTCCCTCTCCCCCACTCCTCCCTCCCTCCGTCCTCCCTCCTCCCTCCCTCCCCCCTCACTCACTCACTCACTCACTCTCCCCCTCCCCCCCTCCCTCCCCCTCCCCCCTCCCTCCTACCCCCCTCACTCCCTCACTCCCTCCTCCCTCCCTCCCTCCCTCACTCACACTCACTCACACTCACTCACTTCCTCCCTCCCTCCCTCCCTCTCCACCACTCCTCCCTCCCTCCCTCCCCCCTGCCTCCCTCCTCCCTGCCTCACTCACTCACTCACTCACTTCCTCCCTCCCTCCCTCCCTCTCCCCCACTCCTCCCTCCCTCCCTCTCCCCCACTCCTCCCTCCCTCCCCCCTGCCTCCCTCCCTCACTCACTCACTCACTCCCTCCCTCCCTCCCTCTCCCCCACTCCTCCCTCCCTCCCTCTCCCCCACTCCTCCCTCCCTCCGTCCTCCCTCCTCCCTCCCTCCCCCCTCACTCACTCACTCACTCCCTCTCCCCCACTCCTCCCTCCCTCCTTCCCTCCCTCCCTCCTTCCCTCCTCCCTCCCTCCCCCCTCCCTCCTTCCCTCCCTCCTTCCCTCCCTCCCTCCCTCCCCCCTCCCTCCCCCCTCCCTCCCTTCCCCCCACTCCCTCCCTCCCCACTCCCTCCCTCCCCCTTCCCCCCCCTTCCCCCCCCTTCCCCCTCCCTCCTTTCTCCCTCCCTCCCTCCTTCCCCCCCCTCCCGCCATTGAACACGCGGTCTAAGGCCGAGGAAAAAGGGGGCGGGACATGGGAACGAGGCGTGGCCCTGTCAACGAGCCGTCAAGGGCGGAGCCGATGAGCCCTCGCTAACCAACCAGGGCTGAGGTGAGCTCGCTGGCGGGCGTGGTTTCAAAGTGCGCGGATTGATCTATAAGCGCACTATATAAGTGCACGCGCCAAGCCCTATCATGGACTGCGCCGGGGGATGCTGATCGTAAAGGACTGCGCGGAGGGTCGGGCGAGCGAGCACATTGTTTCGGAATGGATCGCGCGAGGGAACTCCATTGTTAACGGACTGATCTAAGAGCGCTCCATTTGAAACGAACTGCCTGTTTGACACGGACATTGATTGATCAGGAGAGAGAGCGTTTGGCACGCTATACGTACGCAGCATTCCAGCCCCTCGCATATGTAAGGTCCGGTCGCGCGCCAACGACACACGAAGCTGCCTGCCGTTTTTCGCCCGCGGACCCGGAGCCTGGACGGGGTCGACCTGCCTGGACCTTCCTCCCCTACCACTACCATTCCGTGTGTCTGTCTGTTTGTCCTGAGGTCATAAGTTACGACTGCATAGATAAGCTTGCCCTGTGTCCTTTTGTTTCTTCTTCTTCTTGTACATGCTTTCGTTTCCTCTTTGGGTTTTTGTACATAATTAATAAACCCACTCTTTGTTCTTCCCTTACTCTGGTTTCCTCTTATTTGATTGTTTGCGTCCTTTCTTTCAATTGAGTACATGTGGCACGATTTGGAAACCGCTCAGGATCGGGTTTAGTCATTTGTTAACGGCTCGGATCGCGGATCGCCAACCGCTCGGCAATATTCCATCTTATCCGTGGTTCGACCGAGAGGAG
>NC_136271.1:28939845-29241961 GCF_964187855.1 Myxine glutinosa | reverse complement strand
CTCCATTCAACATGTTGCCGGATAGTTGGACGATAAAGATTCCATGGTGTGCTTCGCAACTGTGAACCCCTTTTGCATATTTTAACACGAGCTTACCATATTCTATTGGAACAAATCTGTTGTTATTTATTCCACGCTCTGTAGATCGTCCACAATATTCACAACAATATATATACAGTCATGTGAAAAAGTAAGTACACCCCATGTAAAGTTTTGAATTTTTCAACATATTTCAACAATATTGATAGATAAAGGTGATATAATAGAACAAATATCATGAAACATTTACATTTTGTAGTCCATTGTATAATTTAAATAAACATAAATGCAAATTTCGCATGTGGAAAAAGTAAGTACATCTTTGGCTCCAATAGGTGGTATTGCCCCCTTTGGCAGAAACAACCTCAAGTAGGCGTTTCTTGTAACTGTCTACCAGTCTCTGACATCGACTGGGAGAAATTTTTGCCCACTCCTCCATGCAGAATTCTTTCAGCTGTGCGATGTTTGAGGGGTTTCTTGCATGCACAGCTCGTTTCAAATCCCCCCACAACATCTCAATGGGATTTTGATCCGGGCTTTGACTTGGCCATTCCAGATCCCTCCATTTCTTTCTTTTCAGCCATTCCTTGGTGGATTTACTGGTATGTTTAGGGTCATTGTCATGTTGCAAGGTCCACTTTCGGTTGAGCTTCAACCTACCAACAGATGGCCTCACATTATCCTCAAGCATCCTCTGGTACAATGAAGAATTCAAAGTGGATTCTATGATGGTGAGCTGCCCAGGCCCCGATGCAGAAAAGCTGCCCCAAACCATAATATTTCCACCACCATGCTTCACAGTTGGTATCAGGTTCTTGTGGTCAAATGCTGTCTTTGGTTTTGGCCAAACGTGTCTTCTGGTACTGTGGCCAAATAGCTCTACCTTTGACTCATCTGTCCAGAGCACATTGTTCCAGAGGTGCTGGTCTTTGCTGAGGTGTTCATTGGCAAACTTTAGTCTTGCCCTGATGTTATTTCTGAACAGCAAAGGATTCCTCTTGGCATACCTCCCATGTAGATCAAATTTGTGCAGCCTCTTTCTAATGGTAGACTCGTGCACTTTGACATCAACAGTGGCAAGAGCTACCTGGAGGTCCCGTGATGACATTCTGGGGTTCTTAGAGACTTCTTTCAGCATCTTGCGGTCTGCTCTCAGGCTGAACTTGCTGGGGCGGCCTGGCCTGAACAGGTTGGCAGTTGTTTGGAATCTTCTCCACTTGTAGATGTTCTTCTGGACAGTCGAATGATTGATTTCAAATTGTTTGGAGATCTTTTTAAATCCCTTCCCAGACTCGTAGGCATCTATAACCTTATTTCTGAAGGCCTCAGAGAGCTCTTTTGATATAGGCATGGTGATGCTGCACACTTCAACAACAAAGAGCAAACCAAGCTAAATGTCTGAGGTTTAAATAAGACAGGTTCCACCAAGATCCTCTTTAACGATGTTCTAATCATTTGCACCTGAGCTGGTGCACCTGATTCAAATTTTATGTATTTGAAATAGTGATAAATGTAGGGGTGTACTTACTTTTTCCACATGCGAAATTTGCATTTATGTTTATTTAAATTATACAATGGACTACAAAATGTAAATGTTTCATGATATTTGTTATATTATATCACCATTATCTATCAATATTGTTGAAATGAAGATCAAATAGCTGTATGTTGAAATATGTTGAAAAAGTTAAAACGTTACATGAGGTGCACTTACTTTTTCACGTGACTGTATACATATACATATATACATATATATATATATATATATATATATATATATATATATACATTTATATATTGTTGCGGTTGTGCCATAAAGGCAAACCCCTTTAGTTAAATTGCACGACAACATGTAGCCTGCAGAAGTCAGTTATGTCTTATTGAATGTAAAGATTAGCCCTTTCCCATTGTGTAGTAATAAAGACCAAATATGCGTTGAGTTAGGCAGGATGTCAAACCTTTGTGTGGTTAAAGGAAGCCATTAAGGCATTCAGGAAGGCGTGGCCAACACCACAGGCCCACGTGACTAATGGACAGTGAAATTTCCCCTGAATGAAAGAGGGAAGGAGGAATGAAACCTTCATTGGGGGAGGAGAGATCGAGGCCAGCATGTGACCAATGGCGAGCCGGGAACCCGTCACCATGATGCGACAAGCCTCAGCCAATGGGAGGCTCTGGAACATTTTGAAGGGAGTGAGCAGGTCTGATAATAATAGGCCACGCGGAGCGCATTATCAGTCTCTCTTGGCTTTGGATTTTTGCTGCGCTACGACCCTCCTGTTCTCTCTTGCCTTGGATTTTTCCACGTGGGCGACACCCTGCTCTGGACTCTTGTTTTTGGCTCCAACAGACGACACGTGTTTTAGCCTTTGTGTTTGGTCGACCACCAATCGCTTCTGCGCCGATCTTTTGCCCCATCCGGCTGACCTGCAAGCGTTGGCTTTCTACACGACTCACCTGAGCTGAAGTTGTCTGCCTGCGTGGCAGCTCATCCCACCTGCGCTGAATCTAGCTCAACCTGCGCTGGGGTTCGTCCTTCAGACCTTACCTCATCCAGGCTGCACGTCACGATCGAGCCGCGAGCTGCGCACATCAGACCACGTGGTCGCCATTGAGGCAATTCCAGCAGGTACATCGGTACGCCCTTAACCAGAGTCTTTTTCCCTGTGAGTGTGTGTGAGTGCGTCAGAGTGTGAAGGCGCCAGGCCGGGGTTATTATTAAGTAAGAATTGGTAAGCTGCATCTTCGTCTGTTTCTCTGTGCCTTCAAAATAAAAGGCTGTACATTTTGTTGTTACTTTCCAACTTGTTCGGTACGTCCTTTCACCAATTGGCCTAGCATCATCCGAGACCGAATTTGGCTTGAATCAGGTCTGTAAATCACGTCAGGTAACGCCGCTTTCCACACCGTGCAAATTCTTCGGTTTCTTCAGTCGCGTGTCTTGAAAGTATTTGGGATTATTTGACCAGCAAACTTCGGGTCAGAGGAACCTGGTTCGGGTCAGAACCTCAGACATTTAGTTTGGTTTGCTCTTTGTTGTTGAAGTGTGCGGCGTCACCATTCCTAGATCAAAAGAGCTCTCTGAGGCCTTCAGAAAGAAGGTTATGGATGCCTACGAGTCTTGATTTGTTACCGAGTTGTTGTCGGTAACAACCTGAGTCCCAGTGTGGCTGGGAGGTTGGCGATCGGAATTACTAAGCAATCCGTCAATCACGAGCTTAGTCGTGGTCGGTAGCCTCAGTGTACCCGGAGTTTGAGGGGGAGTGGGGTAATAAACTCCCCTTAGTACATCGACAAACAGGATCCGCAACTATATATATATATATATATGTATATATATATATATATATATATATATATATATATATATATATATATATATATGTATATATATATGTATATATATATTATGTATATATATATACTGTATATATATATATATATATATATATATATATATATATATATATATATATATATATATATATATATATATATATATATATATATATATATATATATTGGCATCATCTTTGAACAAACCCTCTCCTTCGACAAATACACTAAACAGATCACAAAGACAGCCTTCTTTCACCTGAAAAACATCGCCCGTCTCCGTCCATCCCTCTCCTCCGTGGCTGCAGAAACCCTCATCCACGCCTTCATCACTTCCCGTCTGGACTACTGCAATAGCCTCCTTTATGGTTCACCCTCAACAATCACCAATAAACTCCAATACATTCAGAACTCCGCTGCCCGTCTACTCACCCATTCCCGGACCCGTGACCACATCACCCCCGTCCTTTACAAGCTTCACTGGCTCCCCATCTCCCAGAGAATCCAGTACAAAATCCTCCTCTTGACCTACAAAGCCCTCCATAACCTGGCCCCATCCTACCTGGCTGACCTCCTCTCCAGACACACTCCCACCCGCAACCTCCGCTCTGCTGGTACCAACCTCCTGACCCCCCCCCATCCGGACCAAATTTAGATCCTGGGGGGACAGGGCCTTCTCCATCGCTGCTCCCACCCTCTGGAACTCGCTACCTCACACCATCAGAGACTCCTCCTCACTCACCACATTCAAAACATCACTCAAGACCCACCTGTTCAACACTGCATTCAACATTTAACCCACAGCATTTAACCCCTGACTATCTCCTCTCCTTCTCCCTCCTTTGTGCTTTGAATATTTCCCTATTGATTCTTCTTTTTTTGCAATTGTTTTTATGTTTTGCTATGCATTATGTTTTGCACTCTGTCAAAGCGTCTTTGGGCTTCCTGAAAAGCACTATATAAAATAAATGCATTATTATTATTATTATTATATATAAATATATATATATATACTGAAACGCAAAAGAAACTTACCACCTTTGAAACCTTTAAATATCAACAATAACACTGCGTGTAGTAAATGTGTGAACTTATTTGTGGACAATAGTGTCCTCACTGTCAGACAAAATGGTCACGGATGGTCACTTGAACCTTCAATGGTCACTTCATAGCACAGCTGTTGAACAGCCGTTTTGACTGTCAGTGATTAGCCAAGGGGTACGGGATGATTTTAATGAGCTGCACGTGATGTCTTGATATTGGCTTTAAAAAGGCCAGTGCAAAATGGGCATTTTGACCGAAAAATTTGACCATTTTGACCAACTTCAAAAAGACCGAAAACACAAAAGAAACTTACCACCTTTGAAACCTTTAAATATCAACAATAACACTGCATATAGTAAATGTGTGAACTTATTTGTGGACAATAGTGTCCTCACTGTCAGACAAAATGGTCACGGATGGTCACTTGAACCTTCAATGGTCACTTCATAGCACAGCTGTTGAACAGCCGTTTTGACTGTCAGTGATTAGCCAAGGGGTACGGGATGATTTTAATGAGCTGCACGTGATGTCTTGATATTGGCTTTAAAAAGGCCAGTGCAAAATGGGCATTTCAATCAACATGCCACGATTGTCAAGGGATCAACGGCAGCGTGCCCTGGGCATGCTGCAAGGCGGACTGAGCTACCGTGAGGTGGCACGTCGCCTTGGCTGTTCACACCAGACGATATCGGCCCTGGTGGACAGAGACACCCTCCACAACTCTGCAGATGACAGACCTCGATCAGGGAGGCCAAGAGTCACCACTGCAAGGCAGAACAGGCAGATGGTCCGAAGTCACCTGCGGGATCGATTCCGTCCAGCATCCCACACTGCGGCAGAAACTCCAGGGCGTGCAAACCCACGGATCTCCAATGATACTGCACGAAGACGACTGCATGACTATGGTCTGACTGCCAGAGGACCATACAGAGGCCCCGTGATGACGGTTGCCCATCGCCGCAACCGTCAGAGATGGTGCCAGCAGCATCAGCGGTGGACCTTGGTGCAGTGGAACGAGGTCGCTTTCAGCGATGAGTCAAGGTTCTGTGTGGACAGTCCTGATGGGCGTGAGTGTGTCTGGAGAAGAACTGGCGAGCGATATGCCGATTGTTGCGTGTGTCAAGCCAACAGGTGGGGTGGCCCAAGTGTGATGGTGTGGGCAGCCATATCAGGCCGGTACAGGACGCCACTGGTGGTTGTGGATGGGAATCTTAACGCCCAGCGGTATGTGGATAACATCCTGCGACCTCATCTGCTGCCATTCCTGCGAGACCACCCAGAACTGATAACCTTTCAGCATGACAACGCTCGTCCCCATGCTGCTCGCTTTACCACTGCATTTCTCCAAGGCGAGAACATCAACACCATGCAGTGGCCTGCGCTCTCCCCTGACCTGAATCCCATAGAGCACCTGTGGGATGAGCTTGGGAGACGCGTAGTTGGCAGGGCCAGGACACGGGCAGAGCTGCTTCAGACATTGAGGACTGAGTGGGACAGAATCCAGCAGCAATCCATCCAAAGACTGGTAGGCAGTATACGCCGACGATGCACTGCCTGTATCCAAAACAATGGTGGCCATACACGCTATTGAAAGGGGACTGACATTGCACCCTGTGCTGTTCTGTACTGTAGAACAAACTGATGAGATGGTGTATCTTGGTCAAAAACTTGACATGTCATCAATAAAATGCCAATGTTTCAATTAGCAATTGTTGGTTTGTTTTATTTTGAACTGTTACAATTTTATTACATTTCAAACAAGTGGTAAGTTTCTTTTGCATTTTCGGTCTTTTTGAAGTTGGTCAAAATGGTCAAAATGGTCAAATTTTTCGGTCAAAATGCCCATTTTGCAATGGCCTTTTTAAAGCCAATATCAAGACATCACGTGCAGCTCATTAAAATCATCCCGTACCCCTTGGCTAATCACTGACAGTCAAAACGGCTGTTCAACAGCTGTGCTATGAAGTGACCATTGAAGGTTCAAGTGACCATCTGTGACAGTTTTGTCTGACAGTGAGGACACTATTGTCCACAAATAAGTTCACACATTTACTATACGCAGTGTTATTGTTGATATTTAAAGGTTTCAAAGGTGGTAAGTTTCTTTTGTGTTTTCGGTCTTTTTGAAGTTGGTCAAAATGGTCAAATTTTTCGGTCAAAATGCCCATTTTGCACTGGCCTTTTTAAAGCCAATATCAAGACATCACGTGCAGCTCATTAAAATCATCCCGTACCCCTTGGCTAATCACTGACAGTCAAAACGGCTGTTCAACAGCTGTGCTATGAAGTGACCATTGAAGGTTCAAGTGACCATCCGTGACCGTTTTGTCTGACAGCGAGGACACTATTGTCCACAAATAAGTTCACACATTTACTACACGCAGTGTTATTGTTGATATTTAAAGGTTTCAAAGGTGGTAAGTTTCTTTTGCGTTTCAGTATATATACCGTCGTCACTCAGGACTTTGTGCGTGCAGGTACCCGATGTACAACCACTCTTTCCTCATTGGAGCTGCAATTCAATTTCCATGCCAAAATAGTCATGGACCAGGTTTTGGAAGTCAGCCCTTCTGCAATTTGGACAACACCCTGTTTGAAATGTCACATATTCACATGATTAACTCAATGACAACCAATTATATCTGCTGTGAGGTATCACATTGTTTGATCAGACACTGTAGCATCTCATAATTTAAGTTCTTCATTGCCGTTCAACATCCGTTGTACCTGACCCTGCAAGGAAGCCTTTGATCAAGCAAACGTTTCCTCCACTTGACGCTTTACATCATTTTTTAACAGTTTATTCAAATTTGAACTTTGTGCGCTTCCAAGTTGTGTTCTCCATTATATGTACTACATGAGATGCCATTCCACAACGAGCCAGCCTGGACCATTCCATCGGTGATGCTCGTGTCAGCCCACACCTGCCCTTCACTCCACAAAGGACTGTAAACCCAACTACGCGTCATGGTTCAGAAGTGACATCACATACATGCGACATGTGCTTATCTATGAACAGGGCCTCTGTTAGCCAACCGCAGAGCCTGTTGCCACAGCCTCCCCCCTCACAAAGAACTCCACCACCCACAAAGCAGGTAGCAATTTTTCCGAAGTATCTTGAAGGTCCAGTCATGCGATTATAGACGTTTTCAATAACATGGCCAAACCCGAGTTTAAGCCCCTGAGTTGTTGATGGTTTGAATGAAATGGCCAAACCCGAGTTTAAGCCCCTGGGTTGTTGTTGATTTCAATAACATGGCCAAACCTGAGTTTAAGCCCCTGCGTTGTTGTTGGTTTGAATGACATGGCCAAACCCGAATTTAAGCCCCTGGGTTGTTGATTTCAATAACATGGCCAAACCCGAGTTTAAGCCCCTGAGTTGTTGATGGTTTGAATGACATGGGCAAACCCGAGTTTAAGCCCCTGGGTTGTTGTTGATTTCAATAACATGGCCAAACCCGAGTTTAAGCCCCTGAGTTGTTGATGGTTTGACTAACATGGCCAAACCCGAGTTTAAGCCCCTGGGTTGTTGTTGATTTCAATAACATGGCCAAACCCGAGTTTAAGCCCCTGAGTTGTTGATTTCAATAACATGGCCAAACCTGAGTTTAAGCCCCTGGGTTGTTGATTTCAATAACATGGCCAAACCCGAGTTTAAGCCCCTGGGTTGTTGATTTCAATAACATGGCCAAACCCGAGTTTAAGCCCCTGAGTTGTTGATGGTTTGAATGACATGGCCAAACCCGAATTTAAGCCCCTGGGTTGTTGATTTCAATAACATGGCCAAACCCGAGTTTAAGCCCCTGAGTTGTTGATGGTTTGAATGACATGGCCAAACCCGAGTTTAAGCCCCTGGGTTGTTGTTGATTTCAATAACATGGCCAAACCCGAGTTTAAGCCCCTGAGTTGTTGATGGTTTGAATGACATGGCCAAACCCGAGTTTAAGCCCCTGGGTTGTTGATTTCAATAACATGGCCAAACCCGAGTTTAAGCCCCTGAGTTGTTGATGGTTTGAATAACATGGCCAAACCCGAGTTTAAGCCCCTGCGTTGTTGTTGGTTTGAATAACATGGCGAAACCTGAGTTTAAGCCCCTGAGTTGTTGGTTTAAATAACATGGCCAAACCCGAATTTAAGCCCTTGAGTTGTTGGTGTAAATAACATGGCCAAACCCGAGTTTCAGCCCCTGAGTTGTTGGTTTCAATGACATGGCCAAACCCGAGTTTAAGCCCCTGAGTTGTTGTTGGTTTCAATAACATGGCCAAACCCGAGTTTATGCCCCTGAGTTGTTGGTTTGAATAACATAGCCAAACCCGAGTTTAAGCCCCTGAGTTGTTGGTTTGAATAACATGGCCACACCTGAGTTCAAGCCCCTGAGTTGTTGGATTCAATATCATGGCCAAACCTGAGTTAAAGCCCCTGCGTTGTTGATTTCAATAACATGGCCCCTGAGTTATTGATGGTTTCAATAACATGGCCAAACCTGAGTTTAAGCCCCTGAGTTGTCGATTTCAATTCCATGGCTAAACCTGCGTTTGAGCCCCTGAGTTGTTGTTGGTTTAAATAACATGGCCAAACCCGACTTTAAGCCCCTGACTTGTTGGTTTAAATAACATGGCCAAACCCGAGTTTAAGCTCCTGAGTTGTTGGTTGAAATAACATGGCCAAACCCGAGTTTAAGCCCCTGAGTTGTTGGATTCAATAACATGGCCAAATCCGAGTTTAACCCTATAGAGCCCCAGGGGTCATATATAATAAATAAATAATAATAATAATAAATAAATAAAAACCCGCCATATATAAACCATGCCGTATATAAACCCGCCTAATTAGCTGCCACCAATTAATTAAGATGCTGATCAAATTTCTATATCCACACCGTTTTAAGCCGTGTTCCATCCGTGACCCCGTTTGTACATGTAAGTCAGTATAGAGGGCGCCACTGAGGTTCACTCTCTGATCAAAGATGGCAGCCCCTATTGTTACATGCTGACCTCAGATCGCGACCACGGAAAAGTTGTCAGACACACACATAAAGGTAAGTTTACCGTAACTACTGATGGTAATTATTCAAATGAAAGGTCATCGAATGTAAATGAATATGCTATATACTTTTAGTAAGAAAAATCCGCTGACTACAGGGGTTCCCATGTCGATGGGTCACTGGTGACCCACTGGGCTACGGGTGTCATGTTGGTGGGCCACCAGTGACCCACTGGGTCTTGATGTTACCTCAAATTGTGGAAACTTATGTCTGATAGGCATACACCTGGCGAACGAAACGAAAGTACACCTGGCGCAAAACCGACTTTCAGCCTCCAGATCAAACTTTCCTAGGTCCAGAATTTCCTGAGCCTTACACCTATGACGATGGAACCATGCATACCCCTTTGCAATATTTCCGTATGTTCATTACTGAGGAAATGTTGCAACTGATTGCAGACAATACCAACCAGTACAGTTTGCAAAAAATGGCGTCAGTGTTAAAACGAACATCAAGGAGATCGAGCAGGTTCTCGGCATGGTTCTGCGGATGGGCGTTGTTCAAATGCCTGGTGTACGGGTCTACTGGGAAGCGGCAACACGATTTGCTCCTGGCAACACGATTTGCTCCTGGCAACACGATTTGCTCCTGTGGCCGACATCATGTCACGAAACAGATTTCAGCTCATCCTACGTTCACTACATTTCGTTGACAACGAGGGAATCGACGCAGAAGCAAAAAACGACTAGTTGTGGAAGGTACGACCCATACTCGCAATGTTTCGTGAGCAGTGTCTGAAGATTGTTCCTGGCAAAGAGCAGTCTATCGATGAAATGATGGTGACGTTCAAGGGCTCGTTCAGTGGGATAAAGCAATACATGAAGGGAAAACCGACAAAATGGGGATTCAAGATTTGGGCTAGATGCAGTGTGACCGGTCTATGGCACGACTTTGACGTATATCAGGGGAAAAACAATGCTGCTGGAGAAAAAAGTCCCATCGGAGTTGGAGGTGACGTCCATGTCAACCTGTGCGAGACACTGCAAAAGCACAATAACTACAACATTTATGTGGACAACCTCTTCACCTCAATGGCCTTGTTGGAAAAGATGAAATCGGACGGATTCCAGTACACAGGTACAGTCAGAAACAATCGGCTGTCAGGATGTACCTTGGATGGCGAGAAAGCGATGACCAAACGTGGTCGGGGAACTTACGACTGCCGTGTTGAAAAGGGCACAAACATAGTCTGTGTCAGGTGGATCGACACCAAGCCCGTCACGCTTATGTCTACGTGCACTGGACCAGAACCACTCGATATGGCACGTAGATGGGATAAGAAGAAAAAGGATTTCGTTGAAGTACCCAGAGCAAATGTCATCGAGGAATACAACGAGAACATGGGAGGAATTGACCTCATGGATTCGTGTATCTCGCGCTACAAATATCCACTGAAATCGCGTCGATGGTACATGTACTTGTTTTGGCAGTTTGCAGCCATTGACGTTGTCAACGCTTGGTTCCTGTACCGTCGCGACCAAGAGCAACTGCGAAGAGACAAGAAGCAAGCGTGCAATCTTCGCAGTTTCCAGGCAACAATTGCAACCGGCATTATCGAAGTCAATAGCATCCGCAAGCGAGGTAGACCAAGCGCCGCCAGTCCGAGTGCTCCCAAACCACCTGGACTCTCGAAAAGACCAAGTGGCCCACTGGCCAATCAAGAGTGAAAAAAGACGCCGTTGTGCGTTATGTGTAAAAATGAAAACCGACACATACTGTGAAAAGTGTGAGGTGCCACTGCGTTTCACGGAAAAACGAAATTGCCACAAGGAGTACCATTCTGCATGAACAGTTACAGATATATGCTCCTATTTAGATTTCAAGTGGGGTTATAAGACTGGGAAGACTAGGAGGGGTACACAATGGTGCGTGTCACAGTTTAAATCCCGAATCAACGCCTTGTACATCCATAGCAGATGTACAAACAGTCAGTGCAACTTTATGATATATTTTAGATTTATTGAGACAAGTACACCATAGGTCAACAATGACCCAATGGGTCACATATGACCCAAAGCCAAATAGTAGGTCAACGGCTTAATTTCTTCGAAACTTTGTATTTTTCCTGTTTTGTGTTCCACAATAAATCATTTAACCTAAATAAAGAATTTTTTCCATGACTGCATGTGTTCTTGGGCTCCAGAGAGTTAAGCTCCTGAGTTTTTGTTGGTTTCAATAACATGGCCAAACCTGAGTTTAAGCCCCTGAGTTGTTGGTTTCAATAACATGGCCAAACCCAAGTTTAAGCCCCTGCATTGTTGTTGGTTTAAATAACATGGCAAAACCCGAGTTTAAGCCCATGAGTTGTTGTTGGTTTAAATAACATGGCCAAACCCGCATTTAAGCCACTCAGTTGTTGTTGGTTTCAATGACATGGCCAAATCCGAGTTTAAGCCCCTGCGTTGTTGTTGGTGTCAATAACATGGCCAAACCCAAGTTTAAGCCCCTGCGTTGTCGATTTCAATAACATGGCTAAACCTGAGTTTAAGCCCCTGAGTTGTTGTTGGTTTCAATGACATGGCCAAACCCGAGTTTAAGCCCCTGCGTTGTTGTTGATGTCAATAACATGGCCAAACCCACGTTTAAGCCCCTGCGTTGTCGATTTCAATAACATGGCCAAACCCGAGTTTAAGCCCCTGAGTTGTTGTTGGTTTAAATGACATGGCCAAACCCGACTTTAAGCCCATGAGTTGTTGGTTTAAATAACATGGCCAAACTCGAGTTTAAGCCCCTGAGGTGTTGGTCTCAATAACATGGCCAAACCCGAGTTTAAGCCCCTGAGTTGTTGGTTTAAATGACATGGCCAAACCCGACTTTAAGCCCATGAGTTGTTGGTTTCAATAACATGGCCAAACCTGAGTTTAAGCCCCTGAGTTGTTGGTCTCAATAACATGGCCAAACCCGAGTTTAAGCCCCTGAGTTGTTGGTTTCAATAACATGGCCAAACCTGAGTTTAAGCCCCTAAGTTGTTGTTGGTTTCAATAACATGGCAAAATCTGAGTTTAAGCCCCTGAGTTGTTTTTGGTTTCAATAACATGGCCAAACCTGAGTTTAAGGCCCTGCGTTGTTGTTGGTGTTGTTATTGGGTAGCCCCTGTCAGTTATGCTCAAACAGGCCCACGGCACGGAGACAGCCGATCGATTTACCAGGAGCGAGCCAGGTACGTCTCACATCTATTATGTTGTGTTCTCTTCTTCGTGAGGCCAGGACAAGCTTACATGATGTGCTTTTTTGTGTGTGCGGCGGCCTGGCAGAGGTTACCAGTGTCGCCAGTGCTGTCGTCAAGTCTATGTTTGCACTGTAAAAGTTGTGCGTGGTGTCCACAGCGGAGGCGTGAAAGGTGCACACAATCAGATCGAGGGAGTCGTTTCCCTGTGTCATCGATAGGTGGAGCTTTTGTGTTCAACTTTCTGCTTGGGCCAAGTTTATCACTTGCTGATTGCAAAGAACTGCGCACCTCTAATGTCCAAGGTGTCTTTGATGTTTAATATTTTTATCTCTGTGTGTAGGTGCTCGCTGGGTGATATTAAATTTTTACTACCTTCCTCCACCTATCGAAAGTAGTTACACGACATCAGTTCTGTGTGTAATTCGTTTTTTTCATGAATCTATTCCTCACCTGAAAATCTGTTTGATTTTATTGGTCCTCCGAGAGGAGATTCAGGTGGCCACCCACACACCCAGTGGAGGCCCTGTCTGTGAGATTCCTCTGTGACGGAACTTTTCCCTTCACTTTCCAGATCCTCAAAATATGCTTTTCAACACCTTTGTCTCAATATGAATTGATCTCCTCTCACCTCCTCACTTTTGAAGTCCCACCTGAATGGCCACAAGTTGGCCAATGATGAGGAAATGACTGAATGCAACTAAAACAAGCCTCAACAAGCAATCTGAAATTTTGCTTTTATTTTGTTGGCAAAGGTAGCTTGAAGGATAAATGGATCAAGGGATACACCCTTTGCATGTTGGCACAAATCCACCCATTGAGGTTATTAACACAGCTTTTTCACTTCCTGAGCCTCTTCCAACTTTTGTGCTTTTTAAAAGCTTTTTTCAAACCTCCCATCGACATTTTCGTCAATTTCCTTAAAATTTGGTGTCCACTTTGACCTTGTATTTCATACACCTGCTCCGCACGTCATTCATTAGCTCCTCACAAGTTTAATCGGCACAATTTTACACGTCGACACCCTTAACCTGCAAATTCCAACACATTTCATCCTGAATATCAGTTTTACTCTGCCAGAATTTCCTGCAGCATCTGACCTCAATCAAGACTATGCCATGGGGGTTTGCCCCACTTGGCACTCTCTGGTCAAGGTAATGATGTGATGGTGGGGATGACAGAGAGGAACTAGAAAGATGAAGGTCTTCATTTTCGTTTGTATGCAGCACATGGCTGCGGGTGGCATCATTTTGTAGAGAGGTACTGCTGATGCAGTCAGTGCCCCTTGTAGATTATATCAGGGATTTGTAATTTAGCTATGGTGCCGGCGACAGCTCACCTACAGCTAGCCCACTCTTAAAGTACATGGTGGGATCTTTCCACATCTACCAACTAATTCTGGCATATGGAACACAGTTGAACACCCATCTGATGAGTGCCACTCACATTGATTCCTCACCCTGCCGGAGAAACACCAGGAAGACGGTGATGAATATGGGTGGAAATTTGAACCCAGGCAAGACAGCTGAGGTGAGTTTTATTTTACCTCTAGCCGAAAGAGGGAGCTGTGGAACTATGGAAGAAAGTAAAAATGGTGAGGGGGAAAAGGAAAAAATTGGGTGGTGGGGAGAAGCCAAATATATAACATCATGACATCACCTTCACAACACCAGAAATTGTATTTATAATAAAAAATTGTTTTTTAAATATCCCAATGAACATCCAGACAGCACAAACAACACCCACAGATTATACAAACCTGTCACAAGCTACATTCCTTTCCAACTGACATCCCTGTAAACCTCGATTTACTTTGTCTCATAGTATCCATGTAAAGTTATTTTACTTTACTTTTTGCTTTAGTATTTAGATATTTTAACCCATCTACTGTGCCTGATGCTCCAAAATTCTACGGAAGACTACTCAATATTTCGACAACTCACTGTTTGAAACAACCCTGTCTTGCTCATATCCTATCTCTCGTTTTTACTCACAACTTATGCCGCAGGTCTTCATAACTCGGAGATTATAACTCGGAGATTTCCCCGCGGAATACCCAGGCTCGGCTGCAGAAGTCTTCACGGCGATCCTGCTGGTTAATTGTGGTAATCCTTGCGTTGTGCATAATCTATACATGCACAAATAAAATGCATCAAAACTACAATGCCAAAGGTTTACCTTCAAATAGAGGTCTTTCAAACAAGAATTCAAGTGGGAATTGTCATAATTCAATTCAAAAATATATCGAGTCACATGGAACACAAAATGTCAGTTTATCCTTTTCAAATCTCAAAACAACATGGTGGAACTCTAACACGAGGTCCATGGACGTTATTTTTTACATATGTATTTATGTGGAAGTGACGGGTCGTATAATGAAAGCAGATGGCACAAAAAGGGGGGAAATAAAATAGCACATTTTTAGCAGGTGACGAATTGCAAAAGTTCCGCACGTCACACCAACACAGGCACGTGGGATGCATGTTTGAAGAAGAAGTATACAGAAGCCATTGTTTCTCCGTAATGTTTTCCAAGTTTGAATAAATCGTTTTTCCTGAGTTTGAAGGATATCTGATCAGTGTATTTTGCCAATGTTCACGCTGTTTCTCTGGAAGAATAAGAATTATCATGGCTAAGTTTCTCCGTAATTCTTTTCGAGTTTGAAAAAGAATAGTTATCATAAGCAGATCGTTTCTCTGTAATGTTTTCCGAGTTTGAATTTTAAAAAATATCGTTGAGTTTGAAATTCACAGCCCAAACCAATATTGTGGAGCTCCAACATAAGGTTGATGGACATTATTTTTATACGTGTATATTGATGTGGAAGTGACGAGTCGTATAATGAAAGCAGATCACACAACAACGGAGAAAATAAATTAGCACAACAAAGGCGAGGCAGTAGAGGGGGTTGGAAGGATTGCCTTGTTGCCTTCGTTTGTCGATATATGTAATTTTTACCTTTAAAAGAAGGAAATAAACAAAACAAGTAGTAGTACATTCAAAGTGCACCAACCCCATGCCAAATATATAAACAAGAAAGAGCAATCGGAGATTGCAGACCCTTGCCAGGCTGTGTTTTTAGTGGTTTTAAGGCTTTTGTGTTAAAACAAATATGGCGGCCGAACCACGTGACCGATGACATCATTATTATTTGTTTTTCTCTAATTTATCCCTAGATGATGCTCAAGAAATGTCATCTTGATCGGATGAAGTTTTGTACTTGTCGAATTATGACGTCATAATGGAGGCAACTATATCACCATTAAAAAAACCACCTTTAGAGGCCATTTTTCCCTGCAAGCAGGGGTTGGCCTTTTTCGGGAACCGTGGTTGTTGTTGTTTTTCGGTCCCCTTTTTGAAGCAATGTTTTACGGCCGGATGCCCTTCCTGACGCCAACCCTTTTTGCCGCCTATTAACATATGTTTCTAGTAACCTATTAACATAACATTACCATTAACATATGTTATTCCCCTTGGAGAGTTCTTTACAATGAGGCATGTCAATTTTGTCTCTGCAGCACTTTTGGAGATATAGAGGTGCAATTCTTTTCGGTTTTTCCAAGTTGGTGGCAGTACCACGTGACCTATGACGTCATAATTATCATTAACAATGATACAGGAAGATGTGCACCTATAGCGAAAATTTCCTGTCAATCGGACCACCGGTTGTAAAGAAAATCATATTTATTCTATGCGGACAAAAAACAACAACAGACAGACGGACTCAAATGCAATACCCTCTCCTCTGACAAGGGGAATAACATCCTCCAGCGCTGCCATGCAACACATAGAGACAGAATTGGGAGGGAGCAGTATACAATAATTCATTGCTTGGGTTGATTAATTGTGTAATTAAAATAAATAAATAATAATCGTAAAATAATTAATTTCTTAATAAAGACGCTATAGCACATCTAAACCACTAGTGTTTCATCCGAATAGAACTTTTTGAAAATTAAGAAATAATTAATTAATCGTAAAAATTAAATATTTAATCGATTAATTGATTAATCAATTAGAAATTGATTAATTGATTAATAAATCAATCAAAAATACCCTTTAGAGCCAAATAATTTGGTCACTGTCGTGTCCAAATATCAGCTTCCTCGGTCTAAAAGTGCCTGAGATAATGCCCAGAAGAGAAAGAAAATATGTGATTAATAATGAAAATAAACATATAATAATCGTAAAATAATTAATTTCTTAATCAAGTGGCTAATAGCATATGTAAACTACCACCATTTCATCCGAATCTGTAACTTTTTTAAAATACGTTAATTAAATAATTAATCGAATTATTAAATAATTAATTCATTGATCAGTACATCAAAAATGCCATTTATAGCCAAATCACTTTGTCAGTCATGTCGGAATATTAGATTCCTAGCTCAAAAAGTGCCTGAGATATTGCCCAGATGAGAAAGAAAATATATAAGTACTTAATAAATCGATAATAATTAAATGATTAATCGATCAATCATTAATCAAAAAACAAAAAATACTGTTTTTACCAAAGTACTTGCTCACTATTGTGCCGAAATTTCAGCTTCCTAGTTCAAAGGATGACTGGGATATCGCCCGTAAAAACAAACAAGAAAGAAACCGGAGTGAAAACTGAGTACTCCCTTTCAGCGCGCGTCATCGCCGGGCCCTCTTTGGTGCCCGGCGATGATTTCATGCAGCGCCTGGAGATGGAATAGGAAAGGAGCGGTGTACAACAAACAAATGGAGTGAAAACTGAGTGCTCCCTTTCGAAAGTGCTCGTCATCACCGGGCCCCCTTCAGTGTCCGGCGATGACGTCATGCAGCTCCTGGAAATGGAATAGGAAAGGAGCGGTGTACAATAGCCTCAATCTGTAGAGGAAGCAGGGGTGTTCCATTACCAACCTGCTTGTAAAGTGCCTGCCATGTAGCTTATGCACTCCAAAATACTGTTGAGATGCCTGGAGTGTCCCACAATGTCTGAATTAGAGAAATGAACACTTCTTAATAGTTAGAACTGCTACTGAGGTCAAATCTGCAGTAAAACAAGACCGAAAGTCCACAAGCGGCGCAGCCGGGCTTGTAAAATATTATAAACCACAAACACACGTGATTAGCTTTTTAAACAGTCCCTAATGCTGCTTATAACATTAAACAAAGAAATTTGGAGGAATCCACACATCCGTAAGGTAAGTTTTACTTACAGAACTGAGCGAAGATCTACTGTAATCTATATACCCCACAAGGGTTGGGTACATACCGTTTTGTTGGAAGAGACGTAACGCCGATGCTTTCGATATTTGATGGTCATTTTCGTCATTTTAACAATCGGTTTGTTTGTGTTTCACATTGAATGAAAAACGTCAAGGTAGAGCATGGCGATTGTGATATATAACAGGTTCGACGATATGTTCCGCATTAACAGCATATAAATCACAATGGCGGTGCGTGGAGAGTCAGCCGCCATACCTGACCTATTCTGAGGCGGGGCAGACTTCAGTTGAGCAGACAAAATGGTGGGATTAAGACCCCAAGCTGAGCGAATTTAAGGGTCCACAGACACGGAATCTCACTCAAAATGCATTCAAATATGGCATTGATTTTTTGTTATATTCACTCTGAACCATTAGAAATGAAAGAAAACCGAACCATTTGGGAACGCCCCTAAAAATTCTGCCCCATACCTCAAAGCCGATGACGTAATCCATGTGACGTCACCTCCAGAACGCAGCTCGCTCGCAAGCATGCTCCACGTGCATTTGCTTGATACAAAACAAACACTTATTTTAACTCCGATTTACATTCCGTTTCCACTTTTAGTGAGAAGAATGGGTCTGTGCAACCATTCATAAACTTTATTTGGTGCAAATCGGATAATTTTTAGCCGAGTTACCTCAGACCGTGAGTTATTATCTATCTATAATTCCAGTAATCTCTGTGTGTATGTTTGTATGTTTGTATGTTTGTATGTATGTATGTTTGTATGTTTGTCTGTGACCGCTGTTTCTCGACAACTACCGGTCCGATATACTTTAAACTTGCCAGGTATATTGCTGGGGACCCGAGGATGTGCCTTTTCAAGGTTTCATATTAATCGGAGAAGTAGTTACCGAGCTATGTCCAAAAAACGATTCAACCAATCAGAGAGCCGCGAGCTATCACGTGTGCCGAACGTGGCGAACAGACTCTGCCTCGGACGGCACATTTGAGAGCGTATTCATTTATTTCACGTTGGAAAACTATGTTGCCGTTAAACTATGTTTTAAAACTAATTAAAACTAATTTGTGATTCGTCGTAACTGCGATTTGCGACCTTCCGGACAGTCAAATGAGGACGTCACTTCCGGACTTACGGATAGTCATAGTGACGCTGAACGTGGCGAGCAGACGCTGCCTCGGACGGCACATTTGAGAGCGTATTCATTTATTTGACGTTGCAATCTGTGTTGATTGTTGTAAGGTACGATCGATTGTAGTACATACATATTTATATTTTGTACATATTCATTACGGGCACGTCACGGGTACGGGTACGGTACGGGTACGGTACGGGTACGGGTACGGTTCCGGGTACGGTACGGTTACGGGTACGCCACGTACGGGCACGTCCTAGTCTATCTATAATTCCAGTAATCTCTGTGTGTATGTTTGTATGTTTGTATGTTTGTATGTTTGTATGTATGTATGTATGTATGTATGTATGTATGTTTGTCTGTGACCGCTGTTTCTCGACAACTACCGGTCCGATATACTTGAAACTTGCCAGGTATATTGCTGGGGACCCGAGGATGTGCCTTTTCAAGGTTTCATATTAATCGGAGAAGTAGTTACCGAGCTATGTCCAAAAAACGATTCAACCAATCAGAGAGCAGCGAGCTATCACGTGTGCCGAACGTGGCGAACAGACTCTGCCTCGGACGGCACATTTGAGAGCGTATTCATTTATTTCACGTTGGAAAACTATGTTGCCGTTAAACTATGTTTTAAAACTAATTAAAACTAATTTGCGATTCATCGTAACTGCGATTTGCGACCTTCCGGACAGTGAAGACTGCACTTCCGGCAGCCAATCACAGAACGCGTTGTTGCGGTTGTGAGAGCGAGCCGAGCCCAGCGCGTGCGCCATTACGGTTCGTAATTCGATTTCTTCCGGAGAATTCTATAATTTCTCGATTTCTTATGCGCATTATTTCTCCCAATTCAGTCAGAGCGAAGGGCGGAAGCGAAGAGCGTTGTTTTTTTTGTTTACGGGCGTACGGGCGGGGTAGAGCGTACGGGTAGCGTTTTTTTTTTTTTTTGGCAAGGAACGGGCACCCACGTACGGGCATGCCCTAGTCTCTATATAATTCCAGCAATCTCTGTGTGTGTGTGTGTGTGTGTGTGTCTGTCTGTATGCGACCGCTGTTTCTCGACAACTACCGGTCCGATATACTTGAAACTTGCCAGGTATATTGCTGGGGACCCGAGGATGTGCCTTTTCAAGGTTTGAAATTAATCGGACAAGTGGTTCCCAAGGTATGGTCACCGTACTCGCAAGCCGTTCGCTTTGGCTTTGCGAATGGACCAAATCATTTCATGTAAATAGAGGGGGGGGATTGGCCTATACACAGCCTCTCTGGATGTTAACTTTGCCAAAAACAAGAAAATAAAAACAACCGTTAGTTTAATTGGTCTATTATAGTTCTATTAAAGATGATAGGTTAATAATTTAATATTGAGAATTTGTGCTTCCCAAGTTATGGTCTCTCACATTCGCCTATATTTTCTTGCTCCGTATTCTGTGGTCGTTTCTGACACGTGGTGGCAAAAATTTTTTTTGTTGTTGTTGTTGTTGTTGTTGTTCTCTTCTCTTTTCTTTGTTTTCCCTTGCGAAAAGATAAAATACGTTTGCGATAATTGAATAATTGGCCATTACAACTAAATTGTTTTCCCTTGCGAAAAGATAAAATACGTTTGCGATTGGCCATTAAAACTAAATTGCGAATAATCGTAACTGCGATAAGCAAACTTCCGGATGAGTTCTTAACTTCCGGACTTACGGAAAGTGACGAATTTCTGTGTTCCTATCATTTATCTTGCGCATAGATAAACACAATGCCCCAATCCAGTCGTCGTTTACGAGAGCGAAGGAACGAAGCTGCACGTCTTGCACGCGCAATGGAATCTGACGTATCACGATCTGCTCGCTTGACACGCAACGCTACGCGCGTGACAAGACGTCGTGCTACTGAGTCAGATGAAGAACGATCTGCTCGCTTGACACGCGACGCTACGTGTGTGACAATACGTCGTGCTGCTGAGTCGGATGAAGATCGAGCTGCACGCTTGGCAGACACCACTGAACGCGAGGCAAGGCGTCGTGCAGCTGAAACAGATGAAGATCGAGCTGCACGCTTGGCAGACACCACTGAACGCGAGGCAAGGCGTCGTGCAGCTGAAACGGATGAAGATCGAGCTGCACGCTTGGCAGACACCACTGAATGCGAGGCAAGGCGTTGTGCAGCTGAAACAGATGAAGAACGAGCTGCACGCTTGGCAGACAACACTGAACGCGAGGCAAGGCGTCGTGCAGCTGAAACAGATGAAGATCGAGCTGCACGCTTGGCAGACAACACTGAACGTGAGGCAAGGCGTCGTGCAGAAGAAATCCCTCACCAGCGAGAAGACCGGCAAGTGAGGGATGCCCTGCGCCATCAGGACGTGCACCGTGTGAGACTAGAGCAGGCTCACCGTGAGAATCGCAACCTTGCTCGATACGATAACAACTATTTTTTCCGAGAGGAACTTCACGTTGAGTACAGGCACGCGTTGAGCAGGACCTCATTATTTCAATGCCCTAAATGCTCACATTGTGATGCTTTTGTGTGGAACGAGGAGAGGAGAGGATTTTGCTGCAACTACGGTAAGGTCGACCTTAAGCATGATCCTACGAATCCAAAACCCGGCTCAATTCCATCACAGCCTCCAGATGCTATTAAAAACCTTTTCCTTAACCAGGACTTTGTGAAGCATGCGAAACAGTACAACAACGCGCTGGCAATGGCAAGTATCGGTGTCCGAGAGATAGGTATGCCTGGCTTTAATCCTGGAGTGCGCATACAAGGCAAGGTTTACCATTACATTGGTGCTCCTCTTGCCGATCTGGGTTGTACCCCATGCTTTGCCCAGATCTACTTTCACGATCCAGTCCATGAGCTGGATTATCGTCGTGCCCACACCTCGAACAGTAGCCTGAATGAGCAGTTTTTGCTAAGAGCACAACAGGCCATTCATGAGTGCAACCCATACGTCCAGCAATTCAAATCAGCCATTGAGTATGTGGTTCATAATGATAGCGCCAATGAACTGAAAATTGTGTTAACAGGTCGCACGCGGCGCCGAGACCTTCATCATGGTACCGTCAACCTTCCCTCACCAGACAGCGATGTGGCTGTCATTGCTCCAGGGGCAACGACAACAGAGCAGTTTGGAAGGCTGGCAGTCGGTGTTCACCTCAGAGGAGGAGGTTTACAGACAATAGACGCCATGCATCCAGCGTATGACCCACTATCATACATACTTCTGCTACCCTGCGGCTCCCAGGGGTACCACACTGAGTTGGCAGGGATAACGCCAACATCTTTCTACCGCTACCATCTCCAAGTACGTGATCCTACTCATCACTTCAATCTACTGCTTCGTGGTGGAAAGTTGACACAGCAGTACGTATGCGACATGATGGCAAAAATTGAGTCACACCGTCTCAATTGGATTCGCTGCAATCAGAAGTCAATTAAGGCAGAAAAGTATAAGATCATCGTTGATGCGTTGAACAATGATGCTGAGGTGCTACCTGGACGCCTCACCATTCTGCCGCCATCAATTTATGGGTCGCCACGTTGGTATGCCAAAGAGTTTCAGGATGCAATGGCTTTGGTCCGAGTCAAGGGAAAACCTGACTTTTTTCTAACATTCACCTGCAACCCAAAGTGGCCAGAAATTAAAGAATCGCTTTTTGAGGGTCAGTCAGCCAACGAAAGACCTGATATCATCGCCCAGGTGTTTCATATGAAGGTGGAAGCACTCCTCGCAGACCTCCTCAAGCATGACATCTTGGGCCATGTGGACGCTTATGTGATGGTGAAGGAAACGCAAAAGCATCACCTTCCCCATATACACATGCTCCTGACCATGGTACCTCGCGACAAGCCCAGAACACCAGCAGATGTCGATCGTGTGGTCTCTGCTGAGATTCCTGACAAACGCTCAAATCCGGAACTACACCGTATCGTGACATCACACATGATTCATGGCCCATGTGGGGAATGGAACATCGCGAGCCCTTGCATGGCAGACCGGAAGTGCACAAACGACTATCCCAAAGTCCTACGAGAAACGACAAGCTTCTCTGATGACTCCTATCCCCTGTACAGAAGACGTGCAGAAGCAGCACCTGGTGATCCCATCATGAAGACTATACGAGGTGGTGCTAACGTATTAGTTAACAATGCATGGGTTGTGCCTTACAATCCATATATTGTCCTCAGGTACGAAGCTCACATCAACCTTGAGATCGTATGTGCTGTCACCAGTGTGAAGTACCTGTACAAATACCTTGAAAAGGGGCCGACCAGTGCCTGGTCAGACTAGAGCCACATGAGAGGATGCGAGAGGCATTACGACATGATGAAGTGACACGATACGAACTAGGGCGATACATCACCGCATCTGAGGGATACTGGCGCATATACGATTTCCCCATTCAAAGCAAGTACCCGCCAGTCGAGATGCTGGCACTCCATCTACAGGATGAGCAGGTGATCACGTTCAATGGCGAAGGTGCCGTACAGAACGTGGCGGAGTCAGGACCCCCTGCGACAACGCTCACCGCCTTTTTCGAAGCCATGAATCTCCATCCACACATGCGTCATGTTCTATATCCAGATGTGTTCCAACACTTCACCTACTTTAGGAAAAGGTTTCAATTGCGGAAGAGAAGGCTGAGTTTCCAGGATAACCGTAAGGCTGATACGGTTGGGCGGCTCCCCATCATTTCCGTCAACTCACATAATGCCGTGTTGTACTATCTCCGCATGCTACTGTACCGCGTGCCTGGCCCCACATGCTTTCAGGATCTCCGTCGTGTTGGTGATAGGGTCATGGAGACCTATCTGGCAGCCTGCATTGCGTATGGCATCGTTGACAATGACCAGGAGGTGGATTCTGTTATGGAAGAGGCTGCAAATATCGCATTTGGCCCTGCAGTCCGCGAAGTATTTGCCAACATGCTCATATTCGTCCTCAGAGGCAACCACTTGCAGTTCTGGGAAAGGCACAAATATGTGCTGTGCGAGGACTTCATGCGTGCAGCAGGTGTGAACGAGCCAAATGGACGCATTGTGAGTGAAGTGCTACTGGAGCTGAGGGACCAAATTGAGAGGCACGGCTTTTCGCTTAGTAAGACCTTTGGCCTTCCTGAGCCTGAACCAGTTCATATCCAGTCTCGCATTCCCCGCATCATCGAGCACGAAACAGGGCACAATATAGGAGAACTTGAGGCTCACATCGCTCAAACAGAGTGCCTTCTTAATGACGAGCAGCGCGTTGTTGTCGATACAGTGATGAGGAGTGTGGAACACGGTCATGGCTGGATGATCACAGTTGATGCAAGTGGTGGGACTGGGAAAACATTCACATTGTCTCATATACTCAACAAAGTGCGAGCAAAGGGCAAAGTGGCTCTTGCGACTGCTGCAAGTGGTATTGCAGCTACTCTGCTGCCTAAAGGGGTCACCTTCCATAGTAGGACCAAGTGTCCTCTCATTCTCACTGATGAGTCCACTTGCAACATCAGTGAAAATGACACTACTGCAGCACTCATACGAATGACGGATATAATGGTGGTGGATGAGGTTTCAATGATGGATCGTCGCGCATTGGAGGCAGCAGATCGAACATTCCAGTGGCTTCGGGCCTCAGAGGAACCATTTGGCGGCATCACAATGGTTTTCAGTGGTGACTGGAGGCAGATCCTTACCGTTGTGCCACACGGTAGCCGTATTGACATAGTTGGAAGGTGCTTCAAGAGCTCATACCTGTGGAGAAAAGTGCAGGTACTTCGTCTCACAGTAAACATGAGGATCATGCAGGGTACTGGAGAACAACAGGGCGAATCTGATTTTGCAAAATTCCTGTTGGATCTGGGCGAAGGGAATATTCCTGTCAATCCAGAAGTGGGTGAATTTGCTATTGAGCTCAGGGAACCGCTCATTCTTCCAGGTGAAAAACTCCAGGATATTGTCACTTGGGTGTACGAAGACTTGCACACCAACATTACCAACCCCAAGTGGCTATGTGAGCGTGTTATACTATGTCCGACCAATTCCGAAGTCGATCAGGTAAATGACTACATGACAACCATATTTCCAGGGGAGGCACATGTTTGCTGTAGCGTAGATACAGCCGAATCTGAGGGTGATCATTTGTATCCGCCTGAGTTCCTGAACACCCTCTGTCCATCTGGTATGCCTCCACATCGGATCACTCTCAAGGTGGGTATGGTAATCATGCTGCTACGAAATTTTGACCAGCAAAGCGGGCACTGCAATGGCTCAAGGTACGTCATCCATCAGATCCTTCCAAATCTGTTGGTTGCAAAATCTGTGATGGGTGTCAATTCTGGACGCACATTGCTCATTCCACGCATAACCTTGAGTCCATCTGACAACATGTTCCCGTTCACTCTGCGGCGTCGACAGTTTCTGGTACGACCCTGCTTTGCCATGACTGTGAATAAATCCCAAGGGCAGTCGCTACACCGTGTTGGGGTCTTCTGCACAAGAGACTTCTTCAGCCATGGTCAGTTCTACGTGGCGGCCAGTAGGGTTGGCAGCTCCAGCAGCCTCCGCATTCTTTCCTTGGACGAGGAAACAAAGAAGCAGCGCCGTTTCCTCAGCAATGTTGTTTATGAAGAGGTGATAACGAGATAAAGGTGTGTACATGTAAACAATTTTTATTTTTATTTAGTTATTGAAGAAAAATTGTGCAGAAAATAATTTATCAAACAAAGTGCACAACTTTTTTTTGTTTTCAGGTGTCAAAACGGTGTGGCCTTTGGAACTGGGGGTTGGAAGTGGGGGTTTTTTTGGTTGTTGTTGTTATTGTTGTTGTTGTTCTCTTCTCTTTTCTTTGTTTGTCCTTGCGAAAAGACAAAATACGTTTGCGATAATTGAATAATTGGCCATTAAAACTAAATTGCGAATAATCGTAATTCTGGCACGTGGTTTCAAAACTTTTTTCCTTTTGCACGCACGTACGGGCAAGCACGTACGGGCAAGCACGTACGGGCACGCACGTACGGGCACGCACGTACGGGCACGCCCTAGTTTATATAATTCACCCATAGTTGAATATGTGCAGGCTACTCCACGGAGCGACCTTGCGGGCTTATCAACGAGGCGAGGCGGGACACACGTGTGTCTCAGCATACCTCAGATCAAGATCAAGCAAATCAAAAGTAGAGTACGTACAAATTACACGGAACGGATCGCGGGCCGAAGCATAGCGAATCGAGATGGTAGTCAGGTCACTATGTCAATAAATTATATTTCGTTCAAAATCATGGTAGATTAGCAAACCTATACATTTTTGGAAAGGTTATAGCATAAGGAAACTAAAAATCAATGTTTACATTTGGAGAGATACCTGTATGGTGGCCATTTTGGATTTTCAAAATGGCCACTGTAAAATACATATTTTGTTCTATTTCTGCCTCTAATTACCATAAAAACTTCTAAAAATATTGTTACGGACCGCGGATAAGATGTTGGTTTTGCCGAGCGGAGGCCCCGCGGCCCAACAGTTACCCTGACTAACCCGATTCCTGAACGTTGGCCGGATCGCGCCACAGGTAGTCAATAGGGAAAAGACAAAGGTGACACGGATGTGAAGAAGAAGAAGAAGAAAACCAAAAGGTTGGAAATACCACTAAATTTATTCCTATTATATACACGCTCAAAGTAACCAAGGAAGAAGGAAAGATAATAAAATAATTTACAGAAGAATCAGAGACACCGTGCAAATTCCTAGCTTACTTACAGTCTTAATTAACCCAAGGACAGAACAAACAAAACAAACTCACGTACACAAGAAGGATGGAAAGGCAGGAGGTGGATGGCTGGAGGGAAAGGAAGGTCCAAGGATGCTGCAGCACGATCGGCGCGTTTGGCAGCCGCCGTTCCTTCGCGGCCCCGCTCAAAACTGCCGTCCAGGCCCCAATCTGCGGTTACTGAAGCTGCTGTTGTTGAAGCTGCTGTGTTGCTGCGTGGACGTCGCGTGCTTTCTCCAGGACTCGTCTGACTCGTCTGGTCCAACCACTCAACTCAACAACACGCACGTCTCCCTGTCCAACTCCTCCAGGCTTCTTGCTGTTAACTCCTTTTTTTGGTCCAACTTTGGCGAGCAAGGTGACGAATAGCAGGCTTTGTGCTTCCCTGGATATCCTTCGGCAGTACCTTGCGCGCGCGCTTTTATAGCGCCTCCGGCGATCAAGCCGCCGGCCTTTAGGACACGCCCATCGGTCAGCTCGCCTCGGCCCTGATTGGTGGGCACAGGCCCTCTGACCCCGAGCTGAGCACATGCTTAATGGCGGCTATTGGGGTGAAATCAGCAACCCACCGCTGTAACAAACCTGTGCCCCGTGCAGTTGGCAATGGAGGCTTGGAGGGGATGTAATTGGCAATTGAGGCTTGGCAATGATAGTTTTTGGGAGTGGGAATGGGGAATGAAAGGAATCTACTCTATTTCACTTGGTGCAATGGAGTGTCATCTTAATGGAAGACAAGGCCTTACCCTAATACACATAATAAAAATATAACTATCAACCAGGGGGAAATCTATGATTGGCTGACGTGATTGTTTATGACCTAATTATGGGACGCCCTTTGACCTTTATACATAACTACTAGAGTAAGGAGGGTCCAGAATAAAGCAATATTTCACAACAATTTACTATACAATACAACACAATAAAAAAACACAATCCTCATATCTGCAACAATATACTAAACCTATATTTTCAGGGACAAGGAATCCAATGAAAGTATCAAATTAGTGCTATGGGGAATGGTAAGACACGAATCAAAGGTTTTGAATTGCAAAATACTGTCTTTGTATTCGCGATAAGTTGCATAATCAAATGCATGTTATCATTTTGTACAGGCAGTTAATAACATCAAAATGTGTCACAATAATTCATATCACCAAACATACACAGGCAGTCAGCAAAATCATATATACACATGCAGTCAGTATACCTTCACATCTACACAGGCAGTCAATGACAAAATATACACAGGCAGTCAATGGCATCAAACATACACGATTACAGAATATGCCATTTCGAGTTCGTCATCACTGTCCTGTGTGTCGTGTCCGACAATATAGTCCGCATCGTTTTCACAGTCCGTTCCACACAAGCAAAGGTCGGTCAAATTGATTGGCAAATCGAATTGGTCGAATGGTCGATCGAATCGAATTCGATGAATCGAATCGAATTGGTCGAATGGTCGATCGAAGCGATTGGTCGAATGGTCGAATTGGTCGAATGGAATTGGTCGAATTGGTCGAATCGAATTGGTCGGAATTGGCAAATGTAAACATTGATTTTCAGATTTTCCATGTAATAACGTTTCCAAAAATGTATAGGTTTGCTAATCTACCATGATTTTGAACGAAAAAACATAGTGAACCTGACTATGGCATGGACTTCGTTCTGGAGATGACGTCACCGGTCTCGTGACCTGCGGTTCGCTGAACTCCACTTTTTTGAGGGGCGGGGCATAGCAAGTTGTGAAAAACACTACAAATGTTCAAAATATTGGTCTAATTATCCCATTGCTGATTTTAACAAAGAAACATGGGTGATTTCTCCACTAGGAAGGTCAAGTTAATATATAAATAAGCAGAAACTTTTGAATTACATGGGACCTTTAATGCTAGCTGGCCAAATGTAAGCCTCTTAGCATAAATGATTTTCAAAAACACACCCAGACACCCGGTTTTCATTCATGCAATCCCTTGGAGGTCGATAAGTATGCACGCAAAGATTGGGGCCACAAGGTTTCATGTTTTTGAAGTTATGGACGAGACACACACACACTGCCTTTTATTATTTAGATAGGAGGATAGCATCAAACCTATGAAACAATGGATGCATACAGATCACCAGTCAGAGGAATTCAAGATTGTAAGATAATCCTACTCGGTTAAAACTAAACACACATTCATACATTTTCTCCACATCTGGGCAGCTGACGTGCATGTCATGTGGGGCTGCAGACAATTAGCCATTTCACATACTGTGTAGCTTTTTTTATTTGTTTGCTACCCCAGTACAGAAGGTAAATGCCTTAAGTCTTAGACTTAGTAAATGCCTTAAGTCCTAAGAGTGAAGTGCTTATACTTGCAACGCAGAATACAAAAAGTGTCAGACAAAACACAGGGGAATTCTACCTCGAGGGACAAGGCCTTTGGGTCCTTGCTGCAGACTATGTTGAAGATGCTGCAGGATTCTTTTTACAAAAGCAGGAGAAAACTTGGCTTTGGAGAGGGTAAGAAACATCCATGGTGCATGCCCAATTTCACGCCTGATCAAATTGCTTCGGACGTTTGTTGGTTCAGTGGATTTGAGGAGATCCGTGCAAGACACAGATGTGTCACGAGAATAGGGGAAATCTGTGTACGGTAGCGGTAAAAGCCGCTTGCTTGCAAACATGGATCCAGGTCCTTCAAACAGGTCCCTGTTCAGTGTTAGCCTCGCACTGGGTTACGGGCCTCGTTCATTACCCAGGTGCGGAAGGAGCCATGGGATCAGATCACAAAGTCAGCATGCTCTTCACCTCAGAGGCCTAGCAACGAGCAGAGAAAGAACTCTCCAATAGCACCAGGAAGGGCGAATGAGAGCTAGAACGGCACTCAGTAGAGAGCATACCTTCAATAGAGAGCATACCTTCAACAGAGAGCATACCTTCAACAGAGAGCATACCTTCAACAGAGAGCATACCTTCAACAGAGAGCATACCTTCAACAGAGAGCATACCTTCAACAGAGAGCATACCTTCAATAGAGAGCATACCTTCAACAGAGAGCATACCTTCAACAGAGAGCATACCTTCAACAGAGAGCATACCTTCAACAGAGAGCATACCTTCAATAGAGAGCATACCTTCAATAGAGAGCATACCTTCAATAGAGAGCATACCTTCAACAGAGAGCATACCTTCAACAGAGAGCATACCTTCAACAGAGAGCATACCTTCAACAGAGAGCATACCTTCAACAGAGAACATACCTTCAACAGAGAGCATACCTTCAACAGAGAGCATACCTTCAACAGAGAGCATACCTTCAACAGAGAACATACCTTCAACAGAGAGCATACCTTCAATAGAGAGCATACCTTCAATAGAGAGCATACCTTCAATAGAGAGCATACCTTCAACAGAGAGCATACCTTCAACAGAGAGCATACCTTCAACAGAGAGCATACCTTCAATAGAGAGCATACCTTCAACAGAGAGCATACCTTCAACAGAGAGCATACCTTCAACAGAGAGCATACCTTCAACAGAGAGCATACCTTCATTAGAGAGCATACCTTCAATAGAGAGCATACCTTCAACAGAGAGCATACCTTCAACAGAGAACATACCTTCAATAGAGAACATACCTTCAACAGAGAGCATACCTTCAACAGAGAGCATACCTTCAATAGAGAGCATACCTTCAACAGAGAGCATACCTTCAACAGAGAGCATACCTTCAATAGAGAGCATACCTTCAACAGAGAGCATACCTTCAATAGAGAGCATACCTTCAACAGAGAGCATACCTTCAACAGAGAGCATACCTTCAACAGAGAGCATACCTTCAATAGAGAGCATACCTTCAACAGAGAGCATACCTTCAACAGAGAGCATACCTTCAACAGAGAGCATACCTTCAACAGAGAACACACGTTCAACAGAGAGCATACCTTCAACAGAGAGCATACCTTCAACAGAGAACATACCTTCAACAGAGAGCATACCTTCAACAGAGAGCATACCTTCAACAGAGAGCATACCTTCAACAGAGAGCATACCTTCAACAGAGAGCATACCTTCAATAGAGAGCATACCTTCAATAGAGAGCATACCTTTGCCTGGTTGGCCATATCACTCAATGGTGAAGAATCACTTAAAAATTATACTAGCTGGATCCGGATCGTCACCAAAAATGAATCTATTCTTCCTTTTCAAACACCCAACCGGTCCACCAAGGTTCGTCCAAATCCATCCACAACGTTTTGAGATATCCTGCTATGTATCGTTTTTGGCCCTCTCTCCCAATGGTGAAGAATCACTAAAAAAAATTAAATAATTCTCATATCCGAATCCATATTCAGATATTCACCAAAATTTAATCGATTCGTCCTTGTAAGACACACAACCTCTCCACAGAGTTTCGTCCAAATCCGTCTGCAACTTTTTGAGATAACCTGCTATGTATCGTTTTTGGCCCTATGTCCCAATGGTGAAGAATCACTTTAACAAGCGTTACGCCTAGGTCCCCCGTCGGTGAAGTGATGTGAGTTGACAAAGTGGAAGATGCAAGACGGCCATCTTGGATTTTGACGTGGCGACCCAATTTTCAATAGCGTTCTCCCTTATACGTAGATACACCCACACACCAGATTAGAAGTTAGTAGTTCGTTTATTTTTCAAGATATGTCGCTCACAAGGTTCAGACATACATGGCGGTGGCCATCTTGGATTTTGACGTGGGTTGCACCCACACACCAAATTAGAATTCGGTCCTTCGCTTACGCACGCACGCACGTACGCATGCACGTACGCACGCAAGCCGGATCTGAATCCGGATCTTCACCAAAATCTAATCATTTCGTCCGTGTCACATACGCTACCTCTCTGCCAAATTTGTCCGAATCTGTTCACAACTTTTTGAGATATTTTGTTCACAGACAAACGGACAGAAAAACAGACAGAGTTGAAAACATAACCTCCATCCACCTTTGGTGGCGGAGGTAACCAGTCGTTATGCACTCAACCAAACAGGCAGGTTCATTAATCAACTTCCGAAAGCATTAAAAATATTATCTAACTAGCCGAAACCCGTGGAACATCCACGGAAGAGAGGATGTGGTGTATGGATAGAGTGTACCATTATGGATGGCATAGGGGAGCGCTCATGGATCTTCTTCTTCCGTTAAGCTCCAATTTTTTCTCTTTAAGTTAAGTCCAATCAGTCCTCTCTGCTCGAAGTGCTCAGGCCATGTCTTCCCGCTCTCATACTTTTATTTCCGTTCGGTGTAGAAAGGGATTGACATATCGTTCGTCTGTTTCAGCTCGTTATCTTTAAGCTTCCTTACGTCTCGCCACCTGCTACACCTCTCTGAGTTACGAGGATTTATGCAACGCACCCCGAGTATCGCAACGTCACTCCATTTAACTTTATTAAAATGACGATAAAGACGTTTCCTTATATATCCTAATTTAAAATGTTCAAGGGAATAAAAAGACCATTTGGTTCACACCACCCATGATCACACCACTCGACTGTCCAATCAGCGGACGGATCGCTTCGCCTTCGCCCAGCAGACGCCAATACGATGGCGTCGTAAGATGGCGTCGTATCGGCAGTTAATCGGATGCTTTTGGGCCCCAACGTCGGCTAATTCAGATTTTTCGAGTATGTCTGTACGTGATAAACAAAGAACGCGGTTCGTAGATCGTAAATCCATTAGTGCCGTGGGCATTGGGTCACTGGGTGCGGCGTAAAAGGGATAACAAAGTCGAGTCCTTACGCTATTGTATTATCTAATACCTTACTTTTGATAGTGTTACAAATTTGTTTCTTTAATTTGGTAGTTACTCCTTACTGCTATTTTTATTTTGAATGTTTATTTCATTATAAAATTTCAAAATCCAGTAAAAATCTTGCACGTATGGCCCTTCATCCATTTTGTCCTCCACCCCTCTGACAACGTCAGAGATAGGGGACATTAAAATGAGCCCTGACCGACCATGCGTCCATTAACCGATCATCTGTCCGTGTACTTTTGTGTGTAACGCAATATTTCAAAAACTTTTGAACATTTAGCGCTCGTACATATACACCTCATGACATTATCTCAACCTGATTAGATCACGGATGCGAGTGGCCGAATTATGTTGCCATGGCAACCATATCGGTAACTTGGCTTGCGAGGGCAAGGAGGAACTTAACACTTAAGCTTAGTTTGAAGTACACCCTGACCAGCGCTCACGGTGGGACGGCAAGGCAACCAGAAGGGACGAGGTTCTCCTGACCACGTGGCCCTCGATCTGGGAAGCGAGAGGCGTTCCATTAGTGGACGCGCCCCTCACGCCCGACTTTTGGGTGGCCCCGGCAGGCCGTTTGTTTTGACGTTCCGTGACAGGCCCCGCACCCCCACCTCCGGGCCGACCGGGCGACCGGAATGAATCCCGGTGTCCCGATCCGAACCTTCAGAGCGGGCCGGCTGGGGAGTGATTGGCACCCCGTACCTGCACTTGATTAAATATGTCAAAACTGTTCAAGATGTATACCTTTCATATTGCACAGATCTATTGCTCATACCAGCCAAAAGGTGGGGGACCGAGAGTATCAGATCCTTGTTTTCTACTTGTTATTATCTTGCGCACGTGAAGCAAAAAGTGAGGTTGTGGGGGTTACCCCATTTGGGACATAATCCAGAGGCACGGGACCAGTGGACCCTTTGATGGTGTGGGCGTGGCGTGCGTGCGGTTGTTGGAGCCACACAACCGAAGAGTGATTTTGCGTTATAAAAGATGTATGAGTTCCGGTCGCGAGTTAGTTCTCTTGGAATAAAGGAGCTTTGAACAGCTGAAAAGTGTCTCGTCCTCTCGTCATCCGCAACTCCTACATTGGTGACTCCGTCTTGCTCTCGACGTTTTCGGAGCTTCAAACGAACATGGCGACAAGCGCAGTTTCGATTAAACTGCCAGAGTTTTGGGAACCACAAGAGGCCGTCCCGCTCACATCTACAACGTCCGCCGATGTGGCCCAGGCGTTCATCGGCACTTGGGTTGCCCGTTTTGGCGCCCCTCGGACATCTCTTCAGACAGGGGGCCCCAGTTCACTTCAGAGCTCTGGGTGCGGTCACCCAGGGGTTGGGGGTAAAGCTCCATCGCACCACTGCATATCATCCCCAGGCTAATGGATTGTGTGAGAGGTTCCATCGATCAATGAAAGCTGCTCTCAGGGCCAGCTTCCGGGATGACAGTTGGGCCGACAGACTCCCATGGGTCATGTTGGGTCTCAGGACAGCCCCTAAGGAAGACCTCCAGTCCTCATCCACGGATCTCGTCTATGGCCAGCCGCTGCGGGTTCCTGGGGAGTTCATGCCTGACGACACAAGCCCCTGGTCCGCTGCCCGTCAGCGGTCGGTTCTCCGGGAGAATGCCAAGATGTTTGCACCAGTGCCCACATCACAACATGGTTCGCCTCAGGCCCACATCCCGCCGGATCTATGTACAGCGGAGTACGTCTTTGTTCGCCATACGCACACCGGGGGCCGCTTCGGCCGCCTTACGACGGGCCTTTCCGCGTTCTGGAGGCCAGGGACAAGTCCTTCGTGGTCGACATCGCCGGCAAACCGGACCACCTTTGGTGGACCGCTTCAAGCCGGCTCACTTGGACCTAGACCAGCCTCCTCGGTTGGCTCCACCCCCACGGCGGGGCCGTCCCCCGTCGGGTAAGTCCCCGGTTGTCCCGCCCACCGCCAAGCCGCTAACAGTCCCTGCTCGGGTCATCAGTCGTTTCGGCCAGGTGGTTAAGGCCCCCCAAAAACTGACATTGCCCGTGCGAGTGAATTCTGGGGGGGGGGGGGGGGGGGGCATGTGGGGGTTACCCCATTGGGACATAATCCACAGGCATGGGACCAGTGGGGCTTTTGATGGTGTGGGCGTGGCGTGCGCGCGGTTGTTGGAGCCACGTCCCCCGAAGAGTGATTTTGCGTTATAAAAGATGTATGAGTTCCGGTCGCGAGTTAGTTCTATTGGAATAAAGGAGCTTTGAATAGCTGAGAAGTGTCTCGTCCTGTCGTCATCCGCAACTCCTACAGGGTTAAGCAATAGGTTCACTTCTGTCTGTCTGTTCTTCTGTCTATAAACGTCAGTTTATCATCGAGGAACAACGTAATTTGAATCGAATTATATATTTTGAACATGAATTTAAACATAAATCGGAAAACAAACCTGTATTTTAGCAGTAATTTGGTTCTGAATTTGTCCCGATCGCACATGCGCAGAGAGGAGTGAGATAATCATTTTTACTCTGTCTGTCTGTCTGCAGATGAAACACAAACGAAAATCATTCCAAACAGGAAACTCACTGATTTTAAGGACGCCATAAAGGACACAAACAACAAGCACGAATAACTAATGTGACATGTTAAATAAGGTGGTGTATAAGACACTGCATCAACGGTGGTAAACTTCCAGAATTTTTTTTCTACAATCTTTAAAATATTTATTTTATTTCAATTGAATTATATAATTGATAACTACAGAACACAAATCACCTTTTTGCCACTTTCAAAGCTCTTCCGTTTGGCAGCACTTTAACAAAATATTACTGGCATTTTACGTCATCACGACCAACCAAATTTTCCGCTTGTAGACCCTGCCCATCCTCTTGTTGTGTTATATTTTTGCTCCAGTTACCATCGCCTGAGGAGAAGGTATTTCATTTGAGTCTGTTTGTTACTTGCCGGAATAGATTCCGGCAAGTATGTTGGTTGGTTGGTGTGTACCCCGGTTTAGAATAGGTACACCGTATCCCTGCGCATCGTAAGAGGCGACTCAGGGTTGGCGTCAGGAAGGGCATCCGGCCACAAAAACATTGCCTCAAACAGGGAACCATGATTGTCATGGGGCCCGCAAAGCTAACCCCTGCTCTAGCAGGGAAAATGGCCTTAAAACGATCATTCATTCATTCATTCAAGTATGTTGGTTGGTTGGTTTGTCTGTTACGTGCCAGAAAAGATTCCAGCAAGCATGTTGATCGGTTGGTTTGTCTGTTTGCTTGTCTGTCTGTCTGTCTGTGTGCAGCACTACGTCTACACTGTTGCACATAGAATCGCCAAACTTTACACACATATTTGTCTTGCCCTGGAATAGACTGTGCCCAATTTTAACTCTCCAGGCCCAAGGCCTCCATTATGATGTCATAATTCAATAATTCGACAAGTACAAAACTTCATCCAATCAAGATGCAATTTATTGAGCGCCATGTCGGCATAAATTGGTGGAGAAAAAAATAATAATGATGACGTCATCAGTCACGTGGTTCGGCCGCCATCTTGGAAAAACCGAAAATCTTTGCACCTCTATATCTCCGAAAGTGCTGAATAGAAAAAATTGAGACATGGCTCATTGTAAAGAACTCTCCATGTGGAATAAAATATGTTCATGATGATGTCATAGGTGCCTCCATTATGACGTCATAATTCGACAAGTACAAAACTTCATCCGATCAAGATGAAATTTCTTGAGTGTCATGAAGGCATAAATTGGTGGAGGAAAAAATAATAACGATGACGTCATCGGTCACGTGGTTCGGCCGCCATATTTGTTTGAACACAAAAGCCTTAAAAACCACTGAAAATACATCCTGGTGAGGGTTTGCAATCTCTGATTGCTCTTTCTAGTTATATTATTGTTATTATATTTACCTCAAGACTGCGTGGAGGTAAAATGTTATGTGAACTCTGGTTAAATCATGAGTGTCTTTTCAAGGAACTTCGACGCAAGAGGCCATTAGGCCCATCAAAGCGTGCACTCTTATACTCGCCTATAGTTGTTTAGGCTGTTTGGCCCAACATACTACCTAAGAGTAAGCCCGCTGTATAATCTATGTAATAATTGTTGATGTATTACAGCGTTAGCATTAATAATGTCAGTATTATATTTAGTGATTTTTTTATCGTTAAAATGTCCACTCGCAGAGGTATGTGTAATTGGACGGCCACACAAGTTCTGTGATTCCTGCCAGCATAGGCAGGTGGATTGCCCTTGGCTCTGTTTGCATACCTTTGCTGACTGCCTCCTTGACATGATCTTGCCCACAAGCACACTCTCGAACTCACACAAGTGTCATGCAGGCACAAACACGCTGTCACAAATATGTGCACACCCTGTGTGCCTCCTGTACATTTCACATCAAAAGGCAGTTGTGGTTTCTTTCAAACAGGGTTTTGCATACTTTCACACGCCGTACAATCCCTATGGTAATGTCTCATTCCGTTGTATTGTGCAGGCATAGTTCATAAAGATATGGGAAGAAAAATGTTGTAACTAACGTATTATTACCTCCGCCACGAAACTGGACGCAGGTTATGCTTTCATCCTTGTCTGTTTGTCTGTTAGCATGATATCTCAAACAGTTATGGACGGGTTCGGACAACAGTTGGTAGACAGGTTGGGTGTGTGACAAAGACGAATTGATTCGATTTTGGTGAAGATCCAGATCCAGATATGATAATTTTTTTAAGTGATTCATCACCATTGACATATGTAGCATAATATTTCATAAAGTTGTGGACTGGTTGTGACAGAACTAGGTGAAAGAGTTGGGTAGGTGAACAAGTCCATTAGATTTTGGTTATGGTGCGGATCTAGATCTGGCCTATCAGTGGGATACAAAACTGTTCAGTGTGGTGGAGCTCTGCACTCGAGTTACCCCACGCACACTAAGCGAAAAGTGGGGTTAAACAATTGGATCATGTCTGTATGTCTGTTCGTCCGTCCTATCGGTTTGTGATTGAAGAACAACATTTGAAATGAATGCTATATTTTGAACACAAATCGGAACAGGAATCGGAAGACAAATTTGCAGTTTCATAGAACTTTGGCTCTGAATTTGGCCCGATCACACATGCGCCGAGAGGAGTAAGAAATTTGTTTACTCTTTCTCTCTGGCAGTCAAACAAAATTGAAAATCATTCCCATCAATAAATTTACTGTTTTTTAGGATGTCATAAAGGGCACTAACAATAGGCATGAATAACTAATGTACATGTTAGATATGGTGGTGTAACAGACTGCATAAAATGGCGGTAAAAGCCCGAATGAATTTATTTGTACAACTTTTACAATTGGTTCACGAGTTATCAAGTGACCACTATATTCGTCATGTGTGTGCATCTGTCTGTGTGTGGCTGTGTGTGTGTCTGTCTGTCCGCAGCATAACTACCCGATGATATCATCCGATCTTGATGAAACTTGGGTGTGAGGTTGATATCATGATCTAGTTGTCCTGCCTAGAGTGGGCGTATTGCGCCCATTGTGGGCGGAGCCACGCCCGAAAAGGTCTTTTTAGGGGGTAATCGATTTAAAGCTACATCTTCTCCGAGGGGTTCGGTGGAATCTGACAGGGGTTTCGATATTTGGTTAGGCCAATGTCATGTCTAGCCCCACGGAGCTCGATTTTTCATTTTTTTTTTTTTCCCCCCATTTCATTTTTCACCGAATTTTCGGTATTGTGTAGCTAAGTAACCTCATAACTGATTATACATTATTTTCTATCTCATTTCAAGGTCAGTAACCTTCGTTTTGACATTTCCGGGCCTGGCCTGTCCGGGCCTGTTTTGGTTATAGATAACCAGCCATTGTCATTGAATTCCGCTCGCTCGTGAACCATCGTCGTCTCCTGACTTGTCTTTATTTTATTTGAATTGAATTATACATTTGAACACAGTATAACACAAATCACTTTCTCAATAGTTCCAAGAACCTCCAGTTTTGCAGTATTGTAAAACCTTAAACTTCACAAGTTTGAATATCACGGTTTTGACCAATCACGGAAACCTCTCTTTATGCACCGATTTAATTATCGTGGGGTTTAATTTCGACCAATCACGGTGCTTGAGCTGACCTATGATGGTTAACTTGCACCGGCACCTCAAGCCTTTTATTGTTTTTCACATACCATGAAGCCTGATGTTGGCTTCGTGGTTAGGGTGCCGACTTAGGATCCTAGTATCCTGGGTTTGAATCCTGGACGGCGGGGGGGGGGGGGGGGGGGGTTGACTCGGCCTGTTCATCCTTCTGAGATCGGCAAATTGAGTACCACTTCACTGGTAATTCCCTGTGTGTGGCAAGAGGAGACTAACAGGGTTGGCGGCAGGAAGAGCAACAGCAACAACAGGCATTTTAAGGCCATCTTCCCTGCTAGAGCGGGGGTTAGCCTTGCGGTCCCCATGACAATCTTCTCCATTTTGCCCTATTTTCTGCATCTCTCCTTGTTAACCCCCTTGCCCGCATTTCTTCTTCCACCACCTTTAGCCAAGACTTTCTCGGTCTTCCCCGTCTTCTCCATTCATTTCCATCATTCCTCTCAACCAGTCACTTTCATCCTTCCTCAACACATGACCAAACCATCTCAACCTGTTCCTCTTCACAGCATCCAACACAGGCTCTATTCCCATCATCTTTCGCAATTCATCATTTGGCTTCCTCTCTCTCAACGATACTCCGCACATCCATCGAACCATTCGCATTTCCATCCTTTCCAACCTTTGTTGCTGCTCTACGTTCATTACCCATGTCTCGCTCCCATAAATCATAACACTTCTCACACATGCAGCATACACCTTTCCCTTCAGCTTCAACGACACTCCCCTCCTCATCAGCATGCCACTCAGTTCCCGAAACTTCTTCCATGCACATCTCACTCTAGCAACCGTTGCCGAGTCTGATCCACCTTCTCCATTCAGCATGTCTCCGAGGTAGCAAAATGTTTTCACACCTTCCAGCTTCACGCCGTCTCCAACTCAACATTTCCTCCGGAAGAGGCAGGAAGAGCATCCGGCCGTAAAACATTGCTTCAAAAAGGGGACCACGGTGCCCAAAAAAGGCCAACCCCTGCTCTGCAGGGAAAAATGGCTTCTAAAGGTGGTTCTACACACCGTGAATAATGGAATGGCACCGAAGTGTAAAATGACAGACAAAAGTGATTCTTTTAATTGTATTCATTCACTGGGATAGAGCTACAGAACGACTTATAAAAGAAACACATTCACATATTACAAAGGAAAATGAAGACATAAATAGGGGAGGAATGGTGGGTGTAGGAGCCAAGTTTAATTGCTCCTGAACGTTTAATTTGCTTTTGAATGTTTAATCTGCTTCAACCCAGAAGGAGACCATCATAAGAAGAAGACCACTCGTTTTTGCACCTTCAGATGAATAGGACTGCCGAAGCAGTTTCCTCGGTTAGTGGGCACAATCCTGGACGGGTCACCACTCCAATGCAGGATACTCGAATGGCTCATTCATCCCAGTAAGCTGGTACTCATTTTTCCAACCTTGGAAGGTGACAGGCTGAATCAACCCCACCTGGTGTTAATCAATGGCATGACAGGGACTCAAACCCAAGACCTTGAAATCTTAATCAAGCAGAAGACCAAATACTGCATTGGAGTCATCAGAAGGAACCCAATCGAGTAAAGAGCAAAGATGGAGTCATCTGGAGGAACCTGGATATGATTCTGGTTTCAGCCGCTACTCCACAACCCTCAAACTCATCCAGGTGCAGCCAAGTGAGCCTTCCAGAAAGATTTCTCAAGAATTCACTTCTCCCTAGACAGATAGATAAACAAAGACAAATAAAGAGTAAAATCGATAAAAGAAAAGGAAAAGGAAGAATTAGAATGAAAAAAGAGAAATGTGAAAAAGCAGAAAGAAGTGTGAAAGGAACAAAGAACAAAGATGTCGGGAAGAACCCGGATAGATGGATTTCAGCAGTTACTCCCCCGGCTCCCAGTTATGCCAGTCATCTTAAAGGGGAACCCAAGCGCTCAGACCACCTCAATGCTAATCTATCCCTTGATACAGTGCCCTATAAAATAGATATGATGTGTCTTTTCTGATTTGCGATTCACAAAGTTGGTAATTTTGTGATGAAAATTCGAAATCTTCTTCTTCACTTTTAGCCATAACGTCACACTCAGAAGTCGACCGCCATTTTCGTACTATATATAAAGGTTACATTGCGGTACGATTTAACTCAAAAAGTGAGTAATTTTAAATTTTCCACAAATATGCCTAGTTGATGCATCCTTGGTGGTTGTAGTAATATAAACCACAATGGTTTCATGCTACACCAATGGCCAAAATACCATAATTTTGCCAGGGATTGGACGAGGTCTGTCAGGAATACCCGAGTGTGGACCAGGCCTACAAAATGTCCCCGTTTGTGCTCGGAACATTTTACAGAGAACTGTTATGAAACAACAGAGATGGCTCTAGATCTTGTGGATAGCTGTCATAATTGAGAGAGGACACCATCCCCATGATTAAGTGGAAGAAACAGCCGTTGCATGAAACTAAAAGACCATCTCTACCCAGCTACCAGCACGTGTACACGGGTGATTTGAGCGGTGAATCAAACACCAGTGTTGGCCTGCCGGCGACCAATCTCACCTCGCCACCACCCCACAATCCCCCTCCTCCCTCCACTGAGGTGGGACATCGACACCACGCAGACACGGCATGGACACAAAGGTGGGACACGGCACATCTCAACCACAGACACAAATAGCGTCCCAGGAAAGTATGAAACTGGGATGATCCTGTAACATACAGCACACTGGGTCAGCCTGCGATGGTGGGACAAAGCATTCGTAAACCATCTTGTCGGTGGTGGCCAATTGTGTCTAGGCGGTGTCCGTGCCGTCTCGTGTCAATGCTGTGTCGTATCCCTGCTGTGTTGTGTCTATGCTGTGTCGTGTCCGTGTTGTGTCGTGTCACGTCCATGCTGTGTTGTGTCCGTGCTGTGTTGTGTCGTGTCAGTGTTGTGTCGTGTCAGTGTTGTGTCGTGCCATGTCCATGTTGTGTTACGCCATGTCCATTCTTTGTGGTGCCATGTCCATTCTTTGTGGTGCCATGTCCGTGCCGTGTTGTGCCATGTCCATTCTTTGTGGTGCTATGTCCATTCTTTGTGGTGCCATGTCCGTGCCGTGTCGTGCCATGTCCATTCTTTGTGGTGCCATGTCCATGGTGTGTCATGCCATGTCCATTCTTTGTGGTGCCATGTCCATGGTGTGTCGTGCCATGTCCATTCTTTGTGGTGCCATGTTCATGGTGTGTCGTGCCATGTCCATTCTTTGTGGTGCCATGTCCATGGTGTGTCGTGCCATGTCCATTCTTTGTGGTGCCATGTCCATTCTTTGTGGTGCCATATCCATGGTGTGTCGTGCCATGTCTGTGCTGTTGTGTAATGTCCATTCTTTGTGGTGCCATGTCCATGATGTGTCTTGCCATGTCCATTCTTTGTGGTGCCATGTCCATTCTTTGTGGTGCCATGTCCATGCCGTGTTGTGCCATGTCCATTCTTTGTGGTGCCATGTCCGTGCCGTGTCATGCCATGTCCATTCTTTGTGGTGCCATGTCCATGGTGTGTCATGCCATGTCCATTCTTTGTGGTGCCATGTCCATTCTTTGTGGTGCCATGTCCATGGTGTGTCGTGCCATGTCCATTCTTTGTGGTGCCATGTCCATGGTGTGTCGTGCCATGTCCATTCTTTGTGGTGCCATGTCCATGGTGTGTCGTGCCATGTCCATTCTTTGTGGTGTCATGTCCATTCTTTGTGGTGTCAATTCCATTCTTTGTGGTGCCATGTACATTATTTGTGGTGCCATATCCATGGTGTGTCGTGCCATGTCTGTGCTGTTGTGTAATGTCCATTATTTGTGGTGCCATGTCCATGATGTGTCTTGCCATGTCCATTCTTTGTGGTGCCAGGTCCATTCTTTGTGGTACCATGTCCATGGTGTGTCATGCCATGTCCATTCTTTGTGGTGCCATGTCCATGGTGTGTCGTGCCATGTCCATTCTTTGTGGTGCCATGTCCATGGTGGGTCATGCCATGTCTATTCTTTGTGGTGCCATGTCCATGGTGTGTCGTGCCATGTCCATGGTGTGTCGTGCCATGTCCATGGTGTGTCGTGCCATGTCCATGGTGTGTCGTGCCACATCCATGGTGTGTCATGCCATGTCCGTGCTGTTTTTTTTTTGTTTGTTTGTTTTTTGTATACTGAATCGAGGCTCGGGAAAGAGCCAACATTTACTTCACAAACAAATCAACCAGCCAAACAAAATATATAAAAAGAGGGAGCGGAAGACAAGATGGGGAGAGAAGGGTAAGCACACAAACACAACATTTGAGAGCAGGGAGATGTGTGGAAGGGAGATGGCTTGGGGGGAGGAGGCGTGGGAAGGGGGGGGGGAGGGAGAAGTATAAAACACAAGGACACCAAGGACTTCCAGGGCAGAAGTTGGTATTTCAAAAAAGTGGAATTGGGGTGAAATTAGCGGGGGTAGAAAAGATCAAGGTTTTGGATGGGGGAAGATAAGAGATGGTGGTGAACAGCTGTTTTAAAGACCTGGAGGGAGGAGTGGGATTGAAGAGAGTGAGGGAGTTTGTTCCAGAGGCGGGAGAAAAGAGGAATGAAGGAGTGAAGGTGAGCAGAGAGTCTTGATTTTGGCAGTTTAACCATAAGAGGGTTGCAGGCAGATCTTGTGCGACCTGTAGGAATATTTGCGGGACAGAGCCCAGAGAGAGCTGGGGGGGCAAGGCCAGAGAGGAGTCGGTAGAAGACGGAAAGACCACCAACCTGCCTGCGGTGAGTGAGTGAGAGGCCCTTGGAGTTAGCTTCGTCGCGGGAGATTCCAATGATTCTGAATGCTTTGGTTTCAACAGCATGAAGACGAGCTAGGTGTGAGGCAGGAGCACCAGCCCAGAGGGGAGAGCAGTATTCCATTGAGATGCGGATGAAAGCCTTGTATGTGGTGAGGAGCTCAGGTGTGCCAAAGAAGGACTTCGCATGACGGAGGATGCCCAGCCGGCCTCTGGCTTTGGAGGCCAGGTTTGAAATGTGGTTTTCCCAGGAAAGATCATGGCAGATAGTGAGACCCAAAAGCTTGAGTGACAGAACTTCTCGGAGAGGATTATTCAGAAAGTGGATGGGAGGGTTGTCCAGTCGGTCTTTTCGGAGAGACATCGTAAGAGTGTGAGATTTGTCAGGATTGAAAGACATGTTCCACTTGTTTGCCCAGTCTGTGATTTTGTCCAGGTCTGCAGAGAGTGAGGAGGCTGCAGAATGCCGATCTGAGGGATGAAGAATGGAGCGACAGAGAGTGGAGTCATCAGCAAAGAGATAGAGAGGATTTTCAAGAGAGTCAGAGAGATCATTGATGAAGACCACAAAAAGCACAGGGCCCAGAACACTGCCTTGGGGAACTCCAGCCTGAACAGGAAGAGGAGATGAGAGAAACCCATTCAGGGCCACACGTTGATTACGACTAGAGAGGAAGTCCGCCAGCCATGCGTGGAGATTTCCATGGATACTAAAAGAGGAGAGTTTGGTGAGCAGAGCGGGGTGCCAGACCGTATCGAAGGCACGTGATATGTCAAGGGAGACTGCTCTAATTTCCTGTTTGGCATTGAGGACCTCCATCCATTGTTGTGAAAGCAGAAGCAGCATGTCCAGAGTAGAGTGTCCAGGTCTGAAACCAAATTGATGATCAGAGATCAAGCCATTGGAGAAGAGGAAAGATTTCATATCTGAAAAAATGATGGATTCCATGACTTTGCTGATAATTGGGAGAAGGCTGATTGGTCTGTAGTTGCTGGGATCTGTTTTTGCACCTTTTTTGTGCAAAGCGGTGTTGTGCCATGTCCATGGTGTGTCGTGCCATGTCCATTCTTTGTGCTGTGCCATGTCCATGCTGTGTCATGCCCTGTCTGTGCTGTGTTGTGCCATGTTCATTCTTTGTGGTGCCATGTCCGTGCCGTGTCGTGCCATGTCCATTCTTTGTGGTGCCATGTCTGTGCTGTTGTGTAATGTCCATTCTTTGTGGTGCCATGTCCATGATGTGTCGTGCCGCGTCCATGCTGTGTCATGTCTTTACTGTGTTGTGCCATATTTCTTCTGGAGTAATATAACTGATTTTTCAATTAATACAAAATCCCTGATAGTAGTGAACATGCGATCAATCTGTAGTGAACATGCGACCAGCATTTTCATCTTCACTACCACCTCCATTGTCGCCATGTTCGGCTGAATCACTCACATAAGGCTCAAAACGAAACGGCTACAAAATTCCCCCAAAAGTGTTTCCATTACTAATTTTGTCTCCAGTAGTTTAATAAAAATCCCACTGAAAACTTTTACCCTACTGATATTAACCTTCAGAGTTGCTAATGACGATTGATTCAGTAATGGAATCCAAGCTCGACATGCAATGCTTCCCTATGTAAACCGCCATTTAGGTCAAGGTGGACATTCTGAGGGTGACGTCACTGGCAAAAATCAAAAATTGACACTTTGGTGGTTTTTTTCGGTACTTTGTGATTGGTAAAAAAAAAAAAAAAAACTTTCCCTTCAATTCAGACCGTGATTAATGCTCTTAAATGTTTGTTTTTTTTAGAAAAAATATTGCTTTGGGTTCCCCTTTAAGGGAAATAGGGAAAGGACTTACATGAGATATATCGTTGAGGGAGTTGGAGGTCGGGGGTTCCCCATGAAAACGCCCCTCAAAATAATTTACTGGACGATGACGTCATTGGCATACAGTTGTGGAAAACTGGAGTTAAAGAAGTCAGAAAAAAACATTTCATTCAAATGAAAAACAAAGTAGGGATGAAATCTCCAAAAACAACCAAACAAGGTAGGAAGGAATGATAAGGAAGGAATGAGACCACAATACAACGTCACAGCCTTTTACGGATTGCCGTCACATGTTTTCACGTTTTTCTGTCTCAATCGCAAAACAAATAAAACACACAATCACACCAACCCACACTACAAATCTACAACTACCTCTAACATAGACATCTTCATACAATATTGTTACTATTGCCACCTGTAACAAAACTGTCAAGGGAACAAAAAACAAGCAAGGGAATAAACCTACAGGAAAAGAGGAGAGGAGGAAACACTAACTTGAAAATTGGAGGGTTTGGTAGGTGTGGTTAATGGGGGTAAAAAAAGTATGGTGAATGAACTGAGTTGAGGGGGAACTGCCTGCCTGAAGCCCTGGAGGGAAGAATGGGAAAGCAGGAGTTGAGGTGCGCATTCAGCTTGGATTTTGGAAGTCTAACTAGGAGGGGTTGCTGGAAGAATGGGTGCATCCTGGATTTTCTGGGGATGGGGGAGTCTTGTGGAGCAAGACCAAAGGTTAGAGAGATAGTGCAAAAAAAGCTATTGGCATTTAAAAAACAAACAGACGCCATTCAAAGGCAAGAATCATCTCCTGAAACTTTTCCCTCACTCAACGCCCTCATCAGGTGCACGCATAGCACCTCCTCTCAATGCGTACACAGTCGCGTTAAATTGGCCCTTCCAGGCCACGCTGCTTAAAAATATAACATTGTACTAAAGAATAATCCAATCCATAGCCTTCTCTCCTTCCACAACACCAACTCCTTTCTCCATTCCCTGAAACCTGGCATCAGTGTGCTCAAGTTGACAGATGCCCATAATGAGTAATCAGGAAAAGATCTGAAATCCTCGCTCTCTCCAAGATTTGGAAGTCAGGTGTCACATTTTGAAGTTGTCACTTTTTGTGACAAACACAAAGTTTGTGTTTTTGTTTGACAAAGTCACTTTTGAAGTCATATTGTCAGGTGCACTCAAACAGGTCATCAATTGCCTGGTCAGTCTTCGACAGTTCAACCCATTTTGTCAAGTAGTTTGTTCGACGTTCGTCTGACTTCGAATTGCTCAGGGTTCTCCCCTATACAGTACCTGGTTTGACAATCCTGAACTTGGTCATATACTCATCCTTGGTTAGACCATACCACTTCAAAAGTGATTCAACTGGTCATAATCGGCAGTTTGAGACAACCACCAGTAACTTTCATGTGAATGCTCCTCTTGCTCTCTCTCGTTCTCACATGCGGGCTCTTTAAGACAAATCCGCGGAAGGCTATACTATCCTTCCATATGGTCATGGGAAACTGCTGCACCACCAAAGAGAAATAAAAGATCACACACCATCCAACCACTGCAGTTACTCTCGCCCCATTCATACCCAGTGCATGCTGCAAGTGGTCCTGCCGGTGCGAAGATTTCTCCTGGACTGACGAGCCAACAAATATCACAAAATGCAAGGCTCTTTGATCGACTGATGTCCAACTGGCAGTCAGGCATTGTTCAAACTTGAGAGTTTATTGAGAAAACAAGACCGGAAGTCTAACAGTGGCGTCGCCAGGCTTGTAAAATATTATAAACCACAAACACACATGATTCGCTTTTTAAACGGTCGCTAATGCTGTTTGTAACATTAAACAAATAAATTTGGAGGAATCCCGACATCCGTGAGGTAAGTTTTACTTACAGAACTGAGGAAAGATCTACTGTAATCTATATATCCCACAACGTGTGGAGGTGTGCCCATTTACCGAGCTGCTAGCTAGCGCTTGCCAAGCCGGCCGTTCCTTAACTGTTTTGAATGGAGTGCTTGCTCGAATGCTTAAACCAAATAGCGATCTATCCACAAGAAACTTGGTAAATGAACACACCCAATGTTCTTGAGACTTGACCATAGATCGACTGTAATCTATATACCCCAAAGAGGAACGACCATTCCTGCCACTTCCGTAGTGAGCGAGTGTTCTTGTAAATTAAAGTGTTGGTTGGTGGACTCAGCCGTCGTAGTCGTAATGACATCATAGACGTAATGACGTAATGACGTAACGGACACTAAACGGATATATTTTAACTTCCACTTCCAGTACGTTTGCAGTCACTATACGTAGGGATACGTGTTACGATTAGATTTGCTAAAATATTTACGTTACGTTATCATTATTACGAAAATGATATTACTATCAAAAAACCGAGGCGATTTCCTTACTTCCTCGGTTATTAATATTAGAGCCGAACACCGCTCATCACTGATCATGAACCATACACCGCTTCAATCCATTAACCTTCCATTCACGACATTGGGATTAAAGTATTATGGTTATATTTACTATATTATTATTACGAAAACGATACCACTGAAACGATATGCTACTGTATTAGGAAACCTGGGCTTAATTTGTCTGAAGCGGCCCGAAATGAGTCATAACGCCTAAGGCCTATATGTACAGTATTGTCGGAAGAGACGTAACGCCGATGCTTTCGAATTTCGATATTTCATGGTCATTTTAATAATCGGTTTGTTTGTTTCACACTGAATGAAAAACATAAAGGTAGAGCATGGCGATTGTGATATATGACAGGTTCGACAATATGTTTGGCTTGAACAAAATTAGAATTAAAATGGTGGTGTACAGAGTTAGCCGCCGTACCGCCGTAATGACATCAGATGTAATCACATCACCGTCAGGTGACAAGATCCTCAGCTCTGATTGGTATACGTTTGAGGGGACATACATACATACATACGGATGGACAAACACTGTTCTCGACTGTTTAGCCCTATGGGATACGCCGTAAAAATAAACACAGCGATACTTGATAAGACTGCGCAATGGCGACTATCTCCTCTCTCTCTCCCAGCTTCCTCCCCCTGCTTTGCTACTTATGTCCATAGATCACGAACATTGGCGAAAGCCCTTTCCTCGAGGAACTGTTCTTAATACAGAATGGCTCTACATCCAGATGGACCCAGAAACTTGTCGGTACCACGAGATAGCTCTGTATACGGAAGCATCTGGAAAATCCCCTAGCACTCACAATTTTGTCACAGGCTGTAAAATCTAATTGTAAAATTAACACTTTTCATATTTATTCTTCTCCACATTTAAAATTAACATTCCAAATCAAATCATGGGTATACGAGTGTTAAAAATGCACAGATCACATTTCACTGCCTGGCAGTCACTCGTAAGGAATTTGTGACATGACGCATTGACTGGGTGAGTGAAGAAGGTCAGCAATCTGGGCATAAGGGCAGCCTTGTATGCCCAAACCAGTGAGCTTGGCAAGCAGAGCCAGACTGTGTCGAATTCAAGTTCTTTCCTGATAAACACACACACAAGCAACTTTACACTGTTCCAGCTGAGAGTCGAATGTAACTTTCCTTCCATTGGCAGCCTGAACAATAGCAGGATGACCTCCAGCTGGAAGCAATGATGTCATAACTTTACGATGCACAAAATAAAGCGATGTGCATGGTTCTTCCACCAATATTGAGGACAATTTGCTCCAAAGGGTTGTGATCTTTTCCAGAACCCTATTATTATGGGACGAGCTGACGGGATAGCTCAGAGGGAGAATATTCACCTTTAAGCTGTATACGCTGGGTTCAATTCCCGTCTAGACAATAAACTCTCATCCTGGTGATTGTCATCAGTGATTGTGCCATCCATAATTTAAGGAACTTAAGCTGTGATTCTTTTCTGGCAATATTTGAGGAAGGGCCTTAAATATTCCATGGTACCTTTTTAAAATAGTAGGCCACTATGTGTCGGAACCCTTGCCAAATTCCAAATTCTTGCCCCGACCGCTGCTGTAAGAACAAAAGGATGCAAAAGAGCTTGAGCACCCAAAAGACCCAAATGAACCAGAGGACCCAAAAGACCCCAAGGACTCTGAAGACCCAAAATTTATGTATTATGAAGAGTAATTATGTTTCTTGCATTGGAATTGTAGACGATGGCTTGCAAACCAAGCCTCAAAGTCAGTGTACGGAAGCGGGGTTTTTTAAAATCACAATAAGTACACAGCGTAGGGAGGTGAAATTCGCTGATTGTGATGTGCAAAGTGCGCAGAGTAAACCAAGTGTTCATTTACGTCTGTAGGATGTTCCAGGCCTGCTAATTTCCCTGGCCGAGGCCAATGGTGTGAAAATTGTGGAAAATTTAACCACTTTGCCAGGTGGTGTCACTCCACCTCAACACAAGCAACCACAGACCTCGTATAGTGCACAGGCCAACATCCATACTGTCCTATCAACTTCATCAAATTTTAAAGCATGTGTTGTCTTTCTCAATGACATGTGCATACCTCTGCTCTTGGACACTGGTGCTAAGGTATCTCTCCTGAATTTTGAAACATAGACGATATTTTTCCGACATAACCCTGCAACGCTCCTCTACCACCCTCACTGGTTACGGACATGCCAAAATTGACTTAATGGGCACTTTACAGCTGACAGTACATTATGGTGCCCAGTCTCTTTCTTAGTTTACATTCTACATTACAAACTAGAGCAATGCGACTGTGTCACCAATATGCCTCCACATGGTCCCACAACAGGTAGATGCACTCGTTCACTGTCCTAAAAATAAACAAGTTTGATTTAAATCCCTTCAGCTGTTTTCAAGTGTCATTTTCACCAGCCATGACAAGTTTTACATCGATTGGTGAAGCGGTTTTAAAGAAGGGATTTTTAAAATTATCGGCTTTCAAGCTAATATGGCTGCCACACCACGTGACACTTGATCTTAAAAATGTACACTCTGCATATGTATGGGTAGGGGAACACATTTGTGGTTTGGTGTTGATCAGATAAGATTCATTTTTCTATCCAAGATGGCTGCCAAACCACGTGACCTACATCATCATTTTCAAACTATATGCAACAATTGTGCTGGATGATATTTGTAAAATTTCGCATCGACAGGGTAAGCGGTTTCGGAGATATAATTGTTTAATATTCTCCTTCAATCCAATATGGCTGCCACACCATGTGACCAATGACGTTTTCATGGTCATTTTTTAATCGCCATGCCTAGTCAATGACATCCATAAAGTTTTGAGGCAATCAATTTGGTGGTTTGGGAGAAGATGTTTTTTTAGGCTTTTAGGTTAAATCCAATATGGTTGCCAAACCATGTGACCTATGATGTCATAAATTTAATATTTCAATACAAATGAGTCATAGATAATGTGCATGCAATTTCAGATTTTTATGATAAGGAATTCGATTAAAACATTTTGGCTGGTATACCACTTCACCTATGATGTCATCAATTTCATGCTTTTGTTCCCCATTAGAAGTACTTGACAATGTGCCAAGTTTCAAATTTTTCCATTCAGCGGTTTCTGAGAAATAATGTTTTTTAAATTTGCATTTAATCCAAGATGGCTGCCATACCACGTGACCTATGACCTCACAATTACCATAAAAAATATTTTGCATGGGTGTCACTCCTACCCTGAATGTTTTGTCTTAATCGGACATGTGGTTGCTGAGAAAAACGAGGTTTAGCCCGTTCGGACGGACAACCCAAAAACATAATGCCTCCGGCCACCTTCGGGGGCGGAGGCATAAAAATGGTGCTAGTTTAATGGGCCTCGATCTGTTCATTTATCTTGGGTTTTCCTTGACGGATTATAGTGGCACAGCCATATTGAAAGTGTCCTCCCCCTGGCGGCAACAATGGCCTGCACTCTTAGAATTTTTTTTTTTTTTTTAATACAAGATGGAGGCTCATGAAAGAGCTAACATTAATCACACAAAAAATCAAACAGACACATAAAACATATAAAAAGGGGAGCGGTAGACAAGATGGGGAGGGAGGGGAAGCACACAAACACAACATTTGAGAGCAGGGACATCGGGAGATCTGTGGGAGGGAGAGGGCTTGGGGGGAGGAGGTGTGGGAATGGTTTGGGCCTCCTCTCTGCATTTGTTCACCAACCCAAAGTAAATCCTGCTGTGGCTCCGGTCATTCAGCCACTACGCCGCATTCCCCTTGCCTTGCGGGACCAGGTAGCGACTGCATTGAGCGTCCTCTTTGAGACTGGCATAATAAAGCCTATCAATGCTCCCCCCTGGATTTCCAACCTCGTTGTAGCAAAGAAAAAGTCCGGGGGACTTAGGGTTTGTGTAGACTTGCGTGCGGTGAATAAAGCAATTATTCCTGGATGTGAAATGCCGGATGTTTCGGGATTACTGGGAAGAGATGATGATGTGAGCAGAAGGGGATTGTGGGAAAGATGAGAGGGACGCCATCTTGACGGTGTCGGAGATATGCCGGTGGATGCGTGCCTTGAACAAAAACGGTCTTAACGGTCAGAGCCATATTGTTTAGCATTTATTTAGTGACAAAACAAGGCCGAGGCTTCAGACTTTGGCAAACGCATGAGGCTGCACCGTCGAAGAAACTGTTCCAACCCATGATTTTTGACTGGCTCTTATTAGTACTAGTACTAGCGTACTAGCAGAAGTACCCGGCATTGCCGGGCGGGGAGGGGAGGGGGAGGGGAGGGGAACGGGGGGGGGGGAGCGAGCCCCTTGGCAAAGCGAGCGATTTTTTTTTCATAGCGTCATAGCGTCATAGCGTTCATAGCGTTTCATAGCGTTTCATAGCGTCATAGCAATTTTTTTTTTCATAGCGTCATAGCGTTCGGGCCTCGATCAGCCTAGGATGCTATGAAAAAAGGATCTGAGAGGGCCAAAGGTAGAGGTAAGGAAATTCATAAAATTAAAGCGAGTGAAATTGCTAAGGCGGGAGCCAAAATGAATAAGAAAATTGAAGCGTAAGATGGTTGTAAAGGCTCTTTAATAAAGAGTTTGATTCCGTCAGCGAATGGCTGAAGAAGTCCGAAAGGGCCCACGATATTAGGGCCTTTACGGAGCTGCATATATCCCAGGACTTTTCGCGTCATCGCGAAAGTCATCGCGTTCATAGCGTTTCATAGCGTCATAGCGATTTTTTTTTTCATAGCGTCATAACGTTCATAGCGTTCATAGCGTTTCATAGCGTCATAGCGATTTTTTTTTTCATAGCGGCATAGCGTCATAGCGATTTTTTTTTTCATAGCGTCATATCGTTCATAGCGTCATAGCGTTTCATAGCGTCATAGCGATGTTTTTTTTCATAGCGTCATAGCGATTTTTTTTTTCATAGCGTCATATCGTTCATAGCGTCATAGCGATTTTTTTTTTCATAGCGTCATATCGTTCATAGCGTCATAGCGTCATCACGTGATCGCTCTGAGCGAATCAGCGCCCACCTGCTCTGATTCCGTTGATTCCGTGCGCTGAAATGCGCTGAGGTAAACATGAATAAAAAATATGGATCGTCAAATATTTTGAGTTCAGCCATGTTCGTCCCAGGCTCAATGGCCATGTCTATGCCAAATATCAAGGACGTAAGCCTCTCCGTTTAGGAGTCTATCGGTAACATTACACCCACACACACACACACACACACACACACACACACACACACACACACACACAAACTGTGTTTTATATATATATATTGTTACAGACGCGGTTTTAGATGTTAGTTTACCGAGCGGTTTGGTATTACCGCGTCCGAACAGTTACTCCCCGATTAGAACCCGATTCCGCCCGACGTTGACCAAATCGCGCTATGCTAAATCAATGAAGGAAAGGACACAACGGCTGGGATTAATGCAACGACACAAGGGGTACAGTTCTCAAGACCTCCGGAGGAGGATATAATTGGTGATGCAGAAACGGGTAGATTACACGGTAAGAGGTAAAGCACAGAAAAGATGGGCACTTAGACACAGTCTTATCTTATCCCCGACAGACCACAGACAAACGGGACAAGACTGACTTACACAGGGATTGATGGCAAGGAAGGACAGGCAGTCGATAGCACAAGGTGCACCTTGGCTCAGGGGCAGAATCAACACGGTCCGGTCCAGAGATGCGGGGAGGTATCGCAGCGCTCGGAGGTGGCGTCCTTCTCTCTCCAAGCTGAGGCGCATCTGACGTCACCTCCCTCTTCCTGCGCATGCTCAGCGGGGAGTGACACGCCCTCGGCTCGTTAGCTCCACCCCAGATGGAATCGGTCCGCCGCTTCTATTGGGTGCGGGGGCTACCGGGCTCCGCCCTTGACGAGGAGCTGACAGCGAGCCCCTGCGTGGTAACCCCGTCGGAGCACATGTTCAATGGCGGCTAACCAAGCCGGAGTGAGGACGCACACTCCCCGCGCCGCCGCCGCTGTTGTTGTTGTTGTTGTTGTACCATGAGGAAGAGCTGCGGGGAGGTATTGGGAGGTCCTAAACTTTCTAACGGTGCCATACAATCACATTCTGGTGCAACGAAGAGTCAGAATTAATGGAAACGAGTCCTTAACTGACATAGACTAAGAATAACTAGCAAGATGTCCTATAGTTGTCTACGTGAGATGCGGTGGACCTGGATGCGACATTTAATGGGGGAAATAGGGGAAGGTCGGGTCTACAGAGTGTTGTTTACAGACAATGGGACTAGGGAATGGGGGATTGGGGATAGTTGGGAAGTATTGGGGAAATAGGGGAATATCTACAAGCGGATATGGATGGATCCAAATCCCATATCCGCAACATTGCACCCTTCTCTACCTCGGGGCGTCCCGACCCGATAAATTTTTACCTACGTTAGTGTGGCACTCAGATGTAGTTCCCTCTACTATTAACTCAACCCTGAGTGCGACAGTTTTACAGATGTTCACAAATGAGTAAATATGTCCCCCTGCGACGTTGCACCCTTCTCCTCACAGAAACACACCCACAGGATAACCGAATCGCGGAAAGAATCCTCAAACTAAACATACAGCCGGTAGAGAGCATCATTTATACAAGACTACACTGATATTTACACTACGATCTAGGACCTGTTTTTGGAGGAACACATGCAGATGTTATGCATAGAGAGAGAGCACGCATGCCAGCATCGATACACCAACCCACGAGTGCCCTGTGGCCCTACGGCCTTTAATAATGTGCAGAGCACCCCGTCCAAGCACCAAAAGCACCACCCCATCATGTACAGTCAGCACCATCCGGTGCACCAATAAAGTGTTCATAGTCACCGGTGGTGTCGCAGCCGGCCGATGTTCTGCCACTGGTCTTGCCTTCATGTGGTGTACTTGGCCTTCTTGCTTCTTTAAAAATAAAGAAAGGCGCCAACCGCGTCCATTTCTGAATTGTGGCCGTCAGGGGGGCCAACTATAAGTGGTTCACCTGTATGGCATAGGTGCCACGTTGACCCAGAGGTCCATCCACGGGTGGTGCTTGCCCGCAAAAGAACTGCGGTCCATGGTGGGCGGCCACAAAAATTGCGGTCCATATGGTGTATCGATCCAGGCAGCAAGCAGCGAAAGTACAGGCCCACAACTGCGGAGCCAGCACCTCTCTCTCCTCTCTCTCTCTGCCCCAAAGCCAGATCCTCGGAGGTGGGAGACAAAATAAAGCAAGTGAGTAAGGTGGTAAGGGCGCAAAAGTGCACGCAATACAAGGCAATGCACACTGGGGGCACATGGGAACCAGGTGAGACAGGTACGTTCCTACCGTACGCCCCCCCCCCCCACCAGGTAACCTACATTGCCCCTCCCTTACCCCTTACTGTATCCACAAAACACAACACTACCCATAAACATCTACTTTACACATCAACAAACGTCCCTACTGTCTTCCCCGTTCCTCCCATAAACCAAATTCGTCTTCTCTCCCTCCTAACCAATCAAATTTGCCATTTCCAACTCTCATCAAAATTTGCCATCTCCAACTCAACATCAAAATTTGCCATCACCAATTCATCATCAGTCCCTCCTAGGGAGGGAGAGATGGAATCACCCCAATGTCTCATCCACGTCGTGATGCGTCTCACAAATCCACACAGCAATTCTCATTTCCTGCAACACAAAACAAAGAAACACAGGTGTGGAGTCATCATCATCACCTCAGGTAAGTGGCTGCATATGGTGCGACAGGTTCATCAATCCTAACTATTTCCTAAATGACTTTAACAACTTTACATTACCCGGGGTCTTTCCCTGCCAATCCATTGGCCAACTTACACTATGGGTTCTAAAAACCAATTCCCATTGACCAAACTGTGGTGCTTCTCAATTTGGGGTCTCACTCCCCCGATTCAACACTCGGTGCTCTCGCACAATTTCTGGGCTGTGACGTGTAGCTCTCCCAGCAGGTCTACCCACCTGCACACCTCCACCACTGTAGTTGCCACCCGAGCTTACCTGCTCCTCACCCTAACCTAACTAACTGGGGAAGGCCCTCTCGCACTCTCACCCCCTCAGTGCCCTCTCTGGCACGGGCTGCCCGATCCACACCCGGGATCCTCAGGCACCCACTGACACTAACGGCTCCCAGAGCCCACCTGCGGCCTCACCTGGCTGACATCCTCACAGTGGTGGAGTGCCCAAACCAACTACACACACTAACAGGCTACATGCCCAGCCATTTCCACAACACTAATGCACCCATCCACAATACCATTCTGCAACCGCACCACAAATGCCAATATCCAACCACAATTTACCTATACCCTCTACCTAACACTTACACTACCCGCCCCGGGTATTCGTGATGGGGGTCCACTCTTCCCCCATTCACACCTTCGCACCATGCACACCACTCCGTACCACCTACTCCAACTCTCTCCACACCACTCATTCCAATACTCCATGTATTCCACACACCTGTATGTGCACACCTGTGCTCTCATACTTGGTGCCGCCTGCACCCTTCTCTCCCCCAAGCGCATTCGCGCTGATCCACAACACTCACTGCTCCACACACCTGTCCAGTTCTCACACAGCATCATCTCATCTAACTACTCCCCTCTGAAACTTGCGCTTCCCAGTCGTCCCTTTAAACTATTGCGCTCCCACGTCATTATCATCCACGCTAATCTACCTGCGTCCCCACTACAGGTATCAGTCACTAACTAATCTTAACGTTACCTAATGTCATCTTCGCTAGATCCCTACACACCATATCCTAACCCACCCGGGCTAGTTTTCACTGCCATACACCCCATAAACTATAGCGCATTTGCCCCCCATCATGGGAAGGGTGGCAGGGATGCCACCCTTATCCACCGTCATACGGCGCGAGTGGGACCTTGTGGGACCACCTCGTATGTGAGTCGTTGCCCGCCTGCCGGACCCCGTGCGTCGCCCCTTGCGGGGTCAGCGCGGGGCCGAACCGGCCGGGCCCCCACAGTACATTACCCCCAAGGGGCTCTCGTGCCTCCCCTGTCCCTCTAACAACTACCCCTGTTGGTGTCGATGCATGGGTCACACTTCCGCAACCCGCTACCCATTCCATACCACCACCACCTTGCTCACCCACACCTCGCACCTCTTCCATCACCGGACCCTCTCGCTCGCACCCTCGTTCCATACCCTCCGGACCAGCCATACACCTCACTCTTGGCCTCTCACGAACATCCGGGTCCATCTCGACCCCCAAGCTTATTAAATCACCTGGCGCATCATACGCACGACCATATTGGTCACCACTTACACCGGGTCCTCTTTCTCTTCGCTTCTCCTCCATCACCTGCGAATCCCTCATCCGGTTAATGAGCACATCATCACGATCCGAACACAGACTTTGGACCAATTCTTTTACTTCCTCCTTTATCTCTTTCTTATCCTCTCTCCGTCGCTTCTTAATTTCGCTCACCCCTTCTTCCACTTCTTCTAATTTCTGCTTCACCTCCTTCATCTCCTCGTGCGCCCCCTTAAGTTCTTCCTCTAACTCCACCTTATTTTTTTCTATGTGCTCCCGCACCTCCCGCTCTTTAACCTCCATCACCTCTCCCACTTTGTTCATTTTCCTCGTCAGGTCCTCATGTACCGTCTGACACTCTTTTTTAATTACCCCTACGTCCTTTTTCATCTCCTTCTGTGTCGATTTTAAACCCTCTATTACCGCTGTGTTCTTCTTTACCTGATCCCCCAACTCCTTTTGTCCCACTGTCAGTTGTTCTACTCCCAGCGTCAACTCCTCTATACCACCTTGCAATTTTACAGTCCCCTTTCTCACCTCCTTCTCCATGCGCTCCTTACAGTGCCTCACCTCCTTGCGCACTCCTCCGACCTCCTCACTCACCCCTCTTCTGATCTCTTCTCCCATCACTTGCATCTCCTGCCCAGATGCCACCCTCATCTGCTCCATTTCCTCCCTGTGAGCATCCAATTTAGTTTCTACCCCCTTTCTGACCCCCTCTATCTGCTGCCCCATTTGTTTAACTTCCCTTTCCGCTTGGTCCCTCATGTCCCTCAATTTGCCTTCCATACTGTTTTCTAACCCCTCTAACCCCTTTTGCATCCCTTCCATTTGATTCTCTTGAGCGGCCATTCTGTTTTCTATCCCCATTAACCCATTCTTTACCTCTTTTATCCCATTGTCTAACGCCTCACCGGTACCCCTCGCTTCGTCCCTCATTACCCCCATTTGGTTTCCCATTACCCCCATTTGGCCCTCCAATCGCTCACCCTGAGCATCCATCCGGTTCCCCATTACCCCCATTTGCTCACTCTGAGCCCTCATTTGCTCACTCTGCAGGTTGAGGGACGCCTGCATTTGTACCATAAATTGCTCCATGAGGGCCTGCATTTGGGTCATCCCTCCCGCTTGCGCAGCGGGTGCGGCCGCCGCAGCCATGTGCGAGGCGCCATTTTGCGCGCCCGCACCCTCGTGCGCGAGGACGCCATTTTGCGACCCTGCCACCCTCACTGCTTCGCTCTCCTCATGTCCCTCAATTTGGTCCTGGATCGACCCTGCCTCACTCTCCACTACCGGAACCCAGCCGTCTTGATCTGCCATAGCGCGACTTTCAAAATTCGGGTTTTTATTTTTGTAAAACAAAATCAAATTTCGCCGTTAATAATTTCGAGCGCGTGAAGCGCGCTTCGGGTCCGATCTCACTCCTCGACACCAATTGTTACGGCCAATAGTACAATTGGTGTCCAAAATTTGGGCTAAATAAATTTAGTCCCAGGTTCGAATCCCAACTCCTGACTACCAATTGTTACAGACGCGGTTTTAGATGTTAGTTTACCGAGCGGTTTGGTATTACCGTGTCCGAACAGTTACTCCCCGATTAGAACCCGATCCCGCCCGACGTTGACCAAATCGCGCTATGCTAAATCAATGAAGGAAAGGACACAACGGCTGGGATTAATGCAACGACACAAGGGGTACAGTTCTCAAGACCTCCGGAGGAGGATATAATTGGTGATGCAGAAACGGGTAGATTACACGGTAAGAGGTAAAGCACAGAAAAGATGGGCACTTAGACACAGTCTTATCTTATCCCCGACAGACCACAGACAAACGGGACAAGACTGACTTACACAGGGATTGATGGCAAGGAAGGACAGGCAGTCGATAGCACAAGGTGCACCTTGGCTCAGGGGCAGAATCAACACGGTCCGGTCCAGAGATGCGGGGAGGTATCGCAGCGCTCGGAGGTGGCGTCCTTCTCTCTCCAAGCTGAGGCGCATCTGACGTCACCTCCCTCTTCCTGCGCATGCTCAGCGGGGAGTGACACGCCCTCGGCTCGTTAGCTCCGCCCCAGATGGAATCGGTCCGCCGCTTCTATTGGGTGCGGGGGGTTACCGGGCTCCGCCCTTGACGAGGAGCTGACAGCGAGCCCCTGCGTGGTAACCCCGTCGGAGCACATGTTCAATGGCGGCTAACCAAGCCGGAGTGAGGACGCACACTCCCCGCGCCGCCGCCGCTGTTGTTGTTGTTGTTGTTGTACCATGAGGAAGAGCTGCGGGGAGGTATTGGGAGGTCCTAAACTTTCTAACGGTGCCATACAATCACATTCTGGTGCAACGAAGAGTCAGAATTAATGGAAACGAGTCCTTAACTGACATAGACTAAGAATAACTAGCAAGATGTCCTATAGTTGTCTACGTGAGATGCGGTGGACCTGGATGCGACATTTAATGGGGGAAATAGGGGAAGGTCGGGTCTACAGAGTGTTGTTTACAGACAATGGGACTAGGGAATGGGGGATTGGGGATAGTTGGGAAGTATTGGGGAAATAGGGGAATATTTACAAGCGGATATGGATGGATCCAAATCCCATATCCGCAACAATATATTGATAACAAATCACATTTTACAATGAACTTAAGTGCTCGAATACACTCAGGCAGTAGTTTGCAAACCAGTAAACAGAATATTCAAGCACATCTTTAAATTCGTAAAATGTACCTTGTGCACGACTTGCTTTCTCCATTTCAATATTTTTACTCAAAGTAAGACATTTACGTTATTTATATTATTGTACAGTTGAGGCCACTAGTTGCGTGAAGTTGGTACTGCTAGTACGTTGCATGTTAATTGAAGGTGGAGCAAACACACCCTAATGTTGATGACAAAAACAAAAATAAATAAATAAACCTCATCACCTTGTGCACATACCTTGGCATGTTTGTACAGTATCTTAGCACAAAACACTCCTGGAAATGTCTTTATATTTGTGAGTGATAACACTGAAAAACAAGTTTGAGCTCATCCCACTTTGTTGCTTGGCAGGAGGAGACTTTCGCTGCAATTTGACTTGCAGCCTTGATGACAGTGATCCCCCTGGCATGGCAAAGCAGGTGAAGTACCAGGGCATCCAATGAACTCCATGGGGTTTTTGGACAAAAAGCAGTGGGTCGATGAAATTCTTGAAAATGATTAGGAAGCAGGTAAACCTCGACATTCATTGGACAAATAACAGATTCTACCTGCACCTTAGGCAAAAGGTGTTATATAAATATTCTTATTATTATTTTAAACTGGCAAAAGTACCCGTCCCCAGTGATGGGAAAAGTTTAGGTTAATCATATAAATTTAAATTATTTAGTGGATTTAAAAAAGGTTAATTGTGGACTTCTCTCCCTCTCTCCCTTTCCCTCCATCACAAATCCCATGCCTGTCTCACTCCCTCCCCTTCTCTTTCAGTATAGGCTACTGCTATTAACAATGCTGACATGGATTGTTCAACTTTGTGATAAACCTAATGTGATATCTTAATGCACTGATGAACAAACCAATTCCATGTTGTATTTATATGTTTAAAATGTATCTCATTTGGAATCATGCTCTTCTTCTAGTTGAATGTTGAGCTTTGCCTGCATGTGGAGTTTTTCAAACACAGCGCGGGAAGTGGACGCCAGAAACAGGAGACAGCCGAACGCACGGACAGACACCACGGTTCGCATTATATAATAGACTAGTAGGTACCTGTGGAACATCCACGCAGTGTGAGATATGAATTCAAGTCCTCAACCCTCCACCCCTCCCCTCATCACCCCCTCCCCCCTCCCCAGCCACCATCGCACAAATCCCAAGTCATTAACCGCCCCTCCAAAACCCACTGTCATCAAAAGCCCCCCCTCCCAAACCCCAGCTGCTCACACTCCCCCTCACAACCCAAAGGCTTCAGTCCCCTCCCCACTCCAAGCCTTCAAACCTCCTGTCCACCACAACTCCTCAACCCCCTCCCCTCACCCCCAAAGTATAAACCTCCCCCCACCCAACAGTCTCTACCTCTCCCTCCTAACTCTGTCCCATCTTTGCTTTCCACCCCTCACCCTCTGAACACAAACTCTCCGTCGTCACCCCCCTCCTCTTCCTAAAAGTGAAAGGGCATTCTTGTATGGATCATTATATATTTAATATTGTGTCACCACAATCACCAAGTTCTAAGTTCTCTTACTTGGAATCTCCTCTAATTATTACTCGTCAATAAACAACTACCAGTATCTCAGTATTCTGGTGTATTTTGTGTTACTGACAATGTCGAATTATAGCGTTTTTACAACGTTTGGGAAAAGTAAATAAATAAAATAGAACCCGTTTTCAATTCCTGCCAACTCGTACATTTTTTTTTTCTACATAATTGAGGATTGTGGAAGAGCTAATACACTTAACTAATGAGGACATAACATCCTAGTTTGGAAGTGTGGTGTTATCAAAAATTATGCACACATCAGCGTCATGTCACACATAGGCTTAGCGCTGCTCCTTTTGGTATGCAGTATATAAATATATACAGTGCCTTGAGAAAGTATTCACACCCCTTGATCTTTTTCACATTTTGTTGTGTTACAGCCTGAATTTAAAATGGATTAAATTGAGAGACCCCATACTGTCAATGTGGAAATTTTCTTTTTAGAATTTTAAATTTTAATAAATAAAAATGCAATACAGAAATATCTAATTAACAAACATTTCAACACCCTGAGTCAATACTTCGTAGAAGCGCATTTGTCAGTGATTACAGCTTTGAGACTTCTTAGATATGTCTGTATCAGCTTTGCACATCTGGTTTTGGGAAGTTTCTCCCATTCTTCCTTGCAGATTTGCTCAAGCTCTGTCAACTTGGATGGGGAGCATCGGTGAACAACAATCTTCAAGTCTTTCCATAGATTTTCAATGGGATTCAAGTCTGGGCTTTGGCTGGGTCACTCAAGGACTTTCATGTTCTTGTTCTGAAGCCATTTCAGTGTTGCATTGGCTGTATGCTTGTGGTCATTGTCCTGTTGGAACGTAAATCTTCACCGCAGTCTAAAGTATTTTGCATTCTGAAGCAGGTTCTCATCAAGGATTTGCCTGTATTTGGCTCCATTCATTGTTCCCTCTATCCTTACAAATCTCCCAGTCCCTGCTGCTGAAAAGCATCCCCATAGCATGATGCTGCCATCACCATGGTTCACGGTAGGGATGGTGTTGGATGGGTGATGAGCTTTCCTTGGTTTCCGCCAGACGTAGCGCTTTGCATTCAGGAGAAATAGTACAATTTTCATCTCATCAGACCATGGAATCTTTTGCCTCATGCTCTCAGAGCCTTTCACGTGCCTTTTTGTAAACTCCAGGCATGCTGTCATTTGCCTTTTTCTCAGAAGTGACTTCCATCTTCCACTCTCCCATAAAGCCTAGATTTGTGAAGTGCTGCAGAGACTGTTGTCCTCCCAGCAGGTTCTCCCATCTCAGCCAAGAAACCCTGTAGTTTTGTCTGAGTGGTCATTGGGGTTTTGGTCACGTCCATGACCAAGGTACTTCTTGCCCGGCCGCTCAGTTTGGTCGGACGGACAGCTCTAGGTAGAATCTGGGAAGTTACATATTCTTTCTATTTCCTCATGATGGAGCTCAGTGTGCTCCTGGGAATTTTCAACACTCTAGAAATTATTTTATACCCTTCCCCAGATGATCTATGCCTCCTCACAATTATATCTAGGAGTTCTACGAACAGTTCCTTGGACTTCATGGTAGAGTGTCTTTCTGCTTTGATATACACTGTTTAGGTGGAGTCTGGGTCACAAAATTCGTTGTGACAATGCTTCCATAGATAGTCTATACTACGATCCATTCTGCAAAACGCAAAAACACAACACATACCTTCCACCCTGCCAAGACACTTTGAGGCAGTACATCTGATGAACCAATTGTTTGGAAAGTTTGGAAACATTGCACAGAAAGATGTCCTGAAACACCTTCCCCCAGCGGATATGGATGAGATGATAAATGTAACCCTATTTTCATGCGTAAACAGGCTGCACCTGCTGCCATTGGAGAACTACAGTACTTTCAGAAAGTATTCAGACCCATTCACTTTTTCACATTTTGTTATGTTGCAGCCTTATGCTGAAATTGTTTAAATTCATTTTTTCTCTCATCAATCTACACTCAATACCCCATAATGACAAAGAGAAAACAGGATTTTAGAAAGTTTTGCAAATTTATTAAAAATCAAAAACTGAAATATCACATTTACATAAGTATTCAGACCCTTTGCTATGACACTTGAAATTTAGCTCAGGTGCCTCCCATTTCTCTTGATCATCTTTGAGATGTTTCTTCACCTTGATTTGGAGTCCACCTGTGGTAAATTCAATTGATTGGACATGATTTGGAAAGGCACACACCTGTCTAAATAAGGTCTCACTGCTGACAATGCATATCAGAGCAAAAACCAAGCCATGAGGTCGAAGGAACTGCCTGCAGAGCTCAGAGACAGGATTGTGTCGAGGCACAGATATGGGGGAAGCCTACAAAAAATCTCTGCTGCATTGAAGGTTCCCAAGAGCACAGTGGCCTCCATAATTCTTAAATGGAAGAAGTTTGGAACAACCAGGACTCTTCCTAGAGCTGGCCGCCAGGCCAAACTGAGCAATCGGTGAAGAAGGGCCTTGGTAAGGGAGGTGACCAAGAACCCGATGGTCACTCTGGCTGAGCTCCAGAGATCCTGTGTGGAGATGGGAGAAACTTCCAGAAGGACAACCATCACTGCAACACTCCAACTATCTGGGCTTTATGGCAGAGTTGTCAGATGGAAGCCAAACAGTTCAATCTTGGTCTCATCAGACCACAGAATCTTGTTTCTCACAGTCTGAGAGTCCTTTAGGTGCTTTTTTGCAAACTCCAAGCGGGCTTTCATGTGTCTTTCACTGAGGAGAGGCTTCCATCTGGCCACTCTGCCATGAAGCCCAGATCGGTGGAGTGTTGCAGTGATGGTTGTCCTTCTGGAAGTTTCTCCCATCTTCACACAGGATCTCTGGGGCTCAGCCAGAGTGACCATCGGGGTCTTGGTCACCTCTCTTACCAAGGCCCTTCTCCCCCGATTGCTCAGTTTGGCCGGGCGGCCAGCTCTAGGAAGAGTGCTGGTTGTTCCAAACTTCTTCCATTTAAGAATTATGGAGGCCACTGTGCTCTTGGGAACCTTCAATGCAGCAGAATTTTTTTGGAGTCTTCCCCAGATCTGTGCCTCGACACAATCCTGTCTCTGAGCTCTGCAGGCAGTTCCTTCGACCTCATGGCTTGGTTTTTTCTCTCATATGCATTGTCAGCTGTGAGACCTTATATAGACAGGTGTGTGCCTTTCCCAATCATGGCCAATCAATTGAATTTACCACAGGTGGACTCCAATCAAGGTGTAGAAACATCTCAAAGATGATGAAGAGAAATGGGAAGGCACCTGAGCTAAATTTCAAGTGTCATAGCAAAGGGTATGAATACTTATGTCAATGTGATATTTCAGTTTTTTCTTTTTAATAAATTTGAAAAACTTTCCAAAAGCCTGTTTTGTCTTTGTCATTATGGGGGTATTGAGTGTAGATTGATGAGGGGAAAAATGAATTTCAACGATTTCAGCAGAATGCTGCAACATAACAAAATGTGAAAAAGTGAAGGGGTCTGAATACTTTCTGAATGCACTGTAGTTACCTGGTAGTGTAAATGAGGGTGCAAAGGTAATTGCAAGTGTCACAAAGCTGGCCTTGCTTGTACACCAGCCTGCAGTTGATCTACAGAATGTACAAACACAGTCACAGACGGCAAAGAATCTGAAGAGGATGATTTTGATGATAATTAGGACCAGAGGTAAATTAGCTTTAATTTCGTTATATTCCATGGCTACTTTTAGACTATCCCTTTACGTTGGTCGATATAATCTTGCAGGAATCTTCTAGTTCCGTTTTGGATTAGGCGTAGCTGATACAATACTTGGTTCAATTGTTCTAAGTTGCAGAAACACAAACTTGCATGTTTACCTTCATTTTAAGGATACATAACGGGTGAGTCAAAAGTATAACCTTTTTCTTAGTCTGCAGTGACATAACTAACTATTTATTCTTAAATATTCAAATAGGTGTTTTTGAAGAAACAATGCACATTCTTTAGGAACTGTAAGTAAATTTCACTCTTAAATTCATACTTTTTTCTGACTTGCATAAATTTCCCACAAACGAGATGTGTGTGACCCATTCCCCCCCCCCCCCCCCTCCGCGTGTGTGAGCCACTCCCCCCGTGCATGTGTGACCCATTCCCCCCCCCCCCTCCCCGTGTGTGCGTGTGACCCACTCCCCCCTACCATGTGTGACCCGTATGTGACCCACTCCCCCCTACCACGTGTGACCCATATGTGACCCACTCTCCCCGTGTGTGTGTGTGACCCACTCCCCCCCCCCCCCGTGTGTGTGACCCACTCCCCCCTCCCCCCCCGTGTGTGAGCCACTCCCCTGTGTGTGTGTGTGTGTGTGTGTGTGTGTGTGTGTGTGCGCGTGAATGACCCACTGCCCCATGTGTGTGCGTGTATGACCCACTCTCCCCGTGTGCGTGTGACCCACTCCCGCCGTGTGTGTGTGTGACCCACCCCCTCCCCCCCCCCACCCCCCCATGTGTGTGTGACGCACTCCCCGTTGTGGGTCACACACGGGGAGTCACGTTTTACATTTCTGACTAACTTTAAATTTATACTTAACTTTCTGACCGGTAGGTATAATAGTGATGTCATAATAAAATTTTTTTTAAAGAATATAAACTTTTCGAAAACCAATGATACTCTCGTTTTGAACAAAAAAATGACCAGATAACATATAAAAACATTTATGCTCATGTCAACTGCGTTAACCAAAGAGGGGAAATGTAGTTTGTTTCGCTCTCTTTGCAATATCATGTCGCTAGGTAAATCCGTAATGGCCCTTTAAAAGGGCTTTTAGGTAACCAGCGTTTTCAATACTTCAGAGATAAGTTAAATAGACCATAGGATACAACAAATTAAGGATGAATGAAATCAAATTGAGTTTGCAGAAGCGTTTTTCAAAACTTAACTTTCCATCAATTTTTCCCTGCCCCTTTCCCAATCCCATTTTCCAAGAAAAAATGTCCCCTTCCCCCAAGCAAAAATATCGTTCAAAACATTAAACACAATAAAAGAAATTCGTTGCAAGAAAAACCTCGATAAAAACTGCCAGAGAGACTTGTTTGAACATTGGCTTAAAAACTTCTGGAATGACTTCTGGAATAGTTGTTTCTGGGATGACGTCATCAAAGGGCAAAAACCACACCCAGCCACACCTTTTTGTTTGGCATCCACCAAAAATGATGCGCTGAGGTGACCTAGTTGCACGAAAAGGTGTCAAACTAAAGTTGCCAGGACCAGACCGCAAACTCCTTTTCCAGAACCCTTTTCTAAATTGGCTTCTGGACATTATGTTGTATTATGCGTAGATCAGTGACAAAAAAATCTAAATTTCATCCATTTTAAATTGGGGCTGTAATTGGGGAATTTACTACAAAGTGTGAAAAAGTCAAGGGCTGAGAATACTTTCTGAAGGTGCTGTACATGCATACATAAATTGCAGACAATTGTCAAAACTCTTGGCATAAATTGTAGCCAACAACTTCCGGTGTTTCCATCACTATATTGAACTTCAGTGGATCTAAAAATTTAGAAAAATGAGGATCATCCTATTGAGTTACATTTCACAGCATTCATGGAAAGACTTTTTGAAGATAATGTTGAGGCTCATGGAGGAGCAAGAGCATGAGGACGTAACAAACAAAAAGGAACAGTGGGGAGCAGGGGGACACCAACAACAGGGTTGTGGGACAAAATAGAGGGAGATGAGAGATGTGGGGAAGAATGATGGTTCGGGGAGGACAAACGAGGTGAACAAGATGGATACCGCTGCAGACTCTCAGGAAGGAAAAACTAAAAAAAAATTGGAAAGAGGGGGCTTGTGGAGGTTTAATGGTGGCACAAAATATCAGTGTTGTGGATAGAGATGACCTGAAATGGTGGTGACAGCTGTTGCACTTGAAGCCTTGGAGGGAAGAATGGCATTGAAGAGAGTGAGGAAGTTGGTTCCACAGGTTGAAAAAAGAGGAACGGATGAGTGGAGGCGAGCAGTAATTCTGGATTTTGGGAGTTTCACCAGAAGGGGGTTACTCGCAGACCACGTGAACCCTGCAGAAAACCTGGGCGGGACAGAGCACGGAAAGGGCAGACAGTGCACGATCCGAAAGGAGATGACAGTGTAAGACAGAGAGACCACCAATCTGTCTGTGCAATGTGAGCATGATAGGCCCACAGACGGATCAGCTCCATTGCACGAGATTCAAAACACTTCCTCTCTATTACTTTTCTTCTGAAGAGTGAGAACCAGAGAGATGCAGTTTATTTTGTTATTGCTTGTGAAATTCGAAGATTTTTCAAGTATATTGTTTTTTGGGGTTTTTTTGTATACAAGATCGAGGCTCGTGTAACAGCTAACATTAATCACAAAAAGACAAACTGACACATATTACTATAATTCACCAAATGTCCGTCCGTCTATCTATCTGTCTGTCCGTCCGTTTGAAGGTACCGCAAAAACGGCTGAACCGATTGCAACGATATTTTGGGTGGGTAATCCTGGGATCCCCTGGAGTAAAATAGGCTATATTGTTTTTCCAATTTCAGCTCTGGCCTCCAGCATTTTCAGATTTGGACTCCCGCATAACATTATTTTCCCGGGTGCCGCACAAAGCGCTGCACCGATCGGCTGCACCGATCGTACTCGGTGGCCTCGGACAAAGACCTTTTATAAGGACATGGGTTGAATCCCTGCTTGAGAGAATGCCAACCTCCTCCCCGCCATCACGGTCGTCTCTCCAACTCACAATCCCACGAGATATGCGGAAAGGACGACCCAAAACCAATTATCTTCTTTTTGATTCGTATATAAACATCATTAAAAGTAAATAATGACTTCGGCCAAAGTTCAAACGATGTGGGTTTAATCTCCACATGAGAGAATTCCACATAGCTATTTTGGCGGTGTATAAGCGAACAGATCGCTTTTTACAATGAAAGAAACATTAACAATGTTGTTAAAAGTTTATTTTGTGATTAATTACCTTCGCAAAAGCGGAAGGTTATGTTTTGATCGCTGTGTATTTATTTGTATGTCTGTGTGTGTGTGTGTATGTTATTCGCATAACTCAAAAAGTATTCAACCGAATTGCATGAAATTTGGTGGGATGATTGGTTATTATACGGGACACATTTGATTAGATTTTGGGAGCGATCGGGTCAAAGGTCAAGGTCAAGGTCACGAAAAGGTCAAAATCGTATTTTTACCAAGTACAGAACAGTAGCTGCGGCGAAGGTATGCGCTCTACCGAGTGCCCGTTCTAGTTTGTGATTGGAGTTATGTTGTTTGGAATGAAAAAAGAGATATCGAGTTCAAGTGAATGACGACATGCCGTGATGGATTCTACCAAAGATCGTAAAGCTCCGGTTTACGATCTTTGGTTTCTACCTTCTAACGTGAACTTCGCGGATCGCCATATGCAGATTCGCCACGGACCCACGATCGATGTTTCTATCCGTGAACGTACCCGTTTGTTTGCGAACGGGTACGTTTTTTATGGAAGTCATTCACGAACTTGCTGTCCATGTCTGACGTGCGACTGAAGGTGCTACAGGAATGTGGAATTTATTGGTTTCATGCTTTAGCATTCGCCGTATCTGCATTGCCTGTTTGCTTCTGGCCTCCCACCCGTGCGTAGCACGGGTATCTCACTAGAAAAACATAAGATAAAGGGAGCGGGAGACAAGATGGGGAGAGAGAGGGAAGCACACAAGTACAACATCTGAGAGCAGGGACATCGGGAGATCTGTGGGAGGGATAGGGCTTGGGGGGGGGGGGCAGGTGGCGTGGGGGGGTGGGGGAGGGGTGGGAGAGGTACAAAAACACATGGACACTGCTAGGACTTCCAGGAAAGAAGTCGGTATTTAAAAAAGGTGGATCTGGGGTGCATTAACGGGGGTAGAAAAGATCAAGGTTTTGGATGGGGGAAGACGAGAGATGGTGGTGAACAGCTGTTTTAAAGACCTGGAGGGAGGAGTGGGATTGAAGGGAATGACGGAGTTTGCTTCAGAGGCAGGATAAAAGAGGAATGAAAGAGTGAAGGTGAATATAGTGTCTTGATTTTGGCAGTTTCACCATAAGAGGGTTGCTGGCAGATCTTGTGCGACCTGTAGGAATATTTGGGGGACAGAGCACAGACAGAGCAGGGGGAGTAAGGCCGGAGAGGAGTCGCTAGAAGACAGAAAGACCACCTACCTGCCTACGGTGAGTAAGTGAAAGGCCCTGGGAGTTAGCTTCATCACGGGAGATTCCTTATTCTGCGTTATCAGGGACGACTTCATTGTTAGGTTGGTCTTCTGCGTTATTCTGTCTGTTTGTTTGTCTATTTGCCGGTCAATACGAAACTTCACCAATTGGTAGAAGTTGGTCATAATGAAGAGGCCTATTGTTTTTGAGGTCAATAGGCCTAAAGGTCAACATAGACCAAAGGTCAACATCTTAACGTGGCATTTCTAAAATCCTCAATTTTTATCCGATTCACTAGAAATTTGAACAAGATTTGCATATACGGTCACTTAATTCAAACACCAATTATTTTTTATGTCCAAACATGAAAAGGTCAACATAGGCCATTTTTCTAAAATCGTCAATTTTCATCTCATTTACTTGAAGTTTAAAGAGGCTTTGCATATAAGATCACTGAATTCAACCACCAATTCTTTTTGAGGTCAACATAGGCCAAAGGGAACTTCTTTCCTGGAAGTCCTTGCAGTGTCCATATGTTTTATACCATATGGAAAGTTGCACGTGGGGGTGAAGAGGGAGGGTGGTTGGAATCCCCGAATCCTCCCCACCTTGCACTGTGTTGGCTGAAAAATTATTTTTGTTATATGTCAAACCATCCATACACATTTGATGTTATTTTTGTTAATCTGTTTAATTAACATTGTATCGTGTCAGTTTTGTTCAACTGGATTAACTGCTATTCAGTAACATTCAATTGGTTTGAGTTCAGCAGCAAGTATAACCACAAAGTTCTTGATCCTCATATAATTGCTTGATGAGACATTTGCTTTGGTGAATGTTTCCTAATAACTATGGAAACCATTGTCTGATTTGGTGTTGCAGGAGTGTGTAAACACTATAACATAAGAGGTCATTCATCGGATCAGCAAAAGTTTTTTTTTGTAATTAACCAGAATTGAGCCTCGCTGCTTGTTTGGGTTAGATTCCCGCGGCCATTCAAGACACTCTTTTCATAATTCTGTGTGGACAAAGCCCTCATGGCATTTTGATCGGTTCATTGATATTATGAACAATAATCCATAATTTCTCAATGAATGTCTGGTCATCAAATATTCAAGCATCCCTCGATTTTGTCCCTCAATCCTGCTGTTGGCATGTTCCCCTACCCTCTCTTCCTGTTGTTCTTTTCGTTATGTAACATTCTGGTCCGTTATTTGTTCTAGCTCCTCCATGACCCTTGACTCTGTATGCAAAATAAAATAAATTATCCATATGAAATGCCATAAGCTGGATTTGACCCTACAACTACAGATTGCTTTCTAATATCTCCTCAAGTAGGATATCTTCTTATTCCTCTTCTCCTCCTATTCCCTTTATAAGGGGTGAGGTCCAATGGCACCAAGCTTCTGCCCTGCCTTCACCACGATACTCCACCACTCCCCTCTGTCCTCAGTCACTCTCTCCACTCTCCGACCACTCCCACCTTACTTACATCCATCTTCACAGAATCCTTCCATTTCAACCGTAGTCCACCTCTTTTCTTCCTAACTTGTTCCCTCAACCTGTCCGCTCTCTGCCATTCTCTCTCCCCATATTTGTACGAAATGTGCAGCTCATCCCAGTCATCATTTCACAAATCTTATCAAGCTCGTCTGCACACCAATCTCCTCCCTCGGTTCATCCATTCTCCTTCTATCCACCCTCTTCACTCCCGCAATCCTCCTGACCCAGTTGTTCTCACAAACCTGCAGCCTCTGTTGTTGTTTCTCCGCCAGTGCCACCGTCTCCAGACCGTAAAGATAGGTCGGCATTTCACAAAACATCAGAACCTTTCCTTTCAATTTCCTTCAAATCTTTATGTCTGCCATTACTCCCTCCATCCTCCTCCATGCATTTACATCCACCAGAATCTTCCTGCGCACCTCTGCTTCTGAATTACCATCCCTGGTCACTGTTCCCCCCAGATATTCAAACCTATTTCCTTGTCTGATCACCTTCCCTTCTAACCTGATATTCATTTATTTTCTCTGCTGCCCAACCCACATCTCCTCCATCTCCTCCATGCTCATTTTCAGCCTATCTTTTTTCAAATGCCTCCTTCCACTCCACCAGTACTTCCTGCGTCTCCCACCTACTCTCCATCACAACAGCCAGATCGTCTGCATACAACACATCATCCTCCCCAGAATACATTTCATGTTTACCTTCCTGCTTACCAGTGCCATCACCATGATAAACATCAATGGGCTAACAGCGCTTCCTGCCTCAAACCGATGTTCACACTGAACTCCGACGACATCCCAGGACCAAAAAAAAACATCTTCCCTTCGTTCTCTTGTACATCCCTTACACCAACCTAACTTTTGCTTCTGGCATTTTCTTTCGGGACAGTGTTATAGGCCTTCTCCAGATCAACAAATCCCAATGCCATCTCACCTTGCACCTCAAACCTCTTCTCCACCAGCTCTCAGCTCAAACATCCCATCTGTCATTCCCCTACCCGGCCCTTTCTAAACCCCTGTTGCTCTTCTCCCATTTCCTTCTCCACACTCTTCCCTATTCTCCCATCCAAAACCCTCTCAAGGACCTTCATGACATGACTAATGTCCCTGTACTTCTTCGGATCTTGAACATCCCACCTCCATATCGGCACAATAAGTCCTGTCCTCAGATCCTCCGGAATTGAACCATCTCTCATACATGCATTCAAGATCCTCTTCGTCCCACTGCCTCTAACTTCTCCCGCTGCAATTGTCATCTCTATACACACCTCATCAATGCCTGGCACCCTTCCCTTTTTCACCTTCTTTAATGGTTTCCACACTTCCTCTTTCATTATCTCCACCAACTCAACTTTCCCCTCCACATACAGTGCCTTCCGAAAGTATTCACACCCCTTGATTTTTTTCACATTTTGTTGTTGCAGCCTGGATTTAAAAGGATTAATTTCAGATTTTTTTGTCACTGATCCCCATATAATATCCATAATGTAAAAGTGGATTTTTATTTTATTTTTGTTTTACAAAATAATGAAAAAATAAAAAGCTGAAATATCTTAAGTCAATAAATTTGCTCATAGGCCTTCTCCAGATCAATTTCCTTGACACTCCAAATTTAACTCAGGTGCATCCAATTTCCTTTGATCATCCTTGAGATGTCCTTACAATTTGATTGGAATCCACCTGTGGCTAATTCAATTGTTTGAACATGATTTAGAAAGAAACACACCTTTCTATATAAGGTCCCACAGTTGACAGTGCATGTCAGAGCAGAAACTCTACCATGAAGTCCAAGGAACTGGCTGTAGAACTCCGAGATAGAATTGTGACGAGACATAGATCTGGGGAAGAGTATAAAACAATTTCTAGAGTGTTGAAAGTTCCCAAGAGTACAGTGAGCTCCATCATTAGGAAATAAAAAGAATATGGAACAACCCAGACTCTTCCTAGAGCTGGTCGACAGACCAAACTGAGCAACTGGACAAGAAGAACCTTGGTCAGGAAGGTGACCAAGAACCCATAGACCATTCTACAGAGTTCCTTGGCTGATATGAGAGAACCTGCTGGAAAGACGACAGTTTCTGCAGCATTTCACAAATCTAGGCTTTATGTAGAGTGGCCAGACAGCAGCAATTCCTTAGCTTAAAAATGGCACAATGCAGCACACTTGGAGTTTGCAAAAGGCACGTGAAAAAACTGAGAGCATGAGGCAAAATATTCTGTGCTCTGATGACGACATGAACATTGAACCCTTTGGCCTGAATGTAAAGTGCTACATCTGCCAGAAACTGAGCATAGCTCATCACCCAACTAACACCAGCCCTAACGTGAGGCATGGTGGTGGCAGCATCATGCTATAGGGATGCTTTTCAGCAGCAGGGACTGGGAGATAGAGGGGAAAAATTAATGGAGCCAAATACAGGCAAACCTTGGAGGAGAATCTGCTTCCAAGCATACAGCCAAAGCAACACTGGAATGGCTTCAGAACAAGAATGTGAAAGTCCTTGAGTGATCCAGCCAAAGCCCAGACTTGAATCCCACTGAGAGTCTGTGGAAAGACTTGAAGATTGCTGTTCACTGACACTCCCCATCCAACTTGACAGAGCTTGAGCAAATCTGCATGGAAGAATAGGAGAAACTTCCCAAATCCAGATGTGCGAAGCTGATACAGACATACCCAACAAGACTCAAAGCTGTAATCGCTGCCAAAGGCGCTTCTACAAAGTATTGACTCAGTGGTTGAATACTCATGTAAATTATATATTTCTGTATTTTATTTGTAATTGTTTTGTTCTAAAACAAAAAATTCTACTTTGACATTATGGGCTATCAAGCAGAGATCATTGCCCAAAGAAAATCTCCATTTAATCCATTTTAAATTCAGGCTGTAATAACAAAATATGAGAAAAGTCAAGGGGTGTGAATACTTTCTGAAGGCACTGGAAAGTAGCCAGCTCCAGCTAGCTCCAGCTAGTAGAAAAGTAGCTCCAGCTTGCCAAGGCTTCCTTTCTGGTTCAACAGCTCTTTGAAATATCATTCCCACACCTTCAATAACGTGCGCACCAGTCACTCCCAGATTGTAAGAAAACATCATTATATACAACTCGCCTGTGGAAGAATATCATGATAGAAAAAGGAAAAAGGGATGCTTTTTATAATTGCCCTGATTGAAAGAGCCCTCCAACCCCCCTCCCCCAACCCTGTATACCACCTCAGACCCCGATATTTTTAATGCCTTGAACAAACATTGGTACATCACGGGTGATGAAAGTTGTGATCAATTTTCATCAAAATTGTGTGTGTAGTTTCGGAGAAGAGAGCAAATACCTATTTTGGGGGGGTCAAACCTGGATCCCCTTTGACCGCTGGTAACCCCCTTAAACCCCGATTTTTTAAATGCCGTGAACACATTTGAGTTTAAACATACCAAATTTCATTTGTGCCAAGTTTGGTCGCAATCCCATCAGTGGTTTCGGAGAAGAAGGGAGTCAACGAACTATGTTCCAGGTGAGCTAAAAATAGGAGGCAATCTGCATTATCCATCCAATGTGTACTGTTATAGCTGTTTCGGCAGGATAAACGAACAGGCCAGTCAAAATGAGCAATGGTCTCCACCTCTGGATGGAAGAATCAGCCCAGTCCACCAAGGAAGGAAAGAACACAGTCAAGGACCTTATTAATAAAAAAAAGTCTCCTCTTTTGATGACTCCATGACAGACCAGACATCAATTGGGAAATAATGGATTATTGTTCATTAATCAATGTAGCAATAAAAATGCCATGAGGGCTTTGCCCACACAGATTTATGAAAAGAGTCTTGAATGGCAATGAGAACTAGAACGGCACTCAGTAGAGAGCATACCTTCAGAAGGGAGCATACCTCCACCTGGTTGGCCATATCACTCCATGGTGAAGAATCACTTAAAAGATTCTACTAGCCGGATCCGGATCTGGATCTTCACCAAAATTGAATCGATTCTTCCTTGTAACACACACAACCTGTCCACCAAGTTTAGTCCAAATCCATCCATAACTTTTTGAGATATCCTGCTATATATCGTTTTTTGGACCGAGCTCCCAATAGTGAAGAATCACTTAAAATTAAATAATTCTCATATCCGAATCCATATTCAGATCTTCACCAAAATCGAATCGATTAGTCCTTGTCACACACCCAACCTTTCCAACAAGTTTCGTCCAAATCCGTCCACAACTTTTTGAGATATCCTACTATGTATCATTTTTGACTCTATCTCCCAATGGTGAAGAATCACTTAAAATATTCTAGTAGCCGAATCCGGATCTTCACCAAAATCTAATAATTTCGTCCTGGTCACATACGCTACATTTATGCCAAATTTCGTCCGAACCCGTCCACAATTTTTGAGATATTTTGTTGACAAACGGACAAACAAACGAACAAACAAACGGACAAACAGACAGACAGACAGACAGACAGGGATGAAAACATAACCTCCATCCACCTTTGGTGGTGGAGGTAATAAGGGACGTAAGGAAGAATGAGCGCAAGGGGAGCACACAGGGGGAAACAAAATGGAAACAGCCGCAAACTCTGAATCATAGAAGTGGAAGGAAAAATAGGAAATTTGGAACCTGGTGGCCGGTGGGTTAGGGTTAGGCGAGGGTTAGTGGGGGTAGAATGACTAATGATATCATGGTTATGGATGGGGAATGATCTGAGATCATGGTGAACAGCTGTCTTTGAGCTTTGAGGTTGAAGAGACTGAGGAAGGTGGCTCCCTAGGCGGTGAAAGAGATGAACGAATTGAGTGGAGGTGAGCAGTGAATGTGGATTTTGGGATTCTATGCTTCTGGAAAGCTCTCATGAGAATTTCCATGTCCCAAATAGATTGTTAGTAAAAATCCACCTGTCACATGAATGACTCTCAGGGAGGAGGTAGTGTGCCTGCATTGCCTTGCTTACCTGTACGTAATGCCAGTCCACATTGTGGTTGATTATTTGGGTTTTCAAGGCAATTTTGGAAGGGCAGGAAAGGTAGAACTTCCCATAACTTCCCAATTTTTTTTTTTTTTTAACAAAAATCTATACAGTCACGTGAAAAAGTAAGTACACCTCATGTAAAGTTTTGACTTTTTCAACATATTTCAACATACAGCTATTTGATCTTCATTTCAACAATATTGATAGATAAAGGTGATATAATATAACAAATATCATGAAACATTTACATTTTGTAGTCCATTGTATAATTTAAATAAACATAAATGCAAATTTCGCATGTGGAAAAAGTAAGTACACCCTTGGCTCTAAAAGGTGGTATTGCCCCCTTTGGGAGAAACAACTTCAAGTAGGCGTTTCTTATAACTGTCTACCAGTCTCTGACATCGACTGGGAGAAATTTTTGCCCACTCCTCCATGCAGAATTCTTTCAGCTGTGCGATGTTTGAGGGGTTTGTTGCATGCACAGCTCGTTTCAAATCCCCCACAACATCTCGATGGGATTTAGATCCGGGCTTTGACTTGGCCATTCCAGAACCCTCCTTTTCTTTCTTTCAGCCATTCCTTGGTGGATTTACTGGTATGTTTAGGGTCATTGTCATGTTGCAAGGTCCACCTTCGGTTGAGCTTCAACTTTCCGACAGATGTTCTCACATTATCCTCAAGCACCCTCTGGTACAATGAAGAATTCATAGTGGATTCTATGATGGTGAGCTGCCCAAGCCCTGATGCAGCAAAGCTGCCCCAAAACATAATATTTCCACCACCATGCTTTACAGTTGGTATCAGGTTCTTGTGGTCAAATGCTGTCTTTGGTTTTCGCCAAAACATGTCTTCTGGTACTGTGGCCAAATAGCTCTACCTTTGACTCATCTATCGAGAGCACATTGTGCCAGAAGTGCTGGTCTTTGCCTCGGTGTTCATTGGCAAACGTTAGTCTTGCCCTGATGTTCTTTCTGGACAGCAAAGGTTTCCTCCTGGCACACCTCCCATGTAGATCAAGTTTGTGCAGCCTCTTTCTAATGGCGGACTCGTGCACTTTGACATCAACAGTGGCAAGAACTACCTGTAGGTCCCGTGTTGACATTCTGGGGTTCTTAGAGACTTCTTTCAGCATCTTGCGGTCTCCTCTCGGGCTGAACTTGCTGGGGCGGCCTGACCTGAACAAGTTGGCAGTTGTTTGGAATCTTCTCCACTTGTAGATGATCTTCCGGACAGTCGAATGATCGATTTCAAATTGATTGGAGATCTTTTTAAATCCCTTCCCAGACTCGTAGGCATCTATAACCTTCTTTCTGAAGGCCTCAGAGAGCTCTTTTGATCTAGACATGGTGATGCCGCACACTTCAACAACAAAGAGCAAACCAAACTAAATGTCTGAGGTTTAAATAAGACAGGTTCCTCCAAGACCGTCTCTAACAATGTTCTAATCATTTGCATCTGAGCTGGTGCACCTGATTCTAATTTTAGGTATTTGAAGTAGTGATAAATGTAGGGGTGTACTTACTTTTTCCACATGCGAAATTTGCATTTTTGTTTATTTAAATTATACAATGGACTACAAAATGTAAATGTTTCATGATATTTGTTATATTATATCACCTTTATCTATCAATATTGTTGAAATGAAGATCAAATAGCCGTATGTTGAAGTATGTTGAAAAAGTCAAAACTTTACATGGGGTGTACTTACTTTTTCACGTGACTGTATAACAAATTACACTTGATGTTTGCTACTACTTTGCCACATTGCAATAAATGTTACATAGGTGTACGTGTCAATTTGATTTGACTTTTTTCTCTTAAGCCTTCCTATAACATGAAAGAAGAAGAAGAAAAAAAACAAAGCTTCGTGAGCTGACGGGGGATGTTTTAGTTTGCGTGACATGCTCCTCCATGACCCTGGGGTAATTAGGGAAAAGAAAAACCCTCTGTAAACTTTGATCTTTCGTCCAATTTTGCTGCCGGGTTGTTACAACGCTCGGATTCTCATAGGTGTGCACTTTGCAGGGAATCATGCGGTTAGGGGTGTTTCCCCAGAAAAAAATGGCACATTAAAATGTTGCAGTGAATATCTGAATTTCTAATTTGTTGACTTCCAAATGACATTGAGTAAATAAATTTCATAAAATCCTGGTTTAAATTGGAATTCGATAGGTACCGAGATGCACTGGTGATACTGGGATATTGGCAGAAGTAGGTAGTTTGTGTGTTGATGGGTTCTCCTTATGTGACAAAGTTCCTTGTGTATACTTGGATTGGCAGGAGTTGTAGGTAGTTTGTGTGTGGATGGGTTCTCCTTATGTGACAAAGTTCCTTGTGTATACTTGGATTGGCAGGAGTTGTCGGTAGTTTGTGTGTTGATGGGTTCTCCTTATGTGACAAAGTTCCTTGTGTATACTTGGATTGGCAGGAGTTGTCGGTAGTTTGTATGTGGATGGGTTCTCCTCATGTGCCAAAGTTCCTTGTGTATACTTGGATTGGCAGGAGTTGTCGGTAGTTTGTGTGTGGATGGGTTCTCCTCATGTGCCCACGTTTCTTGTGTATACTTGGATTGGCAGGAGTTGTAGGTAGCTTGTATGTGGATGGGTTCTCCTTATGTGCCAGAGTTCCTTGTGTATACTTGGATTGGCAGGAGATGTAGGTAGTTTGTGTGTGGATGGGTTCTCCTTATGTGCCAAAGTTCCTTGTGTATACTTGGATTGGCAGGAGTTGTCGGTAGTTTGTGTGTGGATGGGTTCTCCTTATGTGCCAAAGTTCCTTGTGTATACTTGGATTGGCAGGAGTTGTCGGTAGTTTGTGTGTGGATGGGTTCTCCTTATGTGACAAAGTTCCTTGTGTATACTTGGATTGGCAGGAGTTGTCGGTAGTTTGTGTGTGGATGGGTTCTCCTTATGTGACAAAGTTCCTTGTGTATACTTGGATTGGCAGGAGTTGTCGGTAGTTTGTGTGTGGATGGGTTCTCCTTATGTGCCCACGTTCCTTGTGTATACTTGGATTGGCAGGAGTTGTCGGTAGTTTGTGTGTGGATGGGTTCTCTTTATGTGACAAAGTTCCTTGTGTATACTTGGATTGGCAGGAGTTGTATGTAGCTTGTATGTGGATGGGTTCTCCTTATGTGACAAAGTTCCTTGTGTATACTTGGATTGGCAGGAGTTGTAGGTAGCTTGTATGTGGATGGGTTCTCCTTATGTGCCAAAGTTCCTTGTGTATACTTGGATTGGCAGGAGTTGTATGTAGCTTGTATGTGGATGGGTTCTCCTTATGTGACAAAGTTCCTTGTGTATACTTGGATTGGCAGGAGTTGTATGTAGCTTGTATGTGGATGGGTTCTCCTTATGTGACAAAGTTCCTTGTGTATACTTGGATTGGCAGGAGTTGTATGTAGCTTGTATGTGGATGGGTTCTCCTTATGTGACAAAGTTCCTTGTGTATACTTGGATTGGCAGGAGTTGTATGTAGCTTGTATGTGGATGGGTTCTCCTCATGTGCCAAAGTTCCTTGTGTATACTTGGATTGGCAGGAGTTGTCGGTAGTTTGTGTGTGGATGGGTTCTCCTTATGTGACAAAGTTCCTTGTGTATACTTGGATTGGCAGGAGTTGTCAGTAGTTTGTGTGTGGATGGGTTCTCCTTATGTGCCCACGTTCCTTGTGTATACTTGGATTGGCAGGAGTTGTCGGTAGTTTGTGTGTGGATGGGTTCTCCTTATGTGACAAAGTTCCTTGTGTATACTTGGATTGGCAGGAGATGTAGGTAGTTTGTGTGTGGATGGGTTCTCCTTATGTGACAAAGTTCCTTGTGTATACTTGGATTGGCAGGAGTTGTCGGTAGTTTGTGTGTGGATGGGTTCTCCTTATGTGACAAAGTTCCTTGTGTATACTTGGATTGGCAGGAGTTGTCGGTAGTTTGTGTGTGGATGGGTTCTCCTTATGTGACAAAGTTCCTTGTGTATACTTGGATTGGCAGGAGATGTAGGTAGTTTGTATGTGGATGGGTTCTCCTTATGTGACAAAGTTCCTTGTGTATACTTGGATTGGCAGGAGTTGTCAGTAGTTTGTGTGTGGATGGGTTCTCCTTATGTGCCCACGTTCCTTGTGTATACTTGGATTGGCAGGAGTTGTCGGTAGTTTGTGTGTGGATGGGTTCTCCTTATGTGACAAAGTTCCTTGTGTATACTTGGATTGGCAGGAGTTGTCGGTAGTTTGTGTGTGGATGGGTTCTCCTTATGTGCCCACGTTCCTTGTGTATACTTGGATTGGCAGGAGTTGTATGTAGCTTGTATGTGGATGGGTTCTCCTTATGTGCCAAAGTTCCTTGTGTATACTTGGATTGGCAGGAGTTGTCGGTAGTTTGTGTGTGGATGGGTTCTCCTTATGTGCCCACGTTCCTTGTGTATACTTGGATTGGCAGGAGTTGTCGGTAGTTTGTGTGTGGATGGGTTCTCCTCGTGTGCCCACGTTCCTTGTGTATACTTGGATTGGCAGGAGTTGTCGGTAGCTTGTAGGTGGATGGGTTCTCCTCGTGTGCCCACGTTCCTTGTGTATACTTGGATTGGCAGGAGTTGTCGGTAGCTTGTATGTGGATGGGTTCTCCTCGTGTGCCCACGTTCCTTGTGTATACTTTGATTGGCAGGAGTTGTAGGTAGCTTGTATGTGCATGGGTTCTCCTTATGTGACAAAGTTCCTTGTGTATACTTGGATTGGCAGGAGTTGTAGGTAGCTTGTATGTAGATGGGTTCTCCTCATGTGCCCACGTTCCTTGTGTATACTTGGATTGGCAGGAGTTGTCGGTAGCTTGTATGTGGATGGGTTCTCCTCATGTGCCCACGTTCCTTGTGTGTCCTTGTACTGTGAACAATGCAGTATTCGGGCTGTGTACGTTTTCTTGCATCGCCAAAGTTGGTTCATATTTGAACACGTGCTTGATATTCTCAAATGCGTTGTGCTGATTTTACGAGGAAGTTATTCAGGCCGCAGTTACTTTTGAATGTTCTTACTTTAAACCGCAGTTTATGTAGTTACAGACAGGTGAAGTTGCAGGTGAAAATGGAAAAACAAAAACAGGACATATTTGCAAACGTTGTGGAATCAAATGCATTTTAGTGCAACAGTTGAGAAGGTAGAGGCTGAACTATGATTGTCACATCGTCTGCAGTTTCAGGTTGAGGTTTGCGTCGGGAGACTAGTTGAAACGTGGCACTGCAGCTTTGGGCCTGGGCTGCCGTCTGTCACAATCAAGCCCCAGCAGCTCCCATGAGCTGATTGATGGGCAGAGCACCGCTCCACTCCCTTCTTCTACAAGTGCCTGAAGCGGCACCGAAGCTTCACATTGTGATTCTTATCTGAACTAGGGAGGAGCCTTGCGACAACTTTCAACTCGATGGCAGAAAAAGCAGCCAATGAGCGACTGTCGCAGCCCATAAGTTTGAGGACAGAGCAGCGCTGGAGACATTCTCCCTGAAGCAGCACCAATTGTGCGCTTTTCAAGTTACAACTGTCTGGTGGGGTTAGGTTTTTTTGTTTTTTGTTTTTGTAGTTCTGGTGCAAAAGTGTAAGTTTTTCCAATCAGAAACCCCAATGTTACACGGCTCCAGGTATGCTTAACCTTTACGCGTCTGCTTATGTACTGTGACATCACTTTATGCTGTGGCCTCAATTGTTTTGCAACTTAAAACTTCTTGCTTAAAATTGTAGTATTCACTGCTGGAAGTTTGCGGAGTTATATCTGGTGCTCATTTTTCTTAACATTTGTGACGTTTCAACAAGAGTTTTACCAAACAACTCCCAACAAACATGTTCTTAAAATAGTTCATACCCCTGTAATCTGTATTGTCCTCTTTTTTCTTTAACTTTTAACTTTTCTGGGTTTACAAAATGCAAATTAATTCAAAAAAGTTTTCCATAACGCCAAAGAGCATTTGCATCATTATAGTAACATACAATGCTTGTCCGGACATTTCCTGTCCTGTCCGGTATTTCCTGTCCGGACATTGCAGGGTATAACACGGAGTTGCTGAGGTTTGCGACGAGTGCTCGAGAAGGCATCGTGGAGAGCAGCAGGGTTTCGATGCAAGTCGGACGACGTTTTGCAGACCGTCATGGGACGCGGCGTTCTGCGTGCCTGGCAGGATAGCCGGTTGTGCCTGGACTTGTCGGGCCTGCATACATGCATGCCGGGATTGTTGTGTGTGACGCTAGATTTCCATTCCCACGTGCATATAAACAGATAATTATCAAGCAGCTGCCTCGGAAAATGGATTTTCACCGTTAGATTTGAAAGTCTGATAAACGCCTTAAAAACTAGTTCGACGTGGACGATGGGACGGTGCCACAGACACACACGTCGTGTTAAACGATGCGTTTATTGTTCTGTCGCTCATATAATTTGGACAACAATTTTTTAATGGAAGGAAAAAATCAGTAAGTCACAGACCATGTTGTCGGAAGGGTGGGAGCGGTTTTTATGGCTCATGTACAGGGTTTCGGAATGCATGCCTTCCCTGTGGCGAGACGGTTTGGGTGGGTCCTGTCCTCTGCCAGTTGAGCCTGGAGGGCTAGGTGTGGGGACAACAAGTCTGAACTGGACTAACAAGGCCGCGAGGGCTTCCACAAGACAGGCGGACACATTCTTCTGAACCATGGCCATTTCCCTTAGGCCCAGCTCTTCTCTTGTAAGATGCTGTCATACCTAAAGATCTCCCACATTTACTTGAAAGGTCTTACAAGTATTATTCTCTAAAATGTCATCTGTGTTAACCCTATCATCGGTAATGGGAACATTTTCAGTCAAACATGGAGTTCTCCGCCCTTGCTAAAGTATTACAGTGTAGGATAAGCTGAATGCACTGTGGAAATTAAAACTGAACACTTTTTCTGTTAAAGAATTAATAAACAGCCTTTGGAAACCACAGCAAAACCCACATAGGCCATTGAAAGGAACCTTAAATAATTAATCAGCAGCTGCTTTAGTGGAAAGTAAGAATGCTGAATTGGATGGGTCTGCAGGGTTGTTGGGGGGTCAAGGAAAAAAGCCTCTCTTAAAAGAAGGCCGCAAAGTAAAATAAGCGGCGTATTCCGTTTTATTAATGACTTCTTGGTTCGATATTCCGTGGGAGTTTATGCCTCCTCGTGTTGTGTCTCATGGGGCTTCATTGGGGCTGGGAGGGGGATCGATTACAGCACAGGTAGGAGAACCTTCGGTATAAGGCTCTGCTGATTTGGCCACAGCTGAAACATTAAAATAAATAAATAAGTCAAAAAATATACTCGTGAACATGTACACCTGGTGCCATCCCACCACACCTGCTTGCTGCAGTCACACCGTCTGACCGCAGGGAGAAGTCTCGCCATCCAGTGTTTGCTGACGTCCTTCATTCCACCGGAGTCTGTGGTTTTAAAGACAGATTTCGGGGCATGAAGCGCGTTAGACACTTGGGAAAGCAACGCAGAAGAAAGTTCGGCGTCATATTACATATAGGCCTAATTTTATAAATACGGAAGTCTGTGTTGATGTTCACATATTATTTATTGAAAACATCAAATGAAAGCTTGCCAGTGTGCAATAAACGGTACAGTACTGGAGGTTTTGGGGGTTTTATTGGGTTGGTGTCCTGTTGGGCAAAAATTATAACAGCAGGTCGTAAGAAGAAGAAAGAACCACCTTTAGAGGGCATTTTGCCCTGCAGGACAGGGGTTGGCCTTTTTGGGGCACAGTGGTCCCCTTTTTGAAGCGGTGTTTTATGGCTGGATGCCCTTCCTGCCACCAACCCTGCTCGTCGCCTCTTGTGACGCACAGGGAATTACCAGTGAGCTGGTACTCAATTTGCCGACCTCGGAAGGATGACAGGCTGAGTCAACCCCCCTGGTGTTAATTTGGCGATCGACTGGGATTCGAACCCAGGATCCTCAGATCCCAAGCCGGCACCCTAACCGCTAAGCCAACATCAGGCTTATGTATGCTGACATTGCATTTTAAAACAATTTTGTGAAATACTCATGTAAGGTAATCCCAGCCTGAAAGTGACCGTATTATAGATATGTCCCCAAACTTATTTAAGGAAGTGCGGCCTGTGGCTGATTGGGTGCATCATTTTATGAGTGTGACTGTGCCTCTGATGCAGTGCCCCATGTTTCCAGCTAGCTGGTACTCCTTTTGCCAACCTTGGAAGGATGACAGGCTGAGTCGACTCACCAGGTGTTAATTCAACGGCATGACAGAGGCTTGAACTCAAGAACCCTAAAATCTTAAGCCAGCCACTTTAACTGTTAAGCCAACACCAGGCCTACTTCAAACGGACACTGGACATTAAATCTTCAACATTGTAAAAGTATATGCATAAAAAATCTGTTTTGATACATAATACAGACAGTGGACAAATAAAAATGTAAAGTCACTTAATAGGGCGTTGGGCCACCATGCGCGGCCAGAGTACACCAGCATTTGTAAGTCTGGAGGAGGGATGCGGCACCATTCTTCCACGATAAAATCAATCACCTCACACCTGTTTGATGGAGGTGGAAAATGCTGTCTCAGGTGTCGTTACAGAATATCCCATAAATGCTCGATTGGGTTCGGATGTGGTCACTGAGAAGGCCATGGCATATGTATAACATCAGTGTCATGCTCAGCAAACCATTGGGTGACCACACTTGCTCTGTGGATCTTGCAGCCATAATTATGGGCAAACAAGCCTGTGCAGCATTTTTATACTTGACCCTAAGCATGCTGGGATGATATTTGTTTAATTAACACATGGCTCACACCTGTGTGGAAGCCGTTGTTTGGTGTCCCTCATTTACCCATATTTCCATTTTTTTTGGTCCACCACCTGTATATCGATCATAATTCACTTTAGGAAAAAATATATATATTTCATTAAAACTCTGACCTTATTTAGAAGTATTTCATTTGTTTCACGTGATACAAGTAATCAACTACGCGAGATAATAAATCAAGGAAAATACAGACCTTGAGCGCATTACGTACATGTCAAACATGCGTTCAAGTAGACAAAAACTGAATTCTTACATCATCCCTCGACTTGTGTGTCATGATCTGACAAGATACCTTGTTTACACCACCAGAAGGGTAAAAATGGCTGTCCCAGGGCTGCCAACTCTCTCTTGGCATTTGTGTCTGCAAACATGTTTCTTGAGGCCCTGACAGCAGAGACATAATTTCCCAGGCGACTGTCACGTGATAGAAACGGTGAGTGTGTAGATTTGAAGATGACGGTGTGATTAGAGTTTCTCAGTTTCTTATACGCTGCTCCATGGATGAGCGTGACGTTCCCTTTTCCACGCATTAGATGTGCTGCTCTTTATCTACAAGTATCTTCATATACCTGACCAAACTAAATTCAAGAATCCCCAGTTCAACAACACAACAACAACAGGCATTTTAAGGCCATTTTCCATGCCAGAGCGGGGGTTAGCCTTGCGGGCCCCATGAGACTTCTCCATTTTGCCCTATTTTCTGCATCTCTCCTTGTTAACCCACTTGCCCGCATTTCTTCTTCCACCACCTTTAGCCAAGTCTTTCTTGGTCTTCCCCGTCCTCTACGTCCTACATTAATCTCCATCACTCTTCTCAACCTCTTCTCATCTAAGCCTGGTGTTGGCTTAGTGGTTAGGGTGCTGGCTTGGGATACCCAGGATCCTGGGTTCGAATCCCGGTCGATTGCTGAATCAACGCCAGGGGGGTTGACTCAGCCTGTTCATCCTTCTGAGGTCGGCAAATTGAGTACCAGCTTGCTGGGATGAATGATCCCGGTGTGTACCCCGGTTTAGAATAGGTGCACTGTATCCCTGCGCATCGTAAGTGGCGACTAAGGGTTGGCGTCAGGAAGGGCATCCGGCCATAAAAACATTGCCTCAAACAGGGAACCATGATTGTCATGGGGCCCACAAGGCTAACCCCTGCTCAAGCAGGGAAAATGGCCTTAAAACGATCATTCATTCTGTCATATTCACTCTTCTCAACCAGTCACTTTCATCCTTCCTCAACACATGACCAAACCATCTCAACCTGTTTCTCTTCACAGCATCCAACACAGGCTCTATTCCCATCATCTTTCGCAATTCATCATTTTCATTTGTCTTCCTCTCTCTCAAGGATAGTTCCACACATCCACCGAACCATTCACATTTCCACCCTTTCCAGCCTTCGTTGCTGCTTTATGTTCATTACCCATGTCTCGCTCCCATAAATCATAACACTTCTCACACATGCAGGATACACTTTTCCCTTCAGCTTCAACGACACTCCCCTCCTCGTCAACACGCCACTCAGTTCCCGAAACTTCTTCCATGCACTTCTCACTTCAGCAACTGTTGCTGAGTCTGATCTACCTTCTCCATTCAGCACGTCTCCAAGGTAGCAACACGTTTTCACACCTTCCAGCTTTCACGCCATCTCCAAGATCCAACTCAACATTTCCTCCATCTGCAGCTCCCTCTGTGCACACCTTACATTTGAATGTAGCTGCCACACTGGGTAATGACCCTCTCAGACCACTACATTATTGATAAACCCACTCTGCGCACATTGTACATTGAATGCAGTTCACTCCGACACCCTTCCTGCACACAGCACACAGCCATTTCCCAGTTCTTTTCAACTAACCACATTCTTTACCACTTGACATCACCTTCGTCTTTCCAATATTCACCTTCAGACCTTTTGCCTCCATACATTCCTTCCACTTGTTCATCTTCTACTTCAGTCCATCCATACTTTCCGCAATCAACACCACATCATCTGCATACAACAACTCCCACGGTAAACCCTCCTTTACATTCCGAGCCGGCACCTCCATCACAGCTACAAATGGAAGTGGACTTAGTACTGACCCCTGATGCACTCCCACCTTCACCTCAAATTCACCACTTTTCCCGTCCTTCGTCCTTACAGCTGTGCGCGCTCTCTCGTACATTGCCATCACTACTCTGATCAACCATTCCTCCACGCCTAACTTCCTCAATGCCCATGTCACTACTTTGTGTGGAACCCTATCGAATGCTTTCTCCAGGTCAACAAACCCAAGAAACAACTTCTTCTTCTTCTCCATGTCCTTTCCTGCAACTGCCTTACAATAAAAAGCGCGTCTGTCGTTCCTCTTCCTGGCATAAATCCAACTGCATTTCGTCAATCTTCACTTCTTCCTTATCCTCTTCTCCAACACCCTTTCCAATACCTTCATTCGATGCTCCAATAACTTTATTGCTCGATACAAGCCACAGTCCAGAGGGTCACCTTTCCCCTTGTATGGAGGGATGAGGGTACTCAGTTCCCAATCCACTGGAATGCGGCCTTCTTTCACCACCAGATTACAGATCTCTGTCATTCTATTCACACCCCAACTTCCCGCTGCCTTCAACATATCTCCCACAACTCCAGTCGGCCCTCCCGCTTTTCTACTCTTCATTGCTTTCATCGCTTCCACAACTTCCTTCTCAGTTATCTTCTCTGCCGGTCCTAAAACTAGGTTACTCTCTATGTTGCCATCCCATTCATTCTCTGCATTCAACAGCATTTCCATATACGTATCTCTTCCATCTTCCTTTAATTCCATCTGGGTCCACAACGATTTGTCTCACTTCATCCTTCAAGCAACTCACCCCCATCACAACACACCTCTCTATCGCTATCTGCTTTGCAATCCTGAATACCGCTCTCCGACCCTCTTCCGAATCCAAGCGTTCTCCGAACATTTTCCTACGTGCCTCCTGCGCCTTTGCTACCTCTTTCTTTTCAGCCTTCCTGGCTGCCTTATAACTTTCATGCTCTGCCTTTTCTGCCCCCGTACCCTTCGCCTTCTGCCACTCCTTGAACTTCTTCCTCTTCTCGTCAATCCTCTTTCCAACTTAATCATCCCACCACCATATTTCCGAGTGCCTCGGTGGTCCTTTTTCCCATCCACATACCTTACACCAACTGCTCCCAACAGACTACCTTTCATTGACTTCCAACCACTTTCAAGCTCAACCACATCATCCTCTACCATACTCAGCCTCTCTTTGAATGCCTCCCTCACCGTCACCTCTTTCAACCTCCACACCTTCATTCTCGATTGGTACTTCACCCACCGAGCTCTCCTCGCATTTTTCACCCTTATGTCGCAGACAACCAAGTGATACTGTGAAAGAGCCTCCTCCCCCGGGATCACCTTTGTGTCCCAGAGGTGCCCCCTTTCTCGCCTACGCACCATCAGGTCGTCAACGGTTGTCGACCAACCTGATGTGTATCTAACAAGCTTATTATCCACTTTCTGGAACTGTAATCCCCAATGACAAATAAAATTCAGAATTCTAGACAAGGCTCGGATTGAAATCCGCCCTTGGCTGTCATCCCACCCCGCCTCAATCTTGTCGACTTGTTTGCAACACAGAAGGCCGGGACGCCATTATCTCCAGTGTTATGTGGTCACATTATATTGTTACGGACCGCGGATAAGATGTTGTTTGGCCGAGCGGATGGCACCGCGGCCCTAACAGTTACCCCGACTAACCCGATTCCTGAACGTTGGCCGAATCGCGCCACAGATATTCAATGGGGAAAAGACTAAAGCGAAGGATGTGAAGAAGAAGAAGGAGAAATAGGGAATACGAATATAATTTATTTGCTATTTACAGGCCCAAAATAACCAAGGAGAAGGAAGGATAATAAAACAATTTACAGAAGATATTAGAGACACAGTGCAATGCTAGCTTACCTACAGTCTTAATTAAACCCAGGACAGAACAAACAAAAGACAGACTCACGCGGGGAATGATGACAGGAATGGCAGGATGGTGGATGGCTGGAGGGGGAGGAAGGTCCAGCTGGAACCGCAGCACGGTTGGGTCGGGGATTAGCAGCCGCCGCCCTTTCTCGATCGGCGCGTTTAGCAGCCGCTGTTACTCTCTCGATCGGCGCGTTTAGCAGCCGCCGTTCCTTCGCGGCCCTGCTCAAAACTGCTGTCAAGGCCCCGAAGCTGCTGGGGCTTAAGCTGCTGTGGCTGAAGCTGCAGTGGCCGAAACTGCTGTGGCTGAAGCTGCGGTGGCTGAAACTGCTGTGGCTGAAGCTGCGGTGGCTGAAACTGCTGTGGCTGAAGCTGCGGTGGCTGAAACTGCTCTTTCAGGGATCCCTTACTCAACTCTCTCTCAACTCAACTCTCAACTCAACAACTCAACTCAACTCAACCCAACAACTCAACTCAACTCAACCACAACTCTACTCAACAACTCTCCTCAACAACTCTTCTGGGGGCGTCGGGGCCGCGGGTTATATAGGCCACACTCTCGAACCTTCGCGAACCTCCCCGAGCGTTCTCTCTCCGCCCTCTCAAGCCAAACCCCCTTGTACTTGGTTGGTTGTTCGGGGCTGGCTCACTCCTCCCCTCTATGACGAGGTGGAGACACGCCTTTCTTCTCCGAGATTACCTCGGGTGATGGCGGCAAATGTAGTTGGCAGTAGAAGTTTTGGGAGTGGGAATGGGGAATGAAAGGGGATCTATCTATTTCACTTGGTGCAATGGAGTATTTCAATTAATGGAAGACACAGCCTTACACTAATACACATAATAAGGATATAACTGTCAAAAAAGATATATCGTGTCCTGCATGTATGTTTTATGGACTAACTACGGGAACGCCCTTTGACCTTTATACAACCACAAACGGAGGGAGGAGGGGTGATATTTTACAACAACCTTCTACAACAACATTTTACCACAACAAAAAAACAAAAAACATTCTCAGATCCACAACACTGCACCCTCCTCCCCTTAGGCACGTCCCGGGCCTATAACTTTTACCTTAGTGTGGCACATAGGTGTAGTTCCCTCTACTTTTAACCTGACCCTGAGTGTGACAGTTTTAAAACACCAATAAATATGTCCCGCTGCTCCATTGCACCCTACCTAACAGACTCACGCCCACAGCTAACCGAATTGCGGAATTGTCTTCAAACTATACATTGACGGTGGGGAGCATTATTTACAATGACGTTACTTTATTTACAAAACGTAACCCAGGACCTGTGATTGTTCTTTCTGGGGGGGAGACAGTCTGCTCTGCATCGACGCACCATGAAAGCACCCAAAACGCACCAACACACCCTCAAGCACCAATCGGTGCACAGTCATTACTGTTCATGAAAGTAAAAACAACAAACGAACCCCAAACCCTGCTGGTGGTCTCTTGCTCTTTGGCTCCCTCTGCTGGCTATTGTTATTCTTCCAGATGTTGTCAACTTCTTTGCTGGCGGCCTATTTGAACATAAAATGAAATGCACCCAACGTGTCCATTTTTATTTATTTATGGCCCACAGGGCCGACTAGTGTGGTTCACCTGTGGGGCATAGGTGCCCTGTGACCAAGGTCCACCAGCAAGATCTCGGGCCCTCATGGCCAGTTCCAGCAGAGGGGCCATGCCCCCACCCATGGGGTCCATAAGTGGTGCTCAGCCACAGACATGTGGTCCATAAGGTGGTGCATCGATGCAGACAGCTGGTTCTGGGAGTTCCGGGCGCACAATGGCGGACTCACGCATGCTCCCCTCGGCGCCCAGTGGCACACAGGTCCTCATGTTGGAGACAAAAGGGGGAAAGACAGATGAGCGAGGGGTAAGGTCACAAGGGTACACATCAAACAAGGCAATGCAAGGTGAAGTGCGTATGGAGAGCGAAGTGAGAAAGCTCGTCCCTACCGTACGTCACCACCCCCCCCCCTGTCACCTACACTACCCTTGCCCTTACCCCATATGTACAACAATCTACACATTTACAAATCCGTCGCTACCGTCACATCTTCCCCCTATATTTCCCCTATACCAAATTCGTCTTCACAATCCCTCTATCCAAAATTTGCCATCACCCAATTCATCATCAATCCTCATAAAGAGGGAGAGATGGAACATCAGCACAATGTCACACCCACGTCATGATGCGTCTCACATTCCAAACATCTGCACAATAAAAATAATAAAACATGGCATGGTGTGGAGTTACGTCACCTCAGGTGAGTGGATGTAGATGGTGCGAGGAGATCTTCATCCTAACTACTTTCTAAATGACTTTAATACACTTTACACTACCCGGGGTCTTTCCCTGCCAATCCATTGGCCAACTTACACTCTGGGTTCTAAAAACCAATTCCCATTGACCAAACTGTGGTGCTTCTCAATTTGGGGTCTCACTCCCCCGATTCATCTCCCTGTGCCTTGCACAATTTCAGGACTGGGGCATGTAGCTCTCCCAGCAGGTCTACCCACCTGCACACCTCCACCACTGCAGTTGCCACCCGAGCTTACCTAGCTCCTCACCCTAACCTAACTAACTGGGGAAGGCCCCTCCTGGCTCTGTCACCCCTTGGTGCCCTCTAGCACTGGGCTACCCGGGTCCGTCCTCCGGATCCTCGGGCCCCATCCACAACTACCGGCTCCCAGAGCCCACCTGCGGCCTCACCTGGCCAACATCCTCACAGTGGTGGAGTGCCCAACCCAACTACACACACTAACAGGCTACATGCCCAGCCATTTCCACAACACTAATGCACCCATTCAATCACCATTCTTCCACCACGCACCACAGATGCCAATATCCAACCACAATTTACCTGTACCCTCGACCTAACTCTTACACTACCCTCCCCGGGTATTCGTGATGGGGTCCATCCTCCTTTCCCCCATCCACACCTTCGCACCATCCACTCCATTCCACAGTTTCCCCCATACTCACTCCACGACCATCCATTCCATACACCTGTTTTTCATACACCTGTCATTGCACACCTGTGCAATCACACCTGGTGCCACCTGCACCCTCCTTCCTTCCTGGACCATTTGGTCAGCACAACTCACATCACTATCACTCACTCATACACTGCTCAATACACTTGAATACACCTCCAACACTCATACGGCATCATCTGAACTACCTGTTGCCCTGCTAACTTAGTGCTCCCCGTCTTCCCTTTAAACTAAGCACATACCACGTCATTATCATCCAAACTAATCTACCTGCGTCCCCACTACAGGTATCATGGTCACTACCAAATCTTAACGTTACCTAAGGTCATCTTCTAGGTCCCTACACACAATATCCTAACCCTCCCGGGCTAGTTTTCACTGCCATAAACCCCATAAGACTAGTGCTCCTTTGCCCCCTCTGTGAGAGATGGCAAAGTTGCCATCCCACCACATCGGGCATCTTCTACTATCAATTTTGCTCACCAAATTCAACAAATCAAAAATTTGCCAATCATCTGCCAATCACTCTACCAATCATCACTCTGCCAATCCTTTGCCAATCATCAAATTTTGTTTTTCTAATTTCGGGGCCAAAACACTATCCTCGTCACACGTCTACTCACTAGAGCCTCTCGGTGCGCCAATTCACTTCTACAGCCCGGCTTCGCACGGCCGAGCAATGAAGGCGGGTTGCTTGGTGCCGGCGGTTGGATACGTCCGGCATTCGGTGCAGGGAAGGACGCTTACCCGGGCCGAGATCCCACGCACCATCTCGGCACAGAGCCGTCCAATGGCCCGATCTCGACCTGCCGGAACGCCTCAACAAAAAGGAGTCGCCATGACGACCCTTCCTATCGGGCTGCCCGCTCCGCCTAGTGGAGCACGGACGCGGCCATTCAAAGCGCGGCCCGGCGTGAATCCCGCACGGCGGTTCTTTCGAAACCGCCGCGGATCCCCGCGGCACGCAAAGCTGCTCGGCGCGCACCGAGGGCCCGATTCGGCTATACATCGCTCTAACTGCTAACCTGGTTACCGTCGATGCTTCACCTGCATGCTCACACCCCGCAGCCCGTTCCTTGCTCATACATCCAGCTGTCTCCATGCTCTTTGTCATTGCACCTTCCCTGACACACCCAGGTACACTCAATTCCGCTTACAGACTTGGTCACACACCTGACCACCGCACACCTTTGCACACACTCGTCGTTCGCACACCTCACCAACACACCTCTTCGCGCCCCCTCCTCGGTCACCTCCTCTGTGACAACCACAGGTGTGCTCTCACTTGCACAGCCAATCACGTGCCTCACTACCAATTCCAGTGTGCATTCCCACACACGCTCTACCATTCCAGGTGTGCATCCTTCCATTCCAGGTGTACATCCTTCCTCACCTGCCACAACCAACTCACGCTCCGTGTCGCTCTCACTACTTTTACCACCACACTCGGTCGCGCATTCACCCTTACTCTTGACAGCGCACTCTTTCCTCATGCACCCCGTCCGTTACACACCTTTCTCGCGCATCCTCTTGCGCACACTCTCCCGTTACACCCTCCGTAACACTCACCACAGGTGTGCATTCTCCCTTACTCTTGACAGCGCACTCTTTCCTCATGAACCCGTCCATTACACACCTTTCTCGCGCATCCTCTTGCGCACACTCTCTCGTTACACCCTCCGTAACTCTCACCACAGGTGTGCATTCTCCCTTACTCTTGACAGCGCACTCTTTCCTCATGAACCCGTCCGTTACACACCTTTCTCGCGTATCCTCTTGCGCACACTCTCTCGTTACATCCTCCGTAACACTCACCACATCCTCCGTAACACTCACCACAGGTGTGTACTCTTTCGTTACATCCTCTGTAACACTCCCCACTACGCGCTTCCATATGCCCCCTCGCACACGCGCTACGACCAACTCACTCTCGACAGCACACTCACTCCTCGGCACGCACTTTTTCCTCACACACCCCAGAGTCGGACATTCTCGCACACCTCCTCTCTCGTACTCCGTACCTGTCGCACACTTCACCAACGGCCTCTCACGAACACCCGGATCCAAATCAACCCCCAAGCCGACTGAAGCTCCCCTCACATCATATACATTTCCGCGTATATCGCCACTCACCTTGGCACCTCGTCTCCGCACCTCTTTCGCCACCTGCAAACTCTTTATTTGGTTAGCGAGCACACCATCATGATTTGAGCACCGACCTTGCACATATTCCATCACCTCCTCCTGTATTTCTTTCTTAGTTTCCGTCCGTCTCTTCTTAATTTCACTCACCCCTTCTTCCACCTTCTCTAATGTTTGCTTCACCTCTTTTATTTCCCGGTGCGTCTCCTCAATTTCGTCCTCTAAGGCTACTTTGACCGTTTCTATGTGCATCCTCACCTCCCGGTCCTTCGTCTCCATTACCTCCGTCACCTCGTCCAACCTCGTTGTCAGTCCCTCACGTACCCTCTGACATTGCTTCTTCGTCGCTATCAAGTCGTCCTTGATGTCTCTTTGTGTCGCTGTTAACCCTCCTAGTACCGCAGTGTTCTTTTGTACCTGCTCCGCTAACTCCGTCTGTCCCACCGTCAGCTGTTCCACCTCCTGCGTCAGGGTCCTCTATGCCCCCTTGTAACTTTGCCGTTCCATTTCTCACCTCTTTCTCCATACGCTTCTCACCTCGCTTTACCTCCTCACGTACCCCCGATACCTCCTCGCTTACACCTCGTCGTATCTCCTCCTTCATCTCCTCCATCTCTTTTGTAGATGCCGCCCTCATCTGTCCTAATTCATCCCTTTGGGCATCCAATTTGGTTTCTACCCCGATTTTCACCTCCTCTATCTGCTTCCCCATTTGTTTGATTTCCCGGGCGGTTTGCTCCCCTATCTCCCGCAATTTGCCTACCATCCTATCTTCTAGCCCCGTTAACCCATTTTCACCTCTTTTATCCCGTTGTCTAACCCCTCAAATTTCTTGTCTAACCCCCCGATTTGATTTCCTAGTCGCTCCCCCATTCTGTTTTCCAAACCTCCAATTTGGTTTCCCATACTCATCTGCACAGCTGCTTGCAGCTGCGCAATGAGGGCCTGCATGTCAATCCCTCCCACTTGTGCAGCGGGCGCAGCCGCCGTAGCCATGTGCGAGGCGCCATTTTGCGCGCCCGCAACCTCGTACGCGAGGGCGCCATCTTGCGCGCCTGAAACCTCCTCAACCACCTCATTGCTCTCCTCTATTTCTTCCCTCTGATCTTGGGTTACACCTAACCCCTCTTCTGGTTCCCCCACCGGCATCCGATCGCCTTGACTAGCCATGGCACGATTTCAAAATTCAGGTTTTCCTTAAAACAACACAAATTTCGGCAGCTAGTAATTTTGAGTGCGTTAAGCGCGCTTCGGGTCCGATCCCGCTCCTGACACCAATTGTTACGGCCAATTGTACAATTGTGTCCAAAATTTGGGCTAAATAAATTTTGTCCCAGGTTCGAATCCCAACTCCTGACTACCAATTGTTACGGACCGCGGATAAGATGTTGTTTGGCCGAGCGGATGGCACCGCGGCCCTAACAGTTACCCCGACTAACCCGATTCCTGAACGTTGGCCGAATCGCGCCACAGATATTCAATGGGGAAAAGACTAAAGCGAAGAATGTGAAGAAGAAGAAGGAGAAATAGGGAATACGAATATAATTTATTTGCTATTTACAGGCCCAAAATAACCAAGGAGAAGGAAGGATAATAAAACAATTTACAGAAGATATTAGAGACACAGTGCAATGCTAGCTTACCTACAGTCTTAATTAAACCCAGGACAGAACAAACAAAAGACAGACTCATGTGGGGAATGATGACAGGAATGGCAGGAGGTGGATGGCTGGAGGGGGAGGAAGGTCCAGCTGGAACCGCAGCACGGTTGGGTCGGGGATTAGCAGCCGCCGCCCTTTCTCGATCGGCGCGTTTAGCAGCCGCCGTTCCTCTCTCGATTGGCGCGTTTAGCAGCCGCCGTTCCTTCGCGGCCCTGCTCAAAACTGCCATCAAGGCCCCAAAGCTGCTGGGGCTGAAGCTGCTGTGGCTGAAGCTGCGGTGGCTGAAACTGTTGTGGCTGAAGCTGCGGTGGCTGAAACTGCTGTGGCTGAAGCTGCGGTGGCTGAAGCTGCTCTTTCAGGGATCCCTTACTCAACTCTCTCTCAACTCAACTCTCAACTCAACAACTCAACTCAACTCAACCCAACAACTCAACTCAACTCAACTCAACCACAACTCTACTCAACAACTCTCCTCAACAACTCTTCTGGGGGCGTCGGGGCCGCGGGTTATATAGGCCACACCCTCGAACCTTCGCGAACCTCTCCGAGCGTTCTCTCTCCGCCCTCTCAAGCCAAACCCCCTTGTACTTGGTTGGTTGTTCGGGGCTGGCTCACTCCTCCCCTCTATGACGAGGTGGAGACACGCCTTTCTTCTCCGAGATTACCTCGGGTGATGGCGGCAAATGTAGTTGGAAGTAGAAGTTTTGGGAGTGGGAATGGGGAATGAAAGGGGATCTATCTATTTCACTTGGTGCAATGGAGTATTTCAATAAATGGAAGACACAGCCTTACACTAATACACATAATAAGGATATAACTGTCAAAAAAGATATATCGTGTCCTGCATGTATGTTTTATGGACTAACTACGGGAACGCCCTTTGACCTTTATACAACCACAAACGGAGGGAGGAGGGGTGATATTTTACAACAACCTTTTACAACAACATTTTACCACAACAATAAATAAAAAAACTCTCATATCCACAACAATATGTTTGTTGTCAGACTGTCGGTAAAACTTGAAAATATTGCAAAAAGTTTTTTCCCATTTATAAGTCTGTTATTAGTCACGTTTATCCAGTTGCTGCAGTAGATTGATGCTTTAAATTGATCACATCTCAAACCACTTACTTACACACAAACCAGCTTACCTTACAGTCTTCAGCTTGGGAGATATGCATTAAGAAAACGGTTGTTTTCTTTTACCATTAATGACTTTAAAAGGTCAAGTTGAGCTATGACATTATCCTATGTTTTTATAGGTGGACAATTGGACATGGAGTGGAATGTTGTCAAACTCTATGAGAAAATTGTTTTGGGAACTTTACCATTCACAAGTAATTCACAAGTAAAGTAATTATGATAAAGGATATCAGGATTGAACGATCTGTGATCTCTGACCTGCCCACACAGTAGCATCACATTTTAATAAAGTGCAACTTCTAAGGACTTCACCCTGAGGACAAGACTAAATAAGTGATTACCATTTCAACCCTAAAATATATTTTATCAAATATATTTTAAAATAACATAATTTAACAAATTTAACATATAACATTTAACATAACATATAACATTTTTTAACATAACATATAGATTGATCCCATTACAATTTCCTTCAGATCGGACAAACATTAGTGAAGTTTTGATGAAAATATTAAAATGTCAATAATTGGGTCATGACCTTAAAAGTAGGTCAAGGTCAAAAATAGGTCAACCCCGCATATTTTGTATTTCCATTATTGATGAAAATTTTTATTCTGAAAATCCCAGCCGGATCCGAGATACATTGGCAGAAAAAGGGAGAAAACCCTAAATGTTGGTTTATTACTCCTAGGACGTTGGCTCTTAACCCTGAGGGGTATGATGTAAAGTAAGCTTAAATGCACATTACTATAGGCTGAGGAGGACAATTCCGTTCTGATCGGACAAACATTGGTTACGTTTTGGTGAAAAATGTTAAAATGTCATTAATTGGGTCATGACCTAAAAAAGTAGGTCAGATAAAAAATGTCAACCCTAAAATATATTTTATCAAATATATTTTAAAATAACATAATTTAACAAATTTAAAATAACAAATACTTTGTATTTCCATTACTGAAGCAAAATTTAATTCCGAAAGTCCTCGGGCATTGGCAGCAAAAAATGGAGAAAAACCTAATTTATCGTTTAATACTCCAATGGGTGAAAGACGTTGACCTTTAACCCGGAGGGGTATGATGTCAATTAAGTGCAAATGTGCCTCTAGGGAGGGCAATTTCATTCCGATCAGAAAAACCTTAGTCAAGTTATGATGAAAAAATGTTAAAATGTCTATAATTAGGTCATGACCTTAAAATTATCTGAAGGTCAAAAAATTATGCCAACTCTAAAGATTCAATTCATGTTATTGCTGCATAATTTCATTCCGAAAGTCCCAGCCGGCACCGAGGTACAGCTCAGAAATTAATAAAGCTCAGTAATTGGGAGTGTTTGGGAGTGCAGGAAGAAATTTTATTTTCTTTATAAAATTTCCTTGGATCCTGGGTTCGAATCCCGGTCGATCGCTAAATTAACGCCAGGGGGGTTGACAGCCTGTCATCCTTCCGAGGTCGGCAAATTGAGTATCAGTTTACTGGTAATTCCCTGTGTGTCACAAGAGGCGACTAACAGGGTTGGTGGCAGGAAGGGCATCCGGCCATAAAACATTGCTTCAAAAAGGGGACCAAGGTGCCCAAAAAAGGCCAACCCCTGCTCTGCGGGGAAAAATGCCCTCTAAAGGCGGTTCTTCTTCTTCTTCTACTCCTACTGGTCGAAGAAACTATGGGGTACCATTACAAATTGGGGACACTACAACAACAGCTCTACAACGCTACAACAACAGCTATAAACTCTACAACAGCTATAAACTCTACAACAGCTATAAGTTGTAGAAGCAAACTCTACAACAGCTATAAACATCCACCTTTCCTATCCTGAAGTTGGGGGGGGGGGGGGGGGGGGGGGAGATTAAGAATCAGAAATCTATTGTAATATAATGAAGTGCAAATAGTTAAAAAGACAGTTAACATATTGTTACGGACCGTGGATAAGATGTTGATTTGCCGAGCGGATGGTGCCGCGGCCCTAACAGTTACCCCGACTAACCCGATTCCTGAACGTTGGCCAAAATCGCGCCACAGATATTCAATGGGGAAAAGACTAAAGCGAAGGATGTGAAGAAGAAGAAAGACAAAGGGTAAGGAATACAAATATAATTTATTTACTATTTACAACCAAAAGAAACCAAGGAGAAGGAAGGATAATAAAATAAAGACAGAAGGAATCAAGGAGACACAGTGCAAATATTAACTTATACAAGCTTACTTATACCCAGGGACAAGACAAAAGACAGACTACAAGCACACTTACATGGGCTTTTCATATGACAGGAATGGCAGGAGGTGGATGGCTGGAGGGAGCGGAAGGTTCAGCTGGAACCGCAGCACGGTCGGGTCAGGGATGAGCAGCCACCACCCTTTCTCGATCGGCGCGTTTAGCAGCCGCCGTTCCTTCACGGCGCCGCTCGAAACTGCCGTCAAGGCCCCGAAGCTGCTGTGGCTGAAGCTGCTGCGTGCCGCTGCTCTTTCAGGGATTCCTCCGCCTCATGCGCCGCGTGCTCTCCACCGGTTCATCTGCCTTCTCTCTCGTATCTCGTGGGGGCGTTGCGTGACGGGTTTTCTCCCTGACGCATCTGCTCGTGGGGATCCCTTACTCAACTTTGTAAGCAGTCCCTCACTCCTTCTTTTATTGCCCTCCCCGGAATCAAGCCGCGGGCTACGAGGGCACGCCTACCGGTTCGCTCACCGCGGTGCTGATTGGTGGTTAAGGGCTCTCTGACTCCAACTTTTGATGACGATGAGGTGCCACGCCTTTCTTCCCCGAACAGAGCACATGCTTAATGGCGGCAATTGCAGACAACAGCCAAATGCAGTTGGCAATTGACGAAAGGGGGGTTGGAAGGGAATCTACCTTATTTCACTTGGTGCAATGGAGTATTTCAATTAATGGAAGACACAGCCTTACACTAATACACATAATAAGGATATAAACTACTGAACAGGGATATATGGTGTCCTTCGTGTATGCTTTATGGAATTAACTACGGGAACGCCCTTTGACCTTTATACAACACTGGAGTAAGGAGGGCGATATTTTACAACAATTTACACAACAACAACAACAACAAAAAACCATTCTCATATCCACAACAATATTATGCCATTGTCATACTTGTATCCACCGATTTATAATTTTGTTCATTTCGGCAGGACAACATCAGCAAATATGTAACACATGGCCTAATAGGTTGGCATCAGTGGTGGCAGGGGTTGGCAGTGCCGCTGATGCAGTGCCCCCTGTAAGTAAAAGCAGGATTTTGGAACTTCGCCCACCCTTCAGGAAGGACACCATGGGATCTTTAACGTCTACCAACTAATGCTGGGAGACGTGACGCCCAGTTAACGGCACACATTGCGCCTCACCCTGTTATGTGAAACACCAGGACGACAGTTTATAGCTGGGTTGAGGCTACGTAACTCAGATGCGAATGCACTTAACCATCAAGTCATAAAATTTACATCTAAATAATTGCAGGTAGAGCTAAAAAAAAACAAAAAAAAAAACGTCTAGATGGAGTTGTGCTGGAAGTCCTGTCCACACCTATTGCGATCATAATTTTTTTTTTTTCTTACAAAGCTTTTCATATTTCTTTGTCAGAATTAATGTAATGAAAGAAATAAAAATGAGACCTCTAATAAAATCCAGTGGGCACAAAAAGTTGACATCACACGCCCTTTGTAACACTTAAGATAGTGTCATGTACCACGTAAAAACAAGGCGAAAAATACATAAAATGTCATAGACCCCGTGGTTTTAGCAATTTTGCTTTACGGAGTTAAAGGCCGCCAGTCAGCCAGCCATCTTTGATCGGATTACAAAACAAAATCTTCTGCATATGTATACTCACAAGTCTCTCATGTATTGTCTTTGTGCCAAGTTTGAACAAAATCGGTCCATGCATGTCGAGAAATGGTTGGGGACATGTTTAAGGAACAAAATGGCCGTCAGTCGGCCATCTTGGATCTGATCTCGAAAGAAAATGACGTGCATATGTAAGCCATCATTCATTTTCTTTGTGCAAAGTTTGAACAACATCGGTAAATGGCTTGGCCAATAAATCATTGAGGACATGTTTAACATCCGGGGTTTTGTTTTTTTACAACTAAAATGGCTGCCAGTCTGCCATCCTTGATCGCATCGTGAAACAAAATGATGTGCGGATGCATACCGTCATGTATTGTCTTTGTGCCAAGTTTGAAGAAAATTGGTCCAACATCTCTAAGATATGGTTGCGTACACACAGACAGACGAGACCCAATCCATAACCCCCCATTTTGGACTAAGTCCAACGGGAGCTAATAAAGAGAGATAAACTTCGGTAGATGAAGATAGTGCAAACATTTTGCATTCGTAATGGATAGACTGAGAAAATGCCACCAATATAAAAGTAGAATCATCATCATCATACTAAAATACCCAATTTGGAGTCGGTCTGTCTGATGATTTTTTTGACCGCGATACATTCTGTCGTTACTTATCCAATCTCAACCACACTTGACAGGATGACTTAGGGTTAGTAATAATGGGGAACTAATAATGAAGGTTGTAGCATATTCTTTTTTTTTTTTTTTTTTTTTTTGTATACTGAATCGAGGCTCGTGAAAGAGCTAACATTTATTTCACAAACAAATCAACCAGACAACAAAATATATAAAAAGAGGGAGCGGAAGACAAGATGGGGAGAGAAGGGCAAGCACACAAACATAACATTTGAGAGCAGGGAGATGTGTGGGAGGGAGAGGGCTTGGGGGGAGGAGGCGTGGGAAGGGGGGGGGGGGGGCGAGAAGTATAAAACACAAGGACACCAAGGACTTCCAGGACAGAAGTTGGTATTTCAAAAAAGTGGATTTGGGGCGAAATTAACGGGGGTAGAAAAGATCAAGGTTTTGGATGGGGGAAGATAAGAGATGGTGGTGAACAGCTGTTTTAAAGACCTCGAGGGTGGAGTGGGATTGAAGAGAGTGAGGGAGTTTGTTCCAGAGGTGGGAGAAAAGAGGAATGAAGGAGTGAAGGTGAGCAGAGGGTCTTGATTTTGGCAGTTTAACCATAAGAGGGTTGCAGGCAGATCTTGTGCGACCTGCAGGAATATTTGGGGGACAGAGCCCAGAGAGAGCTGGGGGGGTGGGGGGGCAAGGCCAGAGAGGAGTCGGTAGAAGACGGAAAGACCACCAACCTGCCTGCGGTGAGTGAGTGAAAGGCCCTTGGAGTTAGCTTCATCGCGGGAGATTCCAATGATTCCTCTTGCACCCCTCTCCAAAGGGTTTTTCTGAGTTTTCTCCCTCAAACGGGTTTCCCCCTCCATTGCCACCAATGGGGATGCGTATTGAGGTGTATATCAATGTTAAGTTCACTTTATCGTGGCGTTTTTCCAAGGCAGCTTCTAATGACAAAACTAATGGTAATTGCATAATATTAATGTTATTACAAAACAATATCAATACTAATAATATCGCACCTGCCCAAGTGTTTTCTCCTGCCGTGTTTACGTGTATAAATAGCTCATCGTGCTGTTTTAATGGGAGCAATGGCTTCTAGAGGAAGTAAAAAATATTATAAGCCAAAAACACGTTTGATTACCTTTTTAAATAGTCGCTAATGCTGTTTAACAAGGAACTGATATAATTTGGAGAAATCCGGAGATTAGTCCATGCTTATTGCAGTAAGTTCAGGACTCTCCTTCAATCAAGTTGTTTATTAAAGATGATACCAAACTCTCGCAGAACACACCGCCATCATGACGAGCAGCAAGCAACAACCAAAGCCACGCCCCAGACGTCACTACCCATACGTATTACCAATCACAACATCTTCCTTTCATCTATCATTAAAACGCTTATTTCTGAAGTTTGTAATCGGAACCTCTCCCCAGCTATTGCTCCTGTCGCCCTAAGATATGTGTGACAGCCGGCGAAGCCGGTGTTGTCAATAAACGCGTACGTATTATGTCGAAAACCAGATTATGCCTTGGCTTGAGAATTCCGAAGCTCAATGGAGGCCGCCATCTTGCGGATGCGGAAGTATGCATAACAAATTGAAAAACGTTCAATAGGAGTTTCTTTCACCCGTCTTTGTTTGATTCACAATCTTATGCACCTCCAATTTATTATTAAAATACTTTAAGACCAACCTCGGCCCGCACGGGCCTGGTTATCTTCAACGAAAAGCGTCACCAAACACCGGAACCAATGAGATTCGAGCATTTGAAAAAATATTTCTAAAACCAAATCACGCAATGGAGGCCGCCATCGACCGGATGCGGAAGTTTGCATAAAACATTTGCGAAAAAGTTCAATAGGAGTTTGTTTCACCCGTCTTTCTTTGATTCACAATCTAATGCACCTCTAATTTGTAATTAAAATACGTTAAGACCAACCTCGTTATCTTCAACGAAAATCGTCACCAAACACCGGAACCAATGAGATTGGAGCATTTGAAAAATATTTTTAAAAAGCTTATTACGCGTTTCGGACGCTGAAAACGGCATCAAATATTCTAAAATTGACGAAAAATTATTACTAAGAAATCTCGCGGCCGTAGGGGATAGTTTTTCATGGCCAGAAATACGGTATAAGCGGTTTACATAAAGAAAGAAAGCTCGGTTTGATTAACGACAGTCACACATTACCGTTGAAACGGCGCTATCGTCTGATCTGTCGGCACTGATCTTACTGCAAGCTAACTTCTTCTGGTGGAGGAAGCCGCAGTGCCCGGAGAGAACCAGCCCTGACAGCGACTGAAGTTAGAAGACTACACAGATACTGTGAAAACGTATGTTAAGCCCAGTTAAAATTTCTTAAAATAGGCCTTAAGCTAGCACATCGTATAGTTACTTCCTTAAGCTTCTTGTGACATTTATTGTATGTAGGTATTGGGGAGGACTGTCTGCTCTTCTCTTTTAACAAGTCTTACCAGGTACAGTACCTACACCGACCTACTATCAACTACCTAACCTACTGATGCCATCGTGATGGGTAAAATAGTGGCAAGAGGCTTTGGCTTCGCCGGCTCATTGCGGCTTTGCAGTCGGTACTAGTGTGATTGGAGTTAGCTAACCTTTGGAGTTAGCTTCATCGTGGGAGATTCCAATGATTCTGAACGCTTTGGTTTCAACAGCGTGAAGACGAGCTAGGTGTGAGGCAGGAGCACCAGCCCAGAGGGGAGAGCAGTACTCCATTGAGCTGCGGATGAAAGCCTTGTATGTGGTGAGGAGCTCAGGTGTGCTAAGGAAGGACTTCGCACGACGGAGGATGCCCAGTCGGCGACTGGCTTTGGAGGCCAGCTTGGAAATGTGGTTTTCCCAAGAAAGATAATGGCAGATAGTGAGACCCAAAAGCTTGAGTGACAGAACTTCTTGGAGAGGATTATTCAGAAAGTGGATGGGAGGGTTGTCCAGTCGGTCTTTTCGGAGAGACATAGTAAGAGTGTGAGATTTGTCAGGATTGAAAGACATGTTCCACTTGTTTGTTGTTCCACTTCGTGCTACTTTCATCAGGTTCAGAAGATTGCGATCATGCTCCTCTTTGGTTCGTCCTGACACTGCCACATCATCGGAGATACCAATACAGCCTGGTGCTTTCTCAAGTATGTGGTCCATGGTTTGTTGGAACAGATCCTGGCTGACACATAAACCAAAAGGCAATCTCTTGAAGCACCAGCGCCAAAAGGGTGTGCAGAATGTGGTCAAATCCTGCCTTTCCTCATCCAGATGCACAGCCCAATAGCCAGCCCGAGCATCTAATTTTGAGAATATTGTGGCATCAGCAAATTCTGGATTCAGCTCGTCTATTGTTGGTATTTTATGTGGACACCTCTTCAGCGAAGAGTTCAGGTGTTTTGGATCGAGACATACTCTTAAGCTCCCATCTTTATTTAAACTATTGCAGATGGAAGAGCACCAATCCGTATGATAGTCCACTTTCCTGATGCCCTGTTTTTCCATTTTCATCAGTTCCTCCTTTAGCTTCCCTTGCGAACACTACACTTTCGTGGTGTATCATTCGATGACTTTGCATCAGGCTTTAGATGAAGCCTCACTTTTCCTTTAAAATTCCCAATGCAGTCAAACCTGTCCAGGAACAGCCTTTTCAAATCATCCACGGAATTCACCTTGTAGGCCTGTTCCTCGTGGCGCATTGGTTTCGCAATCCTTGATGCTGGAGGTTCGGCCTTCATCAAAGTCTTCCATTGTCCAGCAATGCTGTTTATGGTGACGATGTTGAGCCGTTCACACGCTGGTAGTCCAAGTACTGCAGGTCCAGGTACTTCAACCACATATAACCTGTACTTGAACCGATCTGAGTCTTTATATCGACACAAGAGCTTTAGGAATTCCGTGACACGATCACAATGCCATTGTAAGCAGTGAGCTTGGTCCCACCAAGTGGAGTCAGTTTTGACATCCATTTGTTTCCATACATGTCCTTCACAATACGCATTGGCAAAGTATTCCCTGACGCAACTGTATCCAATTTCAACTGCAGTTTGTATACACCTTTCATGTCAGAGCATATAATGTTCAACGATGTGTACACTTCATCCCTCATCTCCTTCATACACAGTGCGGATACCCTGATCACGTGAAACGGCTTGGTGTGTTCATATGCGTCAGTGTCACTTTCGTAACTGTCTTCATCGCCTTCAGTAAAATACCCCGACACTTCATTCACCGAGGTCCCATTAATTGTTACTTCCCCGAAGCATACCTCTCAACTTGCTTCTGCTGACTCGACGGCCTCTTCCACCCATTGCAGGACGGCGGTTCCACTCGTATCCATCAGCATATCTCGTGCTTCGTTTGGGATTTTCACAACAACGGGCCCAGTGTCCCAGTTCACCACAATACTTACAATAATCATTGTATGCTGGGCAGTTCCGTGGTGGATGTGATAGCCCACACTTTTTGCACTTTTGTCGATGTGTCATGGCATTCACAGACGATGAAGGCCCTTCCATCTTCTGGAAGGCCTGCTTTCCGATTACCATTGCTTCGTACTTGCGTCCTTCACTTAAAACCAGGTCCATGTCGTACCGGACTTCCTGGTCGAGCAGATGCTTTTGAAAATCATCATGTGGGGTGATCGCAACAACTAACTCGATAATCGGTTCCGAGAGTTCTGCTTCGGAGAAATTGCACAACCTTCCCTTCCGTCTCAATGGACTCTTCTTGCTGCCGGAATCTCATCATTTCCAGCCGGTGAATCCGAAAGTTTATATGAATGTCCAACTGATCCTCGAATAATTTATATAATTTATCCGGATCCTTTTTATCATCCTCACTCAGAGTCGATGCATTGATCCGCCTCAGTCCTTCGTCTCCCACAGCAATCTGAATCTTGATGGCCTGTCTGGCTTTAGCATCAATGCCCTCGTCCGACAGCACCAAGTTCATTCACACAAGTGCACAAGGAAATGAGGCAAATGATAAAATGTGCACAAGGAAATGGCGTAAAATGATAAAAAAAAATTGCCTGAGGAAATGGGGTAAATGATAAAAAGTGCCTAAGGAAATGGCGTAAAATGATAAAAACTGTCTAAGGAAATGGGGTAAAATGATAAAAAGTGCCTAAGGAAATGGCGTAAAATGATAAAAACTGTCTAAGGAAATGGGGTAAAATGATAAAAAGTGCCTAAGGAAATGGCGTAAAATGATAAAAACTGTCTAAGGAAATGGGGTAAAATGATAAAAAGTGCCTAAGGAAATGGCGTAAAATGATAAAAACTGTCTAAGGAAATGGGGTAAAATTATAAAAAGTGCCTAAGGAAATGGCGTAAAATGATAAAAACCTGTCTAAGGAAATGGGGTAAAATGATAAAAAGTGCCTAAGGAAATGGCGTAAAATGATAAAAACTGTATAAGGAAATGGCGTAAAATGATAAAAACTGTCTCAGGAAATGGGATAAAATGATAAAAAGTGCCTAAGGAAATGGCGTAAAATGATAAAAAGTGCCTAAGGAAATGGCGTAAAATGATAAAAACTGTCTCAGGAAATGGGATAAAATGATAAAAAGTGCCTAAGGAAATGGCGTAAAATGATAAAAACTGTCTAAGGAAATGGGATAAAATGATAAAAAGTGCCTAAGGAAATGGCGTAAAATGATAAAAACTGTCTCAGGAAATGGGGTAAAATGATAAAAAGTGCCTAAGGAAATGGGGTGAAATGATAAAAACTGTCTAAGGAAATGGCGTAAAATGATAAAAACTGTCTAAGGAAATGGGGTAAAATGATAAAAAGTGCCTAAGGAAATGGCGTAAAATGATAAAAACTGTCTAAGGAAATGGGGTAAAATGATAAAAAGTGCCTAAGGAAATGGCGTAAAATGATAAAAACTGTCTAAGGAAATGGGATAAAATGATAAAAAGTGCCTAAGGAAATGGCGTAAAATGATAAAAATTGCCTAAGGAAATGGGGTAAAATGATAAAAAAAAGTGCCTAAAGAAATGGCGTAAAATGATAAAAACTGTCTAAGGAAATGGGGTAAAATGATAAAAAAAAATAGTGCCTAAGGAAATGGCGTAAAATGATAAAACCTGTTTAAGGAAATGGGGTAAAATGATAAAAAGTGCCTAAGGAAATGGCGTGAAATGATAAAAACTGTCTAAGGAAATGGGGTAAAATGATAAAAAGTGCCTAAGGAAATGGCGTAAAATGATAAAAACTGTCTAAGGAAATGGGGTAAAATGATAAAAAGTGCCTAAGGAAATGTCGTAAAATGATTTAAAAAACTGTCTAAGGAAATGGCGTAAAATGATAAAAACTGTCTAAGGAAATGGGGTAAATGATTTTTTTTAAATGTCTGTTTGTCTGCTTGTTTGTCTGTGAACAGGATATATCAAAACGTTGTGAATGGATTCGGACGAAATTTGGGTATGTGAGTGATAAGGACGAAATTATTAGATTTTGGTGATTATCCGGTTCTGGATTCGATGATTTTGAAAGTGATTCTTCACCATTCACAGATATGGCAAAAAAGGTCTATGCATATCAAAATATCTCAAAAAGTTGTGGACAGATTCAGACGAAACTTGGTGGAGAGGTTGTGTATGTGACAAGGACGAATCGATTCAATTTTGGTGAAGATCCGGATGTTAATACGAGAATTAAAAAAATCCAAAGTGATTCTTCATCATTGATTTATAGGGCCAAAAATGATAAATGGCACATTATATCAAAAGGTTGTGGACAGATTATGACAAAACTTCTCAAAAAAACTCAAACAACTCAAACAACTCAAAAAACAACAAAAAAGACATTACCTTCTCTGTGCTCATTCGTTTATTCATTCTTATTCGTTCGTTCGTTCTTCTACCACGTGTTTCTCCCCCATTTCCCCAGATAGATTGTCAAATTTCAACTCGTTATTTTATCGTCCATGCGATATTGTTTGATTATAGTTAGTTTTGGTTTGAATTTCCTGTAACTCGTAATTAATTAATCGTGTTCTGCTCCTCGTGTGTGGCCTTGTAGTTGTACCCCCGTCGGTGTTTTGTTAACTTAAACGTGTTTTGCTTGGCTCTTGGTTTTTTCCCTTCTACCCCGAACATAATACTCTGTCTAACGTTCTAAATCCCCCCCCCCACCCCCCCCAAAAAAACAAAAAAACAAAAACATATATTTTCTTTTCTCCACGTGTACTGTTGTCTCATCCTGTATTTTCTGTCCAGGTGTGCTGTTCGCCCCGCCCCCATTATCTCCTTGCCATCCACCGTTTGCCCTGTTCACGTGACTCGTGGTGGTCCCTCTCGGCTCTCCCCCCGTTGGTATTTTTGTGCATATAAGATTGTTCACGTTTCTGTTTAAATATTATTTAAATATGTTTAACCTTTCCCCTTTTGTGTTTTATTCAGTGGTATATTACAACACGCTGTTTTTCTTCCTATTTAAAAGGCTTTTCTCAATTTCCTCTCCAACTCATTCCACTTAAAAAAAAAGAAATTCAATATCTTATACGTCTCCCTCACTACATGGTCTAAATTCACATTCATTCCATCCCTCCTCCATCGTTCTGAATCGGATTGCTAACTTGAAAATCACAACAAACCCAATTTGTTATCAATGTTCGTCTTTCATTAATCATCCACTTTCTAAACTCCCCTCTTGCCCCTCCCATCCAAATCCCCCCCTTGCACCTACACTCCTAAACTCCCCCCTTGCCCCTCCACTCTTAAACTCCCCCCTTGCCCCTCCACTCCTGAACTCCCCCCTTGCCCTTCCCCTCCCAAACTCCCCCCTTGCCCCTCCCCTCCAAATCCACCCCCTTGCCCCTACACTCCTGATCTCCCCCCTTGCCCTTCCCCTCCTAAACTCCCCCTTTCCCCCTCCCCTCCATATCCCCCCCCTTGCCCCTACACTCCTAAACTCCCCCCTTGCCCCTCCACTTCTAAACTTCCCCCTTGCCCCTTCCCTCCAAAACTCCCCCCTTGCCCCTCCCCTCCTAAACTCCCCCCTCACTCCTCCCCTTCAAAACTCCCCCCCAATCCCTCCCATTCAATTCTCCCCCCATACCATTCCTCTCCAATTCTCCCTCCTCCCCCCTCCTCCTCCAAGCTGCCTCCTCCCCACTTCGTCTCCCTTATATCTCATACCTCCACCCCCCCAAACCTTCTACTTTCCTCTGCCCCCCCTCAAACAACCCCTCACTGTGCCTCATCCCTTCACCATCAAACCTTTCATCCTCCTCTTCCTTCCCTTTCTTGGAACTCTTCTGCAACATCTGACACACTATCAACTGCTCTCCCTACCTCCCCCTCTCATCCTTCATCTTACCCTACTCCTCCCCTCCCCTGTCCTGTACCCGATGCTCCCCCTCTCTCTTCATTGACGGTATGGACCTCAAACATCCGGGGCCTTCGCTCAAACCTGACTGATCTCTCCATACAGGTTGCTTCTGACAATCCAGACTTGATCTGCTTAACAGAGACTTTCCTCCTTCAAGATGTCTCTGATTCCTTAATATCTCTTCCTGGTTACTCCCTCCTCCGGTATGATAGACCTGAGCCTCGGCCTGGTGGTGGGGTGGCTATCTTTGTCAAAAACTCTCTTCCTCACTCTCCTTGCACTGCCCTCTTTCCTCCTCACCCGCAGAAGTACCTCTGGTTACGGCTTCCTCTCCGCTCCCACCTTTTGTTCATATGTGTTCTGTACCGTCCCCCAAACAGTGATGACTCCATCTACATTTCACTGTCTGACAACATGGACCAACTTCTATCCACTCATCCCAACTCTCTCTTCCTCATATGTGGTGACTTCAACTGTCATCATGCCACCTGGTTGGGTGTGGGTTCCTCTCTCACCAGTCATGGCACCTCAGCAAAGGACTTCTGTGACTCACTGGGATTGACACAATCTGTCAATTTCCCGACCCGGATCTCAGCCAATGGAGTATCTTCTCTTCTAGACTTGGTTATGACAAACTTCCCTGCTAATGTCTGCTGCTCTTCTTCTGCTCCAATCGGTTCTTCTGATCATGTGCTTGTCAAAGTGGACATCTCTCTGGCCATTCTCAGAGAGCCTCCTCAGCGTCGACGAGTCTGGCATTTCACTCAGGCCGACTGGGACGGTCTTCAAGCAGCCATCAATCGTCTGGATTGGTCTCCCATCTCCACTGCCTCTGACATCAATTCTTCCTGGGAATTCTTCCAAAGCAAACTGATCTCTCTCATGCACAGATTTATCCCATCTCGCCTTCAGTTGTCTTACCCTTCCTCCCGTCCATGGTACACTGAATCTTGTGGTGAGGCAGTTGCCCTGAAACAACTTGCCTTTGCCTCTTGGAAGGCTAATCCAACTGAAGGCAATCTCAGTTCCTTCCACCAAGCTCGGAACAAGTGTGTGTCTACCCTCAGGAGTGCCAGGAAGCACTATCTCTCCTCACTCAAGAATGAACTCTCAAACCTGTCTCCTTCCTCCAAATCCTGGTGGCGTCTGGTCAAATCCGTTTCTGGTGTTTGTTCCCCCTCCATCCCCTCCCTTACCTCAAATGGCCACACAGCTGACATCGCACGTGACAAAGCCGAATGCCTCAACTCTGTGTTCGCCTCAAAATCCTTAGTCCCAAACCCATCTCTCTCTGTTCCCACCTTTCCCAGTCGAACCCAACTGCTCCTGGACTCTGTGTCCTTCTCTCCTGACAAGGTGGAGGAGTTTTTGTCAAACCTCGACTCTGATTCTGCAACTGGACCAGACGGCATCAGCCCACGGGTCCTAAAATCCTGCTCTGCCGCTCTATCTCACCCTCTCTCTGTCCTTTTCACCCTATCTTTTGCTCAAGGTCATCTGCCAGCATCCTGGAAATCAGCTAACATTACCGCTTTACACAAAAAAGGTGCAAAAACAGATCCTTGCAACTACAGACCAATCAGCCTGCTCCCAATTATCAGCAAAGTCATGGAATCCATCATTGCTTCGGATATGAAATCTTTCCTCTTCTCCAATGGCTTGATCTCTGATCATCAATTTGGTTTCAGACCAGGTCACTCTACTCTGGACATGCTGCTTCTGCTGTCTCAACAATGGATGGAGGTCCTCAATGCCAAACAGGAAATCAGAGCTGTCTCCCTTGACATATCACGGGCTTTTGATACGGTCTAGCACCCAGCTCTGCTCACCAAACTCTCCTCCTATGGTATCCATGGAAATCTCCATGCATGGCTTGCGGACTTCCTCTCTGGTCGTAGTCAACGTGTGGCCCTGAATGGATTTCTCTCATCTCCCCTTCCTGTTCAGGCTGGAGTTCCCCAAGGAAGTGTGCTGGGCCCTGTGCTTTTTCTGGTCTTTATCAATGATCTCTCCGACTCTCTGGAAAATCCTCTCTATCTCTTTGCTGATGACTCCACTCTCTGCCGCTCCATTCCTCTTCCCTCAGATCGGCAGTCTGCAGCCTCCTCACTCTCTGAAGACCTGGACAAAATCACAGACTGGTCAAACAAGTGGAACATGTCTTTCAATCCTGACAAATCTCACTCTCTTACTATGTCTCTCCGAAAAGATCGACTGGACAACCCTCCCATCTACTTTCTCAACAATCCTCTCCAAGAAGTTCTGTCGCTCAAGCTTTTGGGTCTCACTATCTGCCATGATCTTTCTTGGGAAAACCACATTTCCAAGCTGGCCTCCAAAGCCAGTCGCCGACTGGGCATCCTCCGTCGTGCGAAGTCCTTCCTCGGCACACCTGAGCTCCTCACCACATACAAGGCTTTCATCCGCAGCTCAATGGAATACTGTTCTCCCCTATGGGCTGGTGCTCCTGCCTCACACCTGGCTCGGCTTCACGCTGTTGAATCCAAAGCTTTCAAAATCATTGGAATCTCCCGCGATGAAGCTATCTCTGAGGGCCTTTCACTCACTCACCGCAGGCAGGTAGGTGGTCTTTCTGTCTTCTACTGACTCCTCTCCGGCCTTGCTCCCCCAGCTCTCTCTGTGCTCTGTCCCCCAAATATTCCTACAGGTCGCACAAGATCTGCCAGTAACCCTCTGATGGTTAAACTGCCGAAATCTCGGCTCTCTGCTCACCTTCACTCTTTCATTCCTCTTTTCTCCCGCCTCTGGAACAAACTCCCACACTCCCTTCAATCCCTCTCCTCCCTCCAGGTCTTTAAAACAGCTGTTCACCACCATCTCTTATCTTCCCCCATCCAAAACCTTGATCTTTTCTACCCCTACTAATTCACCCCAGATCCACCTTGTTTGAAATTCCAACTTCTTTCCTGGAAATCCTGGCAGTGTCCATATGTTTATACCTCTCCCACCCCCCCCCCCCCCTTTCACATGCCTCCCCCCCAAAGCCTTCTCCCTCCCACAGATCTCTCGATGTCCCCATGTCTCTCGGTCCCTGCTCTCAAATGTTGTGTTTGTGTCCTTCCCCCTCTCTCCCCATCTTGTCTACCGCTCCCGATGTTATTTGTTTTATGTGTCTGTTTGTCTTTCTGTGTGATTAATGTTCGCTCTTTCACGAGCCTCGATCTTGTATACAAAAAACAAACAAAAAAAAAACAAAAAAACTTGGTGGACGAGTTGGGAAGGTGACAAGTACAAGCCGATTACATTTTGGTTAATGTCAGATCCAGATCTGCCCTATCAGTTCGATACAAAATGTAAACTGTTCAGCCTGGCGGAGGTATGCTCTCTAACGAGTACCGTGCTCGTTATGACTTCCGAAAATTGAAGCGTTTTCAAGAATATTGATTGGTCTTGTGTGTAATTCTATTTGTTTGTTTGTCTGTCAATCGCCTACAGTTCACAATTTTAAACCGATCTTGACGTAACTTCACCAGATGGTAGAGTTGGTCATAAGGAAGAAGCCTATTGATTTTGAGGTCAAACGTCATCTCGAGGTCAAATTTCTAAAATTGCAATTTTCCATCCGATTGACTTGAAAATGAAACAGCATTTGCATATTGTTATCCCTGGTGTTGGGCTAGCGGCTAGGGTGCCGGCTTTAGGATATAAAAAAAACCAAGGATCCTGGGTTCGAATCCCGGTCTGATCGCTGAATTAACGCCAGGGGGGTTGACTCAGCCTGTTTCTATTCCTTCCGAGGTCGGCTAATTGAGTACCAGTTCACTGGTAATTCCCTGTTTGTCGTTAAAGGCGGCAAAAAGGGTTGGCGGCAGGAAGGGCATCCGGCCGTAAAACATTGCTTCAAATAGGGGACCGAAAAACAACAACAACCCTTCAAATAGGGGACCGAAAAACAACAACAACCCTTCAAATAGGGGACCGAAAAACAACAACAAACCACGGTTCCCGAAAAAGGCCAACCCCCACTTTGCGGGGAAAAATGGCCTCTAAAGGTGGGTATTATTTGCATATTGTATCACCAACTTGGGAAACCAGATATTTATGAGGTCAAATCAAAGTCAAACTTCCAAAATTATCCATTTTCATCTGAAAATCGGCATTTTTCATTTGATTGACTTAGATATTAAACAGCAATTGCATAGTGCCTCACTGAATTGGGAAAGCAACTATTTTAAGGTCAAAATGTCAATGGTCAACTCGAGGGTCAAACTTCTAATATCAATTTTCATCTGAAAAATCATCAATTTTAATCCGATGGACCCGAGCTTTAATTAAGATTGTCAATTTTTATTTTAATGAAATGGACAATTTGAAGTATCCATGGCAACTTTTTATGTTGGAGAGAGGTGGATTTTGCATGTATCGTGCTCTGCATGACGTCTTTTTGTTTATTTATTCATATGCAGCCAGTTGGCTGATTGGCTGCATCATTTTCTGGGATTGTGGTTGTGCCGCTGATGCAGTGCCCTCTTGCCAGTAACCTGGTACTCATTTTACCGACGTCGGAAGGATGACAGGCTGAGTCAACCTGCCTGGTGTTAATTCAATGACACGACAGGGGGCTTTATCTGAAGACCTATATAGGATCTTAAGCCAGCCACCTTAACCATTAAGCCAACACCAAGCTTCCCTACTTGGCCTTGTGCACATGTGGAACACATACGCAAGTACATTTCAATGTACACAGGTATACATTTCAATAGTATGTAATAAATTAATAGACGTATGTAATTAATGGACAAAAAAAGTATGCCTTACACACACACACACACACACACACACCACACACACACACACACACACACACACACACACACACACACACACACACACACACACACACACACACACACACACACACACACACACACCTCATACATTTATAGTAGATTAAAGATTTGTTTACTTACCACCTCAAGTGGTGTATAATTTATCTGAACAATGTATAGATGGAAACATCTTGAGTTTGGATAGATATGTTGTTTAAAACCAATAAAATAAACATTTAAATCAAATTATGACATGAAACAACAAACATCAGGCGATACATTCTCTTCTGTTCTGATAATTTTATATTTTATTCTGATAATATTATATAACTGGTAATTCAAATTAAATATCCACATAGTTGGAGAAAAAATTCCTAAAAATAATTCCATGTGTTGCATTCTGTTGAAATTGTTTAAACATGTTATGTAGAATTTCTGTACAACCTGAAGACTAAATTTTAGAGAAAACGTTCATTAGACGGTCTACCGTTACTATTTTTGTAGAACACATTATAAATGTATTCAAAATAACCTGGTCAATATCATTTGATCCTCATCTTGTATAACATTCTTCTTCTTCATTCGTATCTCCTTCATTCTTTGTCTTCACAAAGCTGCGGCGTAGCATCATTGGCTGAGGGTGCGGCTGTAGCAGCGCCCTCTGCTGGTGAGGGCAGGAATTCGGAATTTGGTCAATTGGTGTCAGAGATGGGATATACATGACGGACCCCGTGGGACCTTTAACGTCCAAAACGAATGCTGGCAGACATCCATCCATTTAACATCCATCCGAGGGACGGAACACACTGATGAAATCACCCTGCCTGTGAAACACCACAATGACTTGGTCGGGCTGGGTCGGGACTTCAAACCCAGGTGACACAGCTTAAAGGTAAGGTGTGTGTACCATCCTACCAGCCTTGTATAACATTGTAAAACTTCAGTAGAACATGTTCTTTATTATACAGTATTTGCAGTGACAAATAGGCTACGGCTTCAAAAGCCTCATACCATGTCAGCTCCACAGGCCAGAGGAGTGACGTTAACGTGGATGTACATCCATTCCTCACTAACAGACTTTATCATCATACTTTTACCATTCCCCCTCCACGCGCCATCAGATACATTGTATTACAAATTCTGGAGAGTTCTTTAGACTTATATAGATTCTCAAGAGAAGATTTTGATTCTTTAGAAATTCTGTGGAGTATTCTGCCATGTTATTTCGACATCAAAATAATATATACACAATTTTAAAATTCCATGAGAACTTATACAAGTTCTCTAAACTTCTGTTAAAATTTATATTGAAGGTTTTAGGTGGGAATCCACATCTCGTTTTTTTACACTAAAGAACATGCATCTCTGCATTGGTGAAAAACAATTACCTACTATAAATGGATGAGTTGTGCATGTGTGTGTGTGTGTGTGTGTGTGTGTGTGTGTGTGTGTGTGTGTGTATGTGGCATGTTTTTTTGTTTTTTTTGTATACAAGTTTGAGGCTCGTGTAAGAGCTAACATTCATCACAAACAAACAAACGGACACATAAAACAAATAATAAATGGCGCGGGAGACAAGATGGGGAGAGAGGAGGAAGCACACAAGTACAACAGTAGAGAACAGGGACATCGGGAGATCTGTGGAAGGGAGAGGGATTGGGGGGAGGCTGCATGGGAAGGGGTGGGGTGGGAGAGGTAAAAAATACATGGAGACTGGGAGGACTTCCAGGGAAGAAGTCGGTATTTCAAAAAAGTGGATCTGGGGTGAATTAACAAGGGTATAAAAGATCAAGATTTTGGATGGGGGAAGATAAGAGATGGTGGTGAACAGCTGTTTTGAAGACCTGGAGGGAGGAGTGGGTTTGAAGAGAGTGAGGGAGTTTGTTCCAGATGCAGGAGAAAAGAGGAATGAAAGAGTGAAGGTGAATATAGAGTCTTGATTTTGGCAGTTTTGCCAGAAGAGGGAAGCTGGCAGATCTTGTGCGACCTGTAGGAGTATTTCGAGGACAGAGCACAGACAGAGCTGGGGGAGCAAGGCCAGAGAGGAGTCGGTAAAAGACAGAAAGACCACCAACCTGCCTGCGGTGAGTGAGTGAAAGGCCTTCGGAGTTAGCTTCATCGCGGGAGATTCCAATGATTCTGAAAGCTTTGCTTTCTGCAGCGTGAAGCCAATGGTGTGAGGTGCTAGGTGTGAGGCAGGAGCACCAGCCCAGAGGGGAGAGCAGTATTCCATTGAGCTGTGGATGAAAGCCTTGTATGTGGTGAGGAGCTCAGGTGTGCCAAGGAATGACTTCGCACGACGGAGGATGCCCAGTCGGCGACTGGCTTTGGAGGCCAGCTTGGAAATGTGGTTTTCCCAGGAAAGATCATGGCAGATAGTGAGACCCAAAAGCTTGAGTGACACAACTTCTTGGAGAGGATTGTTGAGAAAGTACATGAGAGGGATGTCCAGTCGGTCTTTTCGGAGAGACAGAGTAAGAGTGTGAGATTTGTCAGGATTGAAAGACATGTTCCACTTGTTTGACCAGTCTGTGAATTTTTCCAGGTGTGCAGAGAGTGAGGAGGCTGCAGACTGCCGATCTGAGGGATGAGGTATGGAGCGGCAGAGAGTGGAGTCATCAGCAAAGCGATAGAGAGGATTTCCCAGAGAATCGGAGAGATCATTGATGAAGACCAGAAAAAGCACAGGGCACAGAAAAATGCCTTGGGGAACTCCAGCCTGAACAGGAAGAGGAGATGAGAGAAATCCATTCAGGGCCACACGTTGACTACGACCAGAGAGGAAGTCCGCAAGCCATGCGTGGAGATTTCCATGGATAGCATAGGAGGAGGGTTTGCTGAGCAGAGCGGGCTGCCAGACCGTATCAAAGGCACGTGATATGTCAAGGGAAACAGCTCTCATTTCCTGTTTGGCATTGAGGACCTCCATCCATTGTTGAGACAGCAGAAACAGCATGTCTGGAGTAGAATGACCTGGTCTGAATCCAAAATGATGATCTGAGATCAAGCCATTGGAGAAGAGGAAGGAATAGATATCCTAAGCAATGATGGATTCAAATGACTTTGCTGATAATTGGGAGCAGGCTGATTGGTCTGTAGTTGCAAGGATCTGTTTTTACACCTTTTTGTGTAAAGCGGTAATGGTGACTGATTTCCAAGCAGATGGCAGATGACCTTGATCAAAAGAGAGGGTGAAGAGAACAGAGAGAGGGTGAGATAGAGTGGCAGAGCAGGCTTTTAGGACCCGTGGGCTGATGCCGTCTGGTCCAGTTGCAGAATCAGAGTCGAGGTTTGACAAAAACTTATCCACCTTGTCAGGAGAGAAGGATACAGAGTCCAGGAGCAGCTGGGTTCGACTGAGAAAGGTGGGAACAGAGAGAGATGGGTTTGGGACACAATGTTTTGAGGCAAACACAGAGTTGAGGCATTCGCCTTTTTCACGTGCAGTGTCAGCTGTGTAGCCGTTTGAGGTATAGTAAGGCAGGGGATGTGTTTATTAATTACGTATTACATACTATTGATATGTACCTTTTAACTCTTTGGACTGTTGAAACCATTTTGGCATTTGAAGACTCTTTAAGACCACTAAGATCCTTAAGACCCCAAAGACTCCTTGAGACGCAGAGGACCCAAATGTCTCTGAGGACCCAAAAGACCCAGATGACCCAAAAGTCCTCGATGACCCAAAAGACCGAGAAGACCCAAATGTTCTCAAAAACCCAAAAGTTCCCAAGGAACCAAAAGACCCAGAATACCCTAAAGTTCCCAAGCACCCAAAAGACCCAGAGGACCCAAAAGTCCCCAAGGACCCAAAATAACTCAAAGACCCAAAAGATCCAGAAGACCCAAAAGTCCCCGATGAACCAAAAGACCCAGAGGACCAAAAAGACCCAAAACACTCTGAAGACCCAAAAATACCCAAATGTCCCCGAGCACCGAAAAGGCTCTGAGGACCCAATGGACCAACGGGCCCCCTAGTATGATAAAGCAATGGGTTGGCACAGAAACAAAGCATAAATACGACAAAGCAGGACTTTAAAAATGACGTAATCCACCCCAGAATGCTGTGCGTGCATGCGCAAATGCCCATATCAGCTGCAGCCATCTGGGCACGCTCATGTATTGTGTATGTGAGTTCAGGATTGTCACCTAAAATGGCTCAGAAAGCTTCTTTAAAAAGTCGAAAATACTTGGAAAAGCACCTGAGAGAAAGGTGTGTTTCCTCTGCAAAAACGAAAGATTTGGAGAACGCTCTTGGCTCGCTAAAAGGGCTGGGACCTTACAGCTGCCCATACTGCAGACTCCTGACAATGTGGACCGTGTAAGGTCCAATAATTGCGGACGGGCATGATCTATCCAAACCTTCGACTGTTACTGTCAGTGAGTGGACTTTCAATGTTGTGGGAGTGTCTCCTGTGAACATGGCAGGTTTGGACAAGGCATGGCATGGCTTCGCTTGGATTTGATAGACGCATGCAAATGGCGGCGATGCTGTGTGTTATTACCAACTAAGTAATGGCTACCAACTCTTCGACAAAGGACATATTTCCATAAAAATAAACAAAGCTTGTGCCAGATATATTTACGCGAGAGCGAGCTCGAGATGTACCCATCTGACTTCCAAATGAAGAAACCGTATCTGGTTTGGGTGCTTCTTAACACTGGGGGGTAGGTCATATCAGGAGCTTGTGAATACACAGCAAGTTTAAAATAAACTTTTAAAATTATTATATTGAATATTAATCATGTTGGGGGAGGGGTGAGTAGGAGCGGTGATGGCTGTTATAAAATATATATTGTTTGTTTGGTTCTGGAGTCACAAGATAAATTATACTAGATTTTTGCATATTTTGCTGAAAGGAGAAGCATCCATTCATCTCTCCGTGTGTATGTTATGTGTGTGTGTGTGCGTGCATATACGTGTGCATGCATGTGGGTGTGTGCGTGTGTGCATGTGTGTGTGTGTGTGCATGTGTGTGGGTTTTTGCGTGTGTTTGTGTATGTGTGTGTGTGTGTGTGTGTGTGTGTGTGTGTACGTGCATGTGCGTGTGTTTGTGTGTGTGTGTGTGTGTGTACGTGCGTGTGTGTGTGTTTGTGCGTGTGTGTGTGTGTGTGTGTGTGTGTGTGTGTGTGTGTGTGTGTGTGTGTGTGTGTGTGTGTATGAGTGAGTGTGTCTTGCCATTCACTTGTTTAACAGGAAATGCAAGGAACTCGACAATGGCTGAGAGGTATGCACCACCTACCTGTAAGCTGTCTAGCCTGGTTTTGAATCCTGACCCGGCTATAAACTGTCACCCTGGTGTTTCAAAGGCAGGGTGATTCATCATTGTGTGTGCCGTCCCTCCAATGGACGTTACGCAGGCGTCTTGTCTGCCGGAATTGTTTTTTTTTGTTGTTTTTTTTGTATACTGAATCGAGGCTCGTGAAAGAGCTAAGTGGTGGACATTAAAGATATACTAAGTAGTAGTGCTACTACTAACCCGCATGCCCAGCTCAGGGCGTAGTGATCCCCTCAGTGGGTTGACCCTATTGCACTTCATTCCCTTGGGACATGGGGAACGCAAGGTTAGGGCAGGAATTTTAGCCAGGGTGTCAGCGAGAGCTCGCCTACTTTCCACAAGTGGTGAAAGAGTTACAGTGCATTCAGAAAGTATTCAGACCCCTTCACTTTTTTCACATTTTGTTATGTTGCAGCCTTATGCTGAAATAATTTAAATTCCTTTTTCCCCTCATCAATCTCCCATAATGACAAAGAGAAAACAGGATTTTAGAAAGTTTTGCAAATTTATTAAAAAGAAAAAACTGAAATATCACATTGACATAAGCATTCAGACCCTTAACTCAGTACTTAGTTGAAGCAACGTTGGCAGCGATTACAGCCTCGAGTGTTCTTGGGTATGACGCGACAAGCTTTGCACACCTGGATTTGGGGATTTTCTGCCATTCTTCTCTGCAGATCCGCTCAAGCTCTGTCAGGTTGGATGGGGACCGTCCTTGGACAACCATTTTCAGGTCTCTCCAGAGATGTTCGATTGGGTTCAAATCAGGACTCTGGCTGGGCCACTCAAGGACCTTCACAGAGTTGTCCCTAAGCCACTCCTGCGTTGTCTTGGCTGTGTGCTTAGGGTCATTGGCCTGTTGGAAGGTGAACCTTCGGCCCAATCTGAGGTCCTGAGCGCTCTGTTTCAGGTTTTCATTAAGGATATCTCTGTACTTTGCTCCGTTCATTGTTCCCTCAACCCTGACCAGTCCCTCAGTCCCTGCTGCTGAAAAACACCCCCACAGCATGATGCTGCGACCACCATGCTTCACCGTTGGGATGGTATTGGGCAGGTGATGAGCGGTGCCTGGTTTCCTCCAGACATGACGCTTAGAATTGAGGCCAAACAGTTCAATCTTGGTTTCATCAGACCACAGAATCTTGTTTCTCACAGTCTGGGAGTCCTTTAGGTGCTTTTTTGCAAACTCCAGGCGGGCTTTGATGTGTCTTTCACTGAGGAGAGGCTTCCGTCTGGCCACTCTGCCATAATGCCCAGATCGGTGGAGTGTTGCAGTGATGGTTGTCCTTCTGGAAGTTTCTCCCATCTCCACACAGGATCTCTGGAGCTCAGCCAGAGTGACCATCGGGTTCTTGGTCACCTCTCTTACCAAGGCCCTTCGCCCCCGATTGCTCAGTTTGGCCGGGCGGCCAGCTCGAGGAAGAGTCCTGGTTGTTCCAAACTTCTCCCATTTAAGAATTATGGAGGCCACTGTGGTCTTGGGAACCTTCAATGCAGCATAATTTTTTTTTTGTAGGTTTCCCCAGGTCTGTGCCTCGACACAATCCTGTCTCTGAGTTCTGCAGGCAGTTCCTTCGACCTCATGGCTTGGTTTTTGCTCTGATATGCATTGTCAGCTGTGAGACCTTATATAGACAGGTGTGAGCCTTTCCAAATCATATCCAATCAATTGAATTTACCACAGGTGGACTCCAGTCAAGGTGTAGAAACATCTCAAAGATGATCAAGAGAAGTGGGAGGCACCTGAGCTAAATTTCAAGTGTCATAGCAAAGGGTCTGAATACTTATGTCAATGTGATATTTCAGTTTTTTCTTTTTAATAAATTTGCAAAACTTTCTAAAATCCTGTTTTCTCTTCGTCATAATGGGGTATTAAGTGTAGATTGATGAGGGAAAAAAGTGAATTTAAACGATTTTAGCATAAGGCTGCAACATAACAAAATGTGAAAAAAGTGAAGGGGTCTGAATACTTTCTGAATGCACTGTATCTGCGAGATACTAGTATAGTGGAGTTGGGAATCGAACGCAGGCTATAAAGAAGTACTAGGAGGATGTTTGACGCAGGAAGCCATCTTTGACCCATATCACGGCCGGGCATGTCTGCAATGTCCATGCACGTCCATGGACGTCCATGCACAATGTCCATGTCCATCCACACACACACATGCAATGTCCATGCATCTTCCGCTTCCGGTCTTGCTGGAGAAGTCACACGATTTTGAAGCTGTCCACGCTCTCCACGCTCTCGAAGTTAAGTAATTGTTCCCATTTGTATTTTTGTCAAAACTGTATTTATTTACGGGTGTGTACCCACAGTGTGTCCCGAGGAAGATTATATTGTTACGGTTTCCGCGCGACCCTGCTGCCCTTACCAAGGGGAGATTAAGCCCCTTGTTCTTCTTGGGTCATCGCAACCGCGAGATTTGAATCGCCACTCCCGGGCAGATGCAAGGTCGGGTTTCGGGACGATGTTCGCGCGTACCTAAGTACTCACGCCGCCGCGGAAGCGGGGATCAAGTCTCGCATGAACCACGCGTAATTTGAGTGCACCCGAGCGGATGGCGCACCACGTGGTCCGTGCAGATATCTTATATTGGAACCCGATTCAAGCGGTTTTATTCGTTCCATGCTTAGTCAATAGATGGAAGGGACGAGATGGTCGAATAAAAGGAAGAACACAGGTTTAATAATTATTTACACTATTATGTACAAGGATCGGTAGAAAGCAGAGACACAGGGCAGAACTTAAACAGTCTTAACTTAATCCCAGACACGGGCCCGATCACACTCACAGGGGGAAATGAAGGGAGGATGATGTTCACGCGCTGAACACGCCGACTTGGTCGTCCAGGAACGGCTTCGCCCGACGTGGCTCTCCCCGGTCACAGCACGTCCCTCGATGAAGGCAAGCAGGCGGTGGGAGGGATCCTTGCAGCATGTCTCTCGAACAAAGGTGCAGAGCAGGCAGGCGGGAAAATGTACGCATCTCTCGCCAGGCTTGGCGGTTTCTCACAGCGTGATGAATTAACGGCGCGCTTTTACTCGCGTAACTCAATCGAGAGGTTCGGCCTCAAGCTCAACCGAGTGTTTAACTTGTAAGAGCGCCTTATTACTTGGTTCATGCGCGTCTTCTCTCTCTCTTTGAACTCTCTCAACTCTTGAACCCTCTTTCTCTTCTCTTTGGTTCAGCGCACCTCCCTCAGAACTTGGTTCAGCTCACCTCTCTGCAGAACTGCTATGGGGGGCTTTTCACAAAGGGTTTTATTGCCACGCCCTTAGCCCCCATCGAATGTCCGAACCACGTCTTTTGACGCAGTGCTAAGCCACTCCCTTCGAGCCCTGATTGGCGGCTCACTCTTACCGTCGGCTTATCCTCCACCTTCCTTCGGTCTTGCCTCGACTTGTCAGGCCTGCCTCGTGTTAATTTGCACCAAAAACCACAGTATCGAGGTGGCATAAGGCAATGATAGGACCTAACTCGCATTATTCTACTCAACGCAAAACTAACACAGGAAAAGGACGATGCTTACATTTACTAAGACATAACTGAACTATCGTGAAGCCACGTGTTGTAGTGTGACTAAACTATGAGGGGGAAATTAACCTTTATTGTACAAACTCAAAACCACAACAATATTATCAGTGTAAATCGTTCATACCTGTATAAAATCGTCGGTTATTTCGTGCTGCGTTTTTTGCGGCCTAATTCTTTGTTTCCTACCTTGAGGCTTTGTTTTTCTCTCAGCAGTCGATTGTGGTCCATTTACTTTCATTCTCTCAGTTTTTCCCAATATTTTCACCCCCTACTTCCTTGTTTAAAATCTTAACTCAAAAAAACAAAAAACATTTCCTTCTTTGTTCTTATTCGTTCGTTCGTTCTTCGACCACGTGTTTCACCCCCATTTCCCCACATAGTTTTCACTGTTTAATTTTATAATGTTTAAACTTTCCCCTGAAGTGCTGTATTCTGTTGTATATTACAACACATTTTTCTTCTTCTTCTTCTTTAAAAGGTTGCGTTCGACTTGCTCACCAAATATCTTCATTTCAAAAAAAAAATCAATGTCTTGCAGTTCCTCCTTCCTACATTCCCTAAACTCACCTGCACTCCACCACGCCTCCAATGTTTGCAAGCGTATCTCTGACTCGAAGGTCACAATAAACTCATTTTGCAATAAATGTTCGTTTCCCATTAATCGTACAACACTTTCTAAAATCCAAACTCACCCCTCCCCTCATAATCTTCCCCATCACTCATCCCTTTCAAATCATACCTGTATACCTGCTATGGTTTAGCCGGGTTTAGCCGGGAATATCCTCCTCAAAGCCCCTCCCCTCCTAAACTCCCTTGCCCCTTCCCTCCTAAACTCCCCCTTCACCCCTCCCCTCCTTGACTACCCCTCGCCCCTCCCCTCCTAAACTCCCCCCTCACTGCTCCCCTCCAAATCTCCCCCATCTCCCATCCCTTTCAAATCTCCCCCTTGCCCCTTCCCTCCTAAACTCCCCCCTCACCCACCCCTCATAAACTCCCACTAGCCCCTCCCCTCCCAAACTCCCCCTTGCCCCTCCCCTCCTTATCTCCCCCATCATTCATCCCTTTCAAATCTCTCCCCTCACCCCTTCCCTCCAAAACTCCCCCTCATCCCTCCCCTCATAAACTCCCCCCTCACCCCTCCCCTCCTAAACTCTCACCTCACCCTCCCCTCATAAACTCCCCCCTCCCCTCCTAAACTCCCCCCTCATCCCCCCTCCCATACTCCCTCCTCACCCTCCTCCTCTCATACCCCTCCCCTTCAAATCTCCCCATCCTCCTTTTTCCCCCAATTCCCCCCTCTCAACCCTCCTCCTCAAAGCGTCCTCCCCACTTCTTCTCCCTTCCAACTCTCACCTCCATCACCCCCAACCTTCTTCCTCACTCTGTCCCCCCCTCAAACAACACCTCACTGTGCCTCACGCAATCCCCATCAAACCTTTTGTCCGCCGCCATCCTTCCCTTTCTCCTAGCTATTCTGAAATCTCTCACACACTTTCAACAGCTCTCCCTACCTCTTCCTCCTCTTCCACATCTTACCCTACCCCCCCCCCCCCCCACCCCTGTTCTGTATCCGATGCTTCCCCTTTCTCATTAACAGTATGGACCTCAAACATCCGGAGCCTTCGCTCAAACTTAACTGATCTCTCCATACAGGTTGCTTCTGACAAACCAGACTTGTTCTGCTTAAGTTCCCTCCTTAATGATGTCTCTGATTCCTTAGTATCTCTCCCGGGTAACTCCCTCCTCCGGTATGATAGACCTGAGCCTCGTCCTGGAGGTGGGGTTGCTATCTTTATCAAAAATTATCTTCCTCACTCTACCTACACTGCCCTCTCTCCACCTCACCCCCAGGAGTACCTCTGGCTACGGCTTCCCCTTTGCTCCCACCTTTTGTTCATATGTGTTCTGTACCGTCCACCAAACAGTGATGACTCCATCTACATCCCGCTGTCTGATAATATGGACCAACTTCTATCTACTCATCTCAACTCTCTCTTCCTCATATGTGGTGATTTCAATTGTCACCATGCCAGTTGGCTGGGTGTGCGTACCTCTCTCACCAGCCATGGCTCCTCAGCAAAGGACTTCTGCGACTCATTGGGACTGACTCAATCTGTCAATTTCCCGAACTGGATCTCAGTCAACGGAGCATCTTCTCTTCTAGACTTGGTTATGACTAACTTCCCTGAAAATGTCTGCTGCTCTTCTTCTGCTCCAATCGGTTCATCTGATCATGTGCTTGTCAAAGTGGACATCTCTCTGACTATTCTCAGAGAGCCTCCTCGGCGTCGACGAGTCTGGCATTTCACTCAGGCCAACTGGCACGGTCTTCAAGCAGCCATAAATCATCTGGACTGGTCTCCCATCTCGACCGCCTCTGACATAAACTCATCCTGGGATTTCTTCCAAAGTAAATTGCTCTCTCTCATGCACAGATTTATCCCATCTCGTCTTCATTTGTCATTCCCTTCCTCCCGTCCATGGTACACGGAATCTTGTGGTGAGGCAGTTGCCCAGAAACAACTTGCCTTCGCCTCCTGGAAAGCAAATCCAACGGAAGGAAATCTCATTTCCTTTCACAAAGCCCGAAACAAGTGTGTGTCCACCCTCAGGAGAGCCAGGAAACAATATCTCTCCACTCTCAAGACCGAACTCTCAAACCTGTCTCCATCTTCCAAATCCTGTTGGCATTTGGTCAAATCTGTTTCTGGTGTTTGTTCCCCCTCCATCCCCCCCCTTACCTCAAACGGCTACACAGCTGACTCCGCACATGAAAAAGCTGAATGCCTCAACTCTGTGTTTGCCTCAAAATCTTGTGTCCCAAACCCATCCCTCTCTTTACCCACCGTACACAGCCGTACGCAGCTGCTCCTGGACTCTGTGTCCTTTTCTCCTGACAAGATGGACAAATTTCTGTCAATGCTCGACTCTGATTCTGCAACTGGACCATACGGCATCAGCCCACGGGTCCTAAAATCCTGCTCTGCCGCTCTTTCTCTCCCTCACTCTGTTCTCTTCCTTCATCCTCTCCTTTGCTCAAGGTCATCTGCCATCAGCTTGGAAATCAGCCAACATCCCCACTTCACACATAAAGGCAAAAACAGATCCTTGCAACTACAGACCAATCAGCCTTCTCCCAATTATCAGCAAAGTCATGGAATCCATCATTGCTTCCGATATCAAATCTTACCTCTTCTCCAATGGCTTGATCTCTGATCATCAATTTGGTTTCAGACCAGGTCACTCTACTCTGGACATGCTGCTTCTGCTGTCTCAACAATGGATGGAGGTCCTCAATGCCAAACAGGAAATTAGAGCTGTCTCCCTTGACATATCACGTGCTTTCGATACGGTCTGGCACCCCGCTTTGCTCACCAAACTCTCCTCCTATGGTATCCATGGAAATCTCCACGCATGGCTTGCGGACTTCCTCTCTAGTCATAGTCAGCATGTGGCCCTGAATGGGTTTCTCTCATCTCCCCTTCCTGTTCAGGCTGGAGTTCCCCAAGGCAGTGTTGTGGGTCCTGTGCTTTTTCTGGTCTTCATCAATGATCTCTCTGACTCTTTTGAAAATCCTCTCTGTCTCTTTGCTGATGACTCCACTCTCTGCCGCTCCATTCCTCATCCCTCAGATCGGCAGTCTGCAGCCTCCTCACTCTCTGCAGACCTGGACAAAATCACAGACTGGTCAAACAAGTGGAACATGTCTTTCAATCCTGACAAATCTCACACTCTTACTATGTCTCTCCGAAAAGACCGACTGGACAACCCTCCCATCTACTTTCTGAACAATCCTCTCCAAGAAGTTCTGTCACTCAAGCTTTTGGGTCTCACTATCTGCCATGATCTTTCCTGGGAAAACCACATTTTCAATCTGGACTCCAAAGCCAGTTGCCGACTGGGCATCCTCCATCGTGCAAAGTCCTTCCTTGGCACACCTGAGCTCCTCACCACATACAAGTCTTTCATCCGCAGCTCAATGGAATACTGTTCTCCCCTCTGGGCCGGTGCTCCTGCCTCACATCTAGCTCGGCTTCGGGCTATTGAAACCAAAGCTTTTGGAATCATTGGAATCTTCCGTGATGAAGCTAACTCCGAGGGCCTTTCACTTACTCACCGCAGTAAGGTTGGTGGTCTTTCTGTCTTCTACCAACTCCTCTCCGGCCTTGCTCCCCTAGCTCTTTCTGGGCTTTGTCCCCCAAATATTCCTACAGGTCGCACAAGATCTGCCAGCAACCCTCTTTTTTTTTCTTTTTTTTTTTTTTTTTTAAATGGTTAACATGCCAAACCTCTTATGGTTAACCTGCCAAAATCTAGGCTCTCTGCTCACCTTCACTCTTTCATTCCTCTTTTTTCCCACCTATGGAACAAACTCCCTCACTCTCTTCAATCCCACTCCTCCCTCCAGGTCTTTAAAACAGCTGTTCACCACCATCTCTTATCTTCCCACATCCGAAACCTTCATCTTTTATACCCCCGCTAATTCACCCCAGATCCACTTTTTTGAAATACCAACTTCTTTCCTGGAAGTCCTTGCAGTGTTCATGTGTTTTATACTTCTCCCACCCCACCCCGCCCTTCCCACGCCTCCCCCCCCATGCCCTCTCACTCCCACAGTTCTCCCGATGTCCCTGCTCTCAAATTTTGTGTTTTTGTGCTTGCCCATCTCTCCCCATCTTGTCTATCGCTCCCCTTATTATATGTTTTATGTGTCTGTTTGATTTTTTTGTGTGATTAATGTTAGCTGTTTCACGAGCCTCGATCTTGTATCCAAAAAACCCCCCAAAACCCCCTCTATCCCAATTGTATCTATCACATTCTAGTTTGTACCCTTCTCCCATTTCAGGTGGCACTTACTACCCATCCTGGAAGACAGTTTTAATGGTCTAAATTATAAAACCAAAATGGATTAATAGCGAGAATGTTAGTAAAAGTGCTATCCTGGCACCAACCCACAAATAAAGGGATAATTAATACAAATCGAGCTGCTAAAAGTCAATGAAAGCAAATGATTAGGGGCCATCTGTTTATTACGCAAGGATGGAAAAGGGGAGGGTGGGATGGAGATTTAAGATGGTAAACTGAGAAAAGAAAAATTTAGATTCGGAAGAGAAGGGAGGATGAGGAGACAAAGAGAGAAGGTTAAAGGTGTGTGGGATGCCGGAGAAGAAAAATAAGTTTGACAACATGGAGGACCCCGGAAAGAAAGGGATCAGGGAAGGAAGAAAGGAAGCAAGGCAGGAAGGAAGGAAAGAAAAATGTAAGGAAGGTGGAAACCGGGAGGGGAACGAAGGACAGGTTGAGGACAAGGGGAGAACAGGTAGCGGAGAGGGGGAGGAGTCGAGAGTAAAAAGGGAGTAGAAAGAAAGGAGAGGGGGAGTAGAACGGGAGGAGAGGGGGAGTAGAACGAGAGGGGAGGGGTAGGGGAGAGGGAGTAGAAGGGTAGAAGAGAGGGTGCAGAGGGGGGTAGAAGGGGAGTAGAGGAGGAGTGGAGGGAGATTAGAGGGGGTATAGTGGGGCATAGAGGGAGAGTAGTGGGACATAGAGGAGGAGTAGAAGGGCCGGAGAAGGGACTATAACGGGAGTGAGGGGTGTAGAGAGACAGTGGAGGGGGAATAGAAGGGGCTGAGAGGGGGAGTAGAGGGAGAGTATAAGGGGATAGAGGGGAGTACAAGGGGAAATAGAGGGGGAGTAGAAGGGCTGGAGAGGGGCAATAGAAGGGGTGGAGAGGGGCAATAGAAGGGGAGTAGAGGAGGAGTAGAAGAGGCGGAGAGGGGGAGTAGAAGGGGGAAGAGAGAGGGAGTAGAAGGGGCATAGAGGGGAAATAGAAAGGGCGGAGAGGAGCAATAGAAGGCACGGAGAGGGGGAATAGAAGGGGCGGAGAGGAGCAATAGAAGGGGCAGAGAGGGGAAATAGAAGGGGGGGGGGGGTGAGGAGCAATAGAAGAGGTGGAAAGGAGCAATAGAAAGGGTGGAGAGGGGCAATAGAAAGGGCGGAGAGGGGCAATAGAAGGGGTGGAGAGGGGCAATATAAGGGGTGGAGAGGGGCAATATATGGGGTGGAGAGGGGAAATAGAAGGGGCGAGAGGGGCAATAGAAGGGGCGAGAGGGGCAATAGAAGGGGCGGAGAGGGGAGTAGGAGGGGCGGAGAGGGGAACATAAGGGGCGAGAGGGGCAATATAAGGGGCGGAGAGGGGTAATAGAAGGGGCGGAGAGAGGCAATAGAAGGGGCGGAGAGAGGCAATAGAAGGGGCGGAGAAGGGAAATAGAAGGGGTGGAGAGGGGCAATAGAAGGGGTGGAGAGGGGAAATAGAAGGGGCGAGGGGCAATAGAAGGGACGAGAGGGGCAATAGAAGGGGCGGAGAGGGGAGTAGGAGGGGCGGAGAGGGGAATATAAGGGGCGAGAGGGGCAATATAAGGGGCGGAGAGGGGTAATAGAAGGGGTGGAGAGAGGCAATAGAAGGGGTGGAGAGGAGCAATAGAAGAGGTGGAGAGGGGAATATAAGGGGCGAGAGGGGCAATAGAAGGGGCGAGGGGGGCAATATAAGGGGCGAAGAGGGGAGTAGGAGGGGCGGAGAGGGGAATATAAGGGGCGTAGAGGAGCAATAGAAGGGGTGGAGAGGGGGACTAGAGGTGGAGTACAGGGAGAGGAACAAAAATTCCATGTAATTTTCATACATAATAAATAGTTGGCCTCGCGTCGTCATAATTTTCATCAGCATCATCATCACCAATGTCATGTGACGTCATTATGAAGCGATTGTTTGCCTCCACCTGTCACCCGTTTATGCTGAAAAAATTAAACAATGTAATGTAGCAACAAACAAAATAAAAATAAAACAATGACAAGCTAGAGAGCAAGATAAATATCGAGGAAGAGTGCAAGAAGAATTGGCAAGAGGTAAAAAAAAAAAAAAAAAAGAGGGAGAGGATATATGAAGTATTAATATGGGGAATAAGAAAGGGAAATGAAGAAAGGAACAAAGAAAGAAGGAGAGAAGAGGAAATGTACAGCATACGAGGAAGAGGAAGTGGAAGTGGAAGAGGAGGAGGAAGAGGAGGGGAAGAGGAAGTGGGCGGCCGATGCCAAGTAGGAAGTAGGCCGTTGATGCGACGGAGGAGGTGGGTGGATGAGTTCGGCTTCTTCACAGGACTCCCCGAGGCAGCGCTCCTGGGATGATAACCGGCGCCCTGTGCCCGCCATAGTTAACCAGCGCTTTTTGTTCCCCGGTCGTGGCGGAGTTTGTTTTGCTCGCGAAGCTCGGCCATATCCGGTGCGACCGTAGAGGGAGGTGCGCTCCAAGCGGCGCATGGTACGCTGCGAGGCCATGAGCGTCGAGGTGCCGGCCGGCTTGGCCGACCTTCTTCAAGCCTTCACGGTCGAAGTTCTCCGAAACCGACCGGGTGACCTGGTCGCATTCGCCGCAGATTACTTCCTCGGTCTCCAGCAGCGCCGGCGCCAGGCCGAGGAGGCCGAGACTGTGGAAGAGATACGTCGTGATGGCGACCACCACGAAGACGAAGACGAAGACGGAGACGGAGACGATCGGGGTGTGAACTTCACCTCGGAGACGCGGACCGACTCCTCAAGCGATGACGATTCGGAATTTGAGCGTAAGTTGATGTTACATCGCGCCATTTAATCGGCTATTTCTTGTGAGGCTGAGGGACGAATGCGACTCTGAAAGGCTTGAATCTCGGTATTAAACGGTGAATCATTGAAACGCCGTCGGTTTTGTGCCATGAAGTCGTGCTCGGTCCCTCCACGTTCAAACCGGGAGGTTTGCTCTTTCAGAAGAGAGGGGAGGTGGGACCTTGAAGCTTGGAAATTTGTTACTTCGGGATTCTTGTAAAATGGGGGAGGGTTGCGATCTCAGGAAGCGGGGAAGCATGTGCTCCTTGGGATGCGAGGACAAACTCCCGTTGGTTGTTATCTCCATTTGCGGGTTTCAGAAGGTGGGAGGAAGTTGCTCCCAGAACTCAAAATCTCCACCTCCTTTTTTGGTAAAAGATCATTGTGCATAAAACAAATTGTGAACTCCATAGTGCCTTGTTTGTTGGGTGAAAAATAACTTGGGGGAATTTTTTTTTAAGCTAGGAGATGCACTGCTCGGGTTGAAGAAGAATCTGGGCTATGCACTGCTTGGGCTGAAGAAGAATCCTGACAAAGTGCTGCTGTGGTTGAAGAAGAGGCCGGGCAACACTGCTCGGGCTGAATAAGCGATCGGGCGAAACTATGCCCGGGCTGAAGAAGCTGGCCATCAGGCTGAAGAAGAGGCTGGGTGACCCTCCGCCCGGGCTGAAGCAGACGCCGGGCGACGCTTTGCCCGGGCGGAAGAATAGGCAGGGCGGTACTCTGCCCAGGCTGAAGAAGCTGGCCATCAGGCTGTAGAAGACGCCAGGCGACACTATGCCCGGGCTGAAGAAGCTGGCCATCAGGCTGAAGAAGAGGCTGGGTGACCCTCCGCCCGGGCTGATGAAGAGGCCGGACGACACTCTGCCCGGGCTGATGAAGAGGCAGGGTGGTACTCTGCCCAGGCTGAAGAAGCTGGCCATCAGGCTGAAGAAGAGGCTGGGCGACCCTCCGCCCGGCTGATGAAGAGGCCGGGCGACCCTCCGCCCGGGCCGATGAAGAGGCCGGGTGACACTCTGCCCGGGCGGAAGAATAGGCAGGGCGGTACTCTGCCCAGGCTGAAGAAGCTGGCCATCAGGCTGTAGAAGACGCCAGGCGACACTCTGCCCGGGCTGAAGAAGAGGCAGGGCGGTACTCTGCCCAGGCTGAAGAAGCTGGCCATCAGGCTGTAGAAGACGCCAGGCAACACTCTGCCTGGGCGGAAGAATAGGCAGGGCGGTACTCTGCCCAGGCTGAAGAAGCTGGCCATCAGGCTGTAGAAGACGCCAGGCGACACTCTGCCCGGGCTGAAGAAGAGGCAGGGCGGTACTCTGCCCAGGCTGAAGAAGCTGGCCATCAGGCTGTAGAAGACGCCAGGCGACACTCTGCCCGGGCTGAAGAAAAGGCTGGGCGACACTCTGCCCGGGTTGAAGAAGAGGCTGGGTGACACTCTGCCCGGGCTGAAGAAGAGGCTGGGCGACACTCTGCCCGGGCTGAAGAAGAAGCTGGGCGACACTCTGCCTGGGCTGAAGAAGAGGCTGGGCGACACTCCGCCTGGGCTAAAGAAGAGGCCGGGCGACGCTTTGCCCAGCTGAAGAAGAGGCAGGGCAGTACTCTGCCCAGGCTGAGGAAGCTGGCCATCAGGCTGTAGAAGACGCCAGGCTACACTCTGCCCGGGCTGAAGAAGAGGCCGGGCGACGCTTTGCCCAGCTGAAGAAGAGGCAGGGCGGTACTCTGCCCAGGCTGAAGAAGCTGGTCATCAGGCTGAAGAAGAAGCCCGGTGATGTGCTGCTCGGGTTGAAGACGAGGCCGGGTGGCGCACTGCCTGGGCTGAAGAGGCCAGGCAGATTGTGTGGTTCCTGGGCTAAATCAGCTGTGTGATGCTTCCTGGGCTATATCAGTTGTGTGGTGCTTCCTGGGCTATATAAGTTGTGTGGTGCTTCCTGGGCTATATCAGTTGTGTGGTGCTTCCTCGGCTATATCAGTTGTGTGGTGCTTCCTGGGCTATATAGGTTGTGTGGTGCTTCCTGGGCTATATCAGTTGTGTGGTGCTTCCTGGGCTAAATAAGTTGTGTGGTGCTTCCTGCGCTATATCAGTTGTGTGGTGCTTCCTGGGCTATATCAGTTGTGTGGTGCTTCCTGGGCTATATCAGTTTTGCGATACTTCCTGGGCTATATAAGTTGTGTGGTGCTTCCTCGGCTATATCAGTTGTTTGGTGCTTCCTGGGCTATATCAGTTGTGTGGTGCTTCCTGCGCTATATCAGTTGTGTGGTGCTTCCTGGGCTATATCAGTTGTGTGGTGCTTCCTGGGCTAAATAAGTTGTGTGGTGCTTCCTGCGCTATATCAGTTGTGTGGTGCTTCCTGGGCTATATCAGTTGTGTGGTGCTTCCTGGGCTATATCGGTTGTGTGGTGCTTCCTGGGCTAAATAAGTTGTGTGGTGTGGCTCCTGGGCTGCTGAGTTGAAGAAACATTAGGGCTTAAGGGAGGGGGTGGTGTGGGTAGAAGTGCTTGCAGTGTGCCGGGTGGGGAATAGTTGTCAATATTTTAGCATACATGGCCCATTATGGAGGAGGTAATAAATGCATAACTGCGTAATGCAGAGCTGTGGGCAAAGACAAGACGCACACCATTTTTAGATATTTAAGTTCACCAGGCGGAATTGTACATAGGCCATTGCTAATGGTCGGGCCACCATGTGATGGAAGATACATTGCACTTCGTTCTAAATGCTGACTTTTTGCAAACTTCGGGTAATCCATTGAAACCCCAATCCCCCGGCGAGTGTGATCGTGGTTGCACGAGGGCTTGGTTTTGTGGTGGCAACTTCCCACCATGGTATCCCAACCTCCGACTTGTTTGTCACGCAGCAGGCAAACAAACGTTCATCAGCTTGATATTGCATTGTGCCAAGGGTGTCTGGCCAAACAGGTGCGTGACTACTCATAGCTCCACTTTGACCCTGTTTCTCTATAGATATACTGGAAGATGTGGCCACTTGACAAAGCAGAACCACCATATTTATCTTTTGCCCCATACCCGTTGTGTATTACATTTATTGGCGTTTATCCACTGTGATTCAATTCTATGAATTTGGCGGTTTATAAACAAATTAAACCTTTACTCCACCATCCCCAAGTTCATCATTAGTCTCTGAATTGCCTTTATTATACCAATATATCCCTCCTTTTACAAACATTTAACCCATTAAAAACCTGATTGTCCCCATTTTCCTGTCATGCCTAAACTGTCTATGGTTATTTTTCCTTTAACAAAAAATAATTCTAATAAACTCTGCGCATGCGTGCACGTGTCCTTCTCTCTAATTTATATACAATTTCACTCCTTTGACCCATCTCCACCAAATCTTGCATATGTGTGGGGGTACCCAGGGTTAGGTCATGGGCACAACTCCCTCCCCACACCTCCCACGACCCTCGCAAGCCAATCCACTACGTGTGTGTATGTACGGCTGAAAATCAAGAAACTGACCTCGAGCAAGAAAATGAGCCCATTTGGCCCATCGTTGCCGTGTTGCACTCCGGTTAATTTCTGCTCCGGCTTTAGCATCAATCTTCTTGATTGTTTACGAAAGTCTTAAATAACCCAATCTTGATCGGGTGGTCCAGCTTGTTACATACAAGTCCAACTTGGTGATGGGCCCAACCCTTTCCTCCCCCTTCAATTTCTTCTCATTAGTGTTGCATAATACGCCTACAGCATCAGCTATAACTGCGAGCACCATGATAAAAGCATGTGTGGGAGCTGTTTTATTTAAAAAAAAAAGTTTTTTCAAAATGGAAGCCATATCATTTATATGCCCTTGTATTGGGTATCATTCTGAGCTGTTGTGCTGTGCACCTAAAGTCTGATTCATTTGCCTTGGTTTATAACTTCAACATATTTGATCACAAAGCCATTGCGGTGAATCGATCAAATGTACCATACTCCTGCCGAAGGAATTCCTGGGCCAAGGTTATGCTGGATGGCCTGCCGTTGTTTTCCCAGTCGCCAGTTAGGACAGGAATTTGGAATTTCTTTATGGTGTCGGCGATAACTCTGCTTGTTTAGTATCCACGAGCGACCAATGCTGGCAGAGGGATCCTCCAACTCCACATCTATCAGATGGATGAAGCACGCTTTGATGAATTCAAACTCAGGCGAGGTTCGAGATATAACTCAAATGTGAGTCCCGTACCTCTCGGCTATACTGCCAAGCATTGCTGTACTTTATCTTAAACGTCGTTTGCAAATGGTCTCCAAGTTCGCTGCATCATATCCATTAAATTTTGGTGAGAAGAACACCTTTCCTTGCTATCTGGCCATTTTCCAACTCGACATTCTTCCATGCAGATAATTTACGTGATGAGAGTTCCTTGTGATGTTTTGGGAATGTGAGCTCTATACTTGCCTTGCGTACTTTCCCAAGCAAGCATTTATCAAGTTTATTTACAGTAACAAATCTGTCTCCTTTCAGCTTGCATTTAATTTAGGGGTGGCATAGTGGAGGAAGTCTCTTGGCTAATGGACAGGAAGTAGAGAAGGTGTGACCAGGGAGTGGCATGAGAGTGGAACAAAGGGTGTAGGCTGTCAATTTGGCTACAAAGTGGGATGCAAATATCGCAGCTGAAGGAAAATAAGCTTATCTGCTTTAATTGCTACTGGAGAACGTGTCATATTAACTGCCGAGTTCATTTTGTGAACGAATGACAACAATTAAATAAATGGCGTTTTGTTTCAGGCCAGGTATTAGAGGCCTACGTCTCTTTATAAAGGCACTTCCACTTTGTGCTAAGGTTCAGAACATAGAATTTTCTTTCATCATTCAGACAAACAGATCACCAATTATACTTTAATCAGACTAATATTTGCAATTTGATGTCTGTCTGACCATGATACATTCTGTTGTTACTCATCCAATCTCTAACCAATCTTGAGAAATACTCAGGGTCGCACGATGGAGGTTGTTGCCACTCTATTTACCCCCACCCGCCTCCCTAAGGGTTTACTTCCCTGGGTGAAATCCATGTTAAGGTGTATAGATCGCTTATTGTGTTTTTCCAAGGCCGCTTCGAAGACCAAAATTAATAACAACAATAGTGATGACAGCATAACATTAGTTCCAAAATATAATTCCAAAACAATATTAATACTAATAATATTCCCTATCCCCAAGGGGTTTTTCTCCTTGAACAAATGTCGTGTCAAGGTGTACTGGCAGAGTTTCCGCCCTATGGGCAACCTTATTACCTCCGCCACCAAAGGTGGATGGAGGTTATGTTTTCCACCCCTGTCTGTTTGTCTGTCCGTTTGTCTGTGAACAAAATATCTCAAAAAGTTGACGGATTCGGACGAAATTTGGCAGAGATGTAGCGAATGCGACAGGGACGAAATTATTAGACTTTGGTGACGATCCGGATGCTGATCCGGCTCCTATAATTTTTGTAAGTGATTCTTCACCCTTGTAAGATGGGGCCAAAAACGATGCAAAGCAGGATATCTCAAAAAGTTGTGGACGGATTTGGACGAAACTTCGTGGACCGGTTGGGTGTCTGACAAAGACGATTTGATTAGATTTTGGTGAAGATCTGAATATGGATTCGGATATGAGAATTATTTTATTTTTAAAGCGATTCTTCACCATTGGGAGATAGGGCCAAAAACTATACATAGCAGGATATCTAAACAAGTTATGGATGGATTTGGACGAAACCTTTTTGGCCATGTTGTGTGTGTGACGTGGAATAATCGAATCAATTTTGGTGTATATCTGGATCCGGATCCAGCTAGTAGAATATTTTAAGTGATTCTTCACCATTGAGTGATGTGACTAACCAGGTGGAGGTATGCTCTCTACTGAGTGCCGTTCTAGTTCTAAGCATGCAACACATTCTTCTGACACACCTTTATTTGGGCAGTGTATAGGCAACTGAGAGCTCCCTCATTCGCTCCCATAAATAAATAACATGGGTTATGTACATGAAGCCGACTGCTTATAATTTAAAACGCCTCTGCGCTTGAAAGCGTGGGAACAGGAATACTGTACTGTAAAGGGTGGGACTTGTAATACGCTCTCCCACCAGGAGGCCACGTTCTCTACTGTTGTTGTGCTTCCCTCTCCCACCCCCTTTTGTTTTCCCGCTCCCTTTATTATATGTTCAGTGTGTTACCTCTTACACGAGCCTTGACTTGCTATACAAAAAAAAAAATACCTTTTTTGAAATTTAGCGTACACAAGCCAAGTTACCGAGATGTTTGCCATGGCAAAATAATTCAGCCATTCACAGCTGTGATCTACTCAGGTTGACATAATGTCATGAGGAATCTGAAACATGAAAGCTAAACAACGAAAATTAATAAACAAGACTTTTAAAGAAGCCAAAAATACTTGGAAACGTACCTGTGAGAAAGAGATGTGCCTCTGCGCAATGAAAGATGTGGAGCACTTTTTGATCATCTCATCCAAAACGTTGATGTTTTGCAGTCAGTATTACAAAAAAGGACGAAGATTTGTAGATGAGCGTGTTCTACCCGAACCTTCGTGTTGCTTAACACCGGTGTGAAGGACATCTGGGGCTTGGTGATGCACAGGGTAATAATAATAATAATTATAATAATAATAATAACAATAATAATAATAACAATAATAATAATAAATTCGGTTTTATTAACATAAAAATCATACAAGACCATAGTCCGAAGACTAAAACGGTTATGTTTACATTAAAATGAGAAAACCGGTTTACAATGAATGAAAAAGTAAATAAATACCTACATACAAGATTTCAAAATCAACCACAAGCATGCAAGTAACAAGAAATTATTCAATAAATCTATATATATAAAACACAGTTTGTGTGTGTGTGTGTGTGTGTGTGTGTGTGTGTGTGTGTGTGTGTGTGTGTGTGTGTGTGTGTGTGTGTGTGTGTGTGTGTGTGTGTGTGTGTGTGTGTGTGTGTGTGTGTGTGTGTGTGTGTGTGTGATGTTACCGATAGACTCCTAAACGGAGAGGCTTACGTGCTTGATATTTGACAGAGACATGGCCATTGAGCGTGGCACGAACATGGCCGAACTCAAAATATTTGACGATCCATATTTTTTATTCATATTTATTTCAGCGCATGGAATCAACGGAATCAGAGCAGGTGGGCGCTGATTCGCTCAGAGCGATCACGTGATGACGCTATGACGCTATGAACGCTATGACGCTATGACGCTATGAACGATATGACGCTATGAACGCTATGACGCTATGACGCTATGAAAAAAAAAAATCGCTATGACGCTATGAACGCTATGAAGCTATGACCGCTATGACGCTATGAAGCTATGAAAAAAAAAATCGCTATGAAACGCTATGACGCTATGACGCTATGAACGATATGACGCTATGAACGATATGACGCTATGAACGATATGATGCTATGAACGCTATGACGCTATGAAAAAAAAATCGCTATGACGCTATGAACGCTATGACGCTATGACGCTATGAAAAAAAAAAATCGCTCGCTTTGCCAAGGGGCTCGCTCCCCCCCCCCCCCCCCCCGTTCCCCTCCCCCTCCCCTTCCCCGCCCGGCAATGCCGGGTACTTCTGCTATTAAGTCAATAAATTACTAATAAGTTTACTTTAAATATCAGCATAACCAGATTGAAAAAAAACAACATTTAATACATTAACTATGTAACACATTAAAAAGTTGAAAACATTTAAAAACAAGAAAAAGCAATCAGAGATTGCAGACCCTCGCCAGGATGTTTTCAGTGGTTTTTAAGGCTTTTGTGTTAAAACAAATATGGCGGCCGAACCACGTGACCGAAGACGTCATCATTATTATTTTTTTTCTACACCAATTTATCCCTAGATTATGCTCACGAAATTTCATCTCGATCGGATGAAGTTTTGTACTTGTCGAATTATGTCGTTATAATGAAGGCACCTATGACATCATCATTAACAGATGTTATTCCACATGGAGAGTTCTTTACAATGAGCCATGTCTCAATTCTTTCTATGCAGCACTTTCGGAGATATAGAGGTGCAAAGGTTTTTGGTTTTTCCAAGATGGCGGCCGAATCACATGACCAATGACGTCATCATTTTTTTTTTCTCCACCAATTTATGCCGACATGGCGCTCAAGAAATTTCATCTTGATTGGATGAAGTTTTGAACTTGTCGACTTATGACGTCATAATGGAGGCACCTATGACATCTTCATTAACATATTTTATTCCACATGGAGAGTTCTTTACAATGAGCCATGTCTCAATTTTTTTTATTCAGCACTTTTGGAGATGTAGAGGTGCAAAGTTTTTCGTTTTTTTCAAATGGCGGCCGAACCACGTGACCTATGACGTCATAATTATCATAAAAAAATTATACAGGTGGAGTTGCACCTATGGTGAAAATTTCCTGTCAATCGGACCAACGGTTGCAGAGAAAATCTTATATTTTCTGTGCGGACAAACAAACAGACAAACGAGCAAATGAAAAATCGGTCAGAGGCAGAGAACTTGCCGGAATGTACTTTTTTATCGGCCATTTTGGATCAAAATAATAATACATAAGGACATGGGTTGAATCCCTGCTTGAGAGAATGCTAACCCACTCCCCGCCATCACGGTCGTCTCTCCAATCACAATCCCACGAGATATGCGGAAAGGACGACCCAAAACCAAATATCTTATTTTTGATTCGTATATAAACATCATTAAAAGTAAATAATGACCTCTGCCAAAGTTCAAACGACGTGGGTTTAATCTCTACATGAGAGAATTCCACATAGCTATTTAGGCATTGTGCGGATCGGCAAAAAGGGTTGGCGTCAGGAAGGGCATCCGGCCGTAAAACATTGCTTCAAAAAGGGGACCGAAAAACAACAACAACCACGGTTCCCGAAAAAGGCCAATCCCCGCTTTGCGGGGAAAAATGGCCTCTAAAGGTGTTTTTATTTTATTTTATTTTTTTTAGGCGGTGTATAAGCTAACAGATCGCTGACTCCATCGATCTTGCCATGGCCGTAACACCTATCGGCTCAACATCCTTTTAACTGTTGACGTGGTAGTTTTTACAATGAAGGAAACACGGTTAACAAAATCAGGTTTAAGATCCCAATGAAAATCCGCCTTCATTTAAACCGTCAAATCCTTCCGCTGCATCACTCCGCCTCGCCCCGGCTTTACGCTGCGGTCACGATTTTCATGTTTTGGGTGACCTTGAGGTTGACCTTGGGCCAAGAGATCTTTTCTTTGATCCATTCTACCTTGATCTTTTCTACCCCCACTAATTTCGGTCCCCTTGTGTTTTATACCTCTTCCCCCCCCCCCCCCCCCTTCCCAAGCCCTCTCCCTCCCACACTTCTCCCTGCTCTCAAATATTGTGGTTGTGTGCTCCCCCTTCTCTCCCCATTTTGTCTTCCGCTCCCTCTTTTTGTATATTTTGTTTGTCTGGTTGATTTGTTTGTGAAATAAATGTTAGCTCTTTCACGAGCTTCGATTCAGTATACAAAAAAACAAACAAAAAAAAGTTTAAAATTGGGCACAGGCTATTCCAGGGCAAGGCAAATATGTGTGTGAAGTATGGCGATGCTATGTGCAACGATGTAGACGTAGTACTGCGCACAAACAGACAGACAAACCAACCAACCAATATACTTGCCGGAATCTATTCCGGCAAGTAACAAACGGACTCAAATGCAATACCCTATCCTCTGGTGAGGTTAATTAAATATAGAAGATGTGAAATACAGTGTTCTGTTATGACAATGCAGAGCAGACTGAACACAATGAGGAAGGGCTTTTGGCAAAGCAATAATATTGCACCTTATTCTAATGGGCAATTTAACAGTTGAACCAAAGTAGGAATAAGTCAGAAGTAGATCGACATAGTGATGCTGCTTGGGAAAGGCAATCATATGGACAGCTCTTCTCTTTACTCTTCGCTAAAGGGCAAGTTTAAAATGACGATATTTACTATTGCTTATTACAGATCCGGGTCTTCACTAAAATTAAATCGATTGTTGTCACAGACCCACCTTGTTCACCAAAGTTCATCCTGATCTGTACACAACTTTTTGAGATACCCTGCTTGAAGACAAACAGACGTGACAGACTGTTGAAAACATAACCTCCATCCACCTTCAGTGGCGTAGGTAATTTTACGAGATATTTGCATCCATGTTTGTATGTTTTGTGTGTGCTCGTGTTTTATGGTACACGGGCGCTACTCGCTAATTGAGTTAACAGGAAATGGTACGAACTCGACTCCTCTCATCCACCGATATTTCTCGTGTTCCCACATTCTCGTGAGTCTCATCTGCATTCAAGAACAGAACATTTATGGTAAAACCATTTTGAAATTGCTACTCTTTCGTCTGAATGCTGAAAAATTGTAGGTGGGCCCTTCATCTCGTACTGGTGGATTGGCGCTTCACAGGCAGGGTGTTGTGTCATGGTCTGTGCCATCTCTTGAATGGATGTTGAGATAGGTGCCCCGCCTGCCAGTATTAGCTGATGTACCTTAAATATCCCACTGCGTATTTTGCGAAGTATAGGCAAGTTATCTCCAACACCATGAACAAATTCCAAATTTGTGCTCAAGTCGGCTCCAGTTGAATGCTAGGTCTTGATCAGCCGCTTCGTTAACAAAACATGTTACACTTGTAAATTTTTTATTTTATATGTCGCACATGCACACTTGCACAAACCTCTTTACAGTATATTCAGGCATGGCTTTCAATAATCGGGTTTTATAAAGTGAGTGTTTTCTGGTAACAAATAAGGGACATGGTAGAGCACAATGGTAAAATGGCCAAGTTTTATAACTTGTATTCTGCAGAAAGTTGGTAGCGGCAAAAAGGGTCATGTTTTTAACCCAACATTTGTGGGTTATATAGAGTACAGTAGGTCTTCGCTCAGTTCTGTAAGTAAACCTTACTTCAAAGATGTCGGGATTCCTCCAAATTTCTTCATTTAGTGTTATAAAGATAATTAGCAACTGTATAAAAAGCTAAGCATACGTGTTTGTGGTTTATAATATTTTTACTTCCTGTGGAAGCCGTTGCTCCCACGGAAACACCATTATATCTATAAGCTATTTATACACGTTATCACTGCAGGAAAAACGCCTTGGGGAAGTGGGACATTATTGGTTCACGAGTTATCAAACAGAGTGACCACTATATTCGTCATGGGTGTGTGTCTGTGTGTTTGTCTGTCCGCAGTGTAACTACGCGATGATATCATCCGATCTTGATGAAACTTGGGTGGAGGTTGATATCATGATCTAGTTGTGTCCTGAGGAGAGTGGGCGTATTGCGCCCATTGTGGGCGGAGCCACGCCCAAAAAAGATGTCTTTTTAGGGGTAATCGAGTTCAAGCTACATCTTCTCTGGGGGGTTTGGTGGAATCTGACAGGGGTTTTGATATTTGGTTAGGCCAATGTCATGTGTCTAGCCCCACGGAGCTCGTTGTTTTTTTTTTTTCATTTTTGCCCCAAGGTCAAAGGTCACAAGGTCACAAAATTTAGAAAAGTCGATTTTTCATGGTTTTATTACATTGTTCACTTCCTGATAGGGTGAAATGTCGTACATGATCTTATATTATCACGTACATCATGAAATACAAGTTTTCCAACAAATTTCAGAATCTTCGACCTTTGATCTTTGATCAAAGGTCAAAGGTCAAATTTTCAAAAGGTCAAATCAAAAGGTCAAATTTTCAAAGCTGTCGGAATCGAACCGAATTTTCGGTATTGTGTCGCTAACTAACCTCAACTGATTATGGTCTCGATTTGATGCATCAATCGTCGATGATCGTGACGATCGACTTGATAGTCTGTCCTTTGTCATTGAATACCGCTCGCTCGTGAACCATCGTCGTCTCCTGACTTGTTAGTATTAATATTATTTTGTAATAACATTAACGATATGCGATTATCGTTAATTTTGTTATTAAAAGCGTCTTTGGACAAACACCACGATAAATCTTCTTCGTTGGACAAACGCCACGATAAAGCTAATTTAACATTGATATACACCTCAACACACAACGCCATTGACAGAAATGGTGGGGAAAACCCGCTCGGGGAAGAAAATCCCCTTGTGGAGGGGGGAAAATGAATGCACTACAACCTTCATTATGTAACCCTTCGTCGTCTTGTCAAGTTTGGTTGAGATTGGATAAGTAACAACGGAATGTATTGGCGTCAAAAATTCATCTGACAGACAGATAGACAGACACAAAATGGCGTATTTTAGTATGATAAGCAGCATTAGCGACTGTTTAAAAAGCTAATCATGTGTGTTTGTGGTTTATAATATTTTACAAGCCCGGCTTCACCTCTGTTAGACTTTCGGTCTTGTTTTTTCTTGCCTGTTCATTTGTTTTTATTTTTACACACTTTTATTTAACTACATCTGAACTTTGTTTGCCCCATTTCAAATCTTTGAGCCGTTCATTTTCTAGGTTCCATATGTCCGAGAGAGCTGACATTTGGCCCACGGTCTTCTTTTCTGGTACATTTCCATCTATCAATTTAATTTAAAAAAAAAAAAATTGTTTTAAAACTTTAAAAAAACAAGTGTGTAGCGCTAAACATGTTTTTTTGTTTACTTGTTATAATCTTTTTTTCTCTTCTACCCTCTTCCTTGTGGTTTCACTTTTTATTATGATTGTTGCAGTTTGTGAATCTGTTTGAGTATTTCGTCATTTTCTACCACAGGATTATTTTAATTTTATTTATCGACATGGAATGTTGAATTTGGTTACAACGTCAAATGGCTTGCCATTCAGTTTGCCAGGAGATGGCATCGTTTTCACGTTTTGAATAAATAATAGCAGCATCCTAAGAACGACTTCTTGCATGATTTAAACATCATTGACAGTAGTCGTCGAAAAGCATCTTATGTATCCATTGAACAGACAGCGAAGCTGAAGTGATCGGTTCAAGAAAGATGCCATTGGTAGCGTGTTTTGGTACTTGCCTTGCAGGTTCAAGCCATGTATTTTGCATTAATTTTTCCAATTTGTTTTTAGAATCTTGTTTTTCCTCTCTGCATGTGAAATGATTTTGATTCATGAGCCTTGAACAATAATCGATTTGTAATGCTCATTGATTACTTTCAGGTGAGGTGTTATGGTCTTGCATGGATGGATGATGGGTGATCAACTTGCACCATGAGGCACATAAGGTAGCCAGTTATTTTCATTGGCGAGGGGGAACCATACTGGATGGGTCTCTACTCCGACACAGGATACTTGACTAGCTCCCTTTTCCCAGCCAGCTGGTACTCATTTGGAAGGGTGACAGGCTGAGCCGACCTTTCTGGTGTTATTTTGGCACGACTGGGGCTTGAACCAAGGACGTTAACATCCAAAGCCAACCTCCTTAACCGTTGCGCCAGCACCGTATGGGTTAATTTTGGTGGAAGGAAAAATGTCTATTTCGCCCACCGATGGAATGGTCCTTTCGCTTTATGATAAACACTCAAATTGCTTCCTGGTTAGTGTTTATTTTTATGCGGATGGTTCCTATTTGAACTTTACTTTTGTTTATGAAAGGCACAGTGATGTATTTGGATTTGCATCTTGGAGGGAATTTGTTTTGCACCTGCACCCAATCCCCATAATTACGTTTCGAGCTTTGATACATGTACTGGAAAGCAAGATGGATTCACATGAGGTGCTAAGTGGGTGAAATGGTGAATAATTATGAAATAGCTGGATGAAGAAACATCAAGCCTGTTAAAAGTTAGACTTCTCGGACGGGATACTTCCCCCAAAATTACGGATGGGTTAATTCCCCCATAATTGGGGTATTTTAGTTGGACTTATAAGATACTGATACTAGCAGGGGTACCTGTCGTTGCCTTGTGCTGTTCTTGTTGGCTTTTTGAAGAAATCCAAAAAATTTTCCCATTTTTTTTCATGGGGGCCCAAAACACTTCCCTACACCCACTAAGGAATGGGGTTGGGGATCATTGGTTCACGAGTTATAAAAGTGAGCACGATATTCGTCATGTGTGTGCGTCTGTCTGTCTGTCTGTGTGTGTGTGTGTGTCTGTCTGTCTGTCCGCAGCATAACTACCCGATGATATCATCCGATCTTGATGAAACTTGGGTGTGAGGTTGATATCATGATCTAGTTGTGTCCTGCCTAGAGTGGGCGTATTGCGCCCATTGTGGGCGGAGCCACGCCCGAAAAGGTCTTTTTAGGGGGTAATCGATTTAAAGCTACATCTTCTCCGAGGGGTTCGGTGGAATCTGACAGGGGTTTCGATATTTGGTTAGGCCAATGTCATGTCTAGCCCCACGGACCTCGATTTTTCATTATTATTTTTTTCATTTCATTTTTCACCGAATTTTCGGTATTGTGTAGCTAACTAACCTCATAACTGATTATACATTATTTTCTATCTCATTTCAAGGTCAGTAACCTTCGTTTTGACATTTCCGGGCCTGGCCTGTCCGGGCCTGTTTCGGTTATAGTCCGTCCTTTGTCATTGAATACCGCTCGCTCGTGAACCATAGTCGTCTCCTGACTTGTTTAATATTACCTTTCATATCTTCACAAAGGCTTGGGCACAATAGTGGGATTATAGAAAAGAAAAAGGAAAAATACTTTCTTTTTCAAGCTTTTTGCCGAAAACATTCTCCGGCACTCACTGATGAACCACTGAAAGTTTGATGAAGATCCGTTTGACCATCTCTGAGAAAAATGGTGACACACACACACACACACACACACACACACACACACACACCACACCACACCACACCACACCACACCACACCACACCACACCACACACACACACACACGTCATTCCGTACAGTGGTTCAGGAGTTTTTATTAGTCAAACAAACAAACAAATGGACAATTCTAAAATTTGAATATTGCAACGAAAATGAGCTCTAACGGGTAAAAGGATTAATTAACTGATTAGTTGTATTGTAATTTGCATGTTTTGCGTCGACGTATTGTAAACCCCAATTCAAGTCTGCCAAATGGTATTTTGCAGGGCCCTGTGTCCCCTGCATTATTTTGTGTTTTTATTTTAATATGTGCTTTATTTCTCATTGTATTTATTTGATTAATAACTTTGTTTTATTTTTCTCTTCACATACCTTCTTGCACCATGACAACCAACACCTCACAACTAACACCTCATGACATGACAACAAACATCTCTTGCACCTCACAACTAACTGTTCCCGAGCCAAATACCACACGTTTACATTTGAATTGGACCAATCGATGGGGTATGCTTGAACCAGACACCCCAACCAATGGGAGCACTAAGTGACGTCACATGAGGAGTGGTTTTGAACTAAGTTTTGAAGGAAAAAGGTCATTTTACAGTGGAGAATCCACAGAGCGAGTAGTGTGTGCTGTTTCTCCCAGCCTCTCCATTGAAGCCTTCACCAGGACTGCTTTTCGGAGCATGGCCAGGGTAATTGAGTCCCCTCAGCCTTCCTCTTCCATCCAGTGGAAGGAGGAACCAGTCTCGTGATGCTGAGGACGCAAACTGAGTTGGCCCAGACCGACTGGAGACCAACCACGCAGCACGTCGTGTGTGGAGAAACTGTTGCCTGTTCGTCCCATCAAATCTAGACGAGGGTGCCTCGCTCTTCTTGACCAGGCCTGAACCACCACCCTAAATTAATTTATCCTCCCTGTATCTTGTTTCTCACCCTTTATCCTTCTGTGTGTCCAACTACCTCTTGAAGGAGTCTGTGTCAATAAGGATAGGGTAAGTTGGATTACACTGGGATCTTTATCTGAGAAATAAGTCATTTTAAGTGCGACTGTGTGCGAGCGCGTGTAACACCAATCACGCCCAAACTACTGGGCCAATTGCCACCAAACTTGACACATAAACCAAATTGGACCTCCTGTTAAACATAGGCTACTTGTTTTTTTTAATGACCGTTAATAATGGTGATATCGCTAAATTCAAAATGTTATTGTGGCAGTTTGTGTGTGTGGCCTCGACGTCTACGTTCCCGTCCCTCCCATTGGCAAACCCGAGTCCCTCACTCGTGCAGTAATACCTTCTCCCATCGGGAGCGTCACTATGCTATACATAATTACATATAGAGAATTGGTGTCCTCACTTCCACACACCCTGAACCCCTGGGACCAATTTTATTTATTTATCTTTATTATTAACTCAACTGGACTTCATCACATACTGAACCCTCCGTCGTCTGTCGTCGTCGTCGTCTGTCTTGTCGTCCGTTAACTTTTCGACGTTAACACTCCAGCGTCCACAAATATCAACCGATTCTGATCAAACTTGACATGCAGCATCCTTACCCCAAGGACCAGGTTGGTATTACATTTCAGCCCGATCCGTTGAAAAATGGCGGACTTAGGCGACCATTTTGTTTTTGGTCATGAAAACGACGTTAACACTCTAGCGTCCACAAATATTAACAGATTTTGATCAAACTTAGAATGTTTAACCCTTACCACACAAGGTAGGTTGCTTTTGCATTCCAACCCTATCCGTCACAAAATGGCCGCCATAGGCCGCCATATTGTTTTCAGCTCCGAAACGACGTTAAGACTTTAACGTCCACAAATTGTATCAATTGTAAAATAAGGACAAGTATAACGATACAATGACCTTAAAATTATTACAGAAGGTTGTTGGCTTTTCATTTAAGTCAAATCTAGTACAGACAACTGACCTACTTTAAAGTTGTCCAGTCAGTTCAGTTGAGTTCTGCTTCCCTGGAAGCTCTAGTTTTTAAACTGCCTCAGCCCTCCTGATTACAACCACCAATTTTCGACTCGTTCCACCATAGTTCAGAAGTGCATAAAAATCAAACACACAAACAGACACTTCTCAAATTATATGATTGACTGCACAGCCTATTGGTTATTGTCTTGGATATCCATCGTTGACTGGTGCAAGTCATTTTGATGGATGTGGAAATGTACACCGATTGGACCCAACGCTTTGAGACTTGGATCAATAATGCTGGAGCTGAGTTCAGGGTCTCCTCTTATTTGACCCGAATGGAATCGGCTTTCATTACATGTTGACCCTCCTTTGATCCTCCTTCCACAGCCCTCCTGCTGAACAAAGAATGAGACTCATGGAAGAGCTTGTACATGTGCAAGTATCACTTACATTACAAGGACAGGAGATGGTGTAATTCAGTGCCGTGTATATTGATATACGTATGTTAATATACGGCACTGGTGTAATTGTACCTGAATTGCAAGGCCATTATTGAGAGACAATGGACAAATCAACACAATAGGCTTTCTATAATGTGCTGAGTGTTCAGATAACGTTTTCCTTTCCATATGATGTTTCATTTTTTTTCTTTTGTCAATTCCAAATCTATTTCCTTAGCCATTCCTTATTTCTTTTTTTCCTTTGAGCATCATAAATTCTACAATGACTTATTTTGGACAGAATACCTATTGAGTTTTGTTTAGTTTGCATGAATTGTTGGGGTGTGGTAAGTGGGTAGCCATGCATTTTTGTGGAACTGTCTAATCCTATGCTCTGCCAGGGAAGTGGTGTTGGGCCCCAATAGCTTACTAATTGCACAACCGCTGGGTTAATGAAATGCAATATGGTTATTGATTTATTAATGCAGCAGAGACAGATTAAGGTTCTGCCAGGAGAGTATTATTTGGATCTGCTCCTGCCTTAAAGGGGATGTGGCTCGGAGGTATGGGTAAATTCAACATTTCATTGTGGTATATTCATTGTAATCTATTTGTGCTTATGTTTGCCTTTGATGGGGAGCATGTTGCCTTCTTTTCCTGGCTCCTTCAATGGAATTTTCATTTTGGAATGTTTTGACGAGGAAATATCGACAACTGCTTTATAATTTTTCCTTGTTGTGTATGGAGTGGCATCGTTACCTCCGCTACCTAAGGTGGACTGAGGACATGTATTCACTCCTGTTTCTGTCTGTTTGTGAGCATGATATCTCAAAATATTATGGACGGTTTCGGCCAAGACTTTGTGGACAGGTTGAGTTTGTGACATGGATGAATTGATACGATTTTGATTAAGGTTTGGATGCAGATCCGTCCTATCGGTGGGATTCGAAGCGTAAACTGTCCAGCCTGGTGGAGGTATGCAGTCTACCTAGTGTCCTTGTTCAAACTGCATCTCATTGCTAAAATGTTTTTTTTTGTTGTTGGGGGGTGAAAACTCTTGCACTAGTGTGGGTATTAGATTATTTAATTACTCTGTTTTAATGTGCCTTCCTCTCCCCTCCGTAGCTCCGGTGATCAACAGGTTTAAGAGAAGATCTTCAGGTAATTTTTATTTGCTTTTCAAAATGGTTGTCATTACGGTTTTTGTTCCAATTTGCATTTTTGCTTATCCACATATGCCGGTAAAGGTGCTCAAAGGCATGCGTTTGTACAGAGTTGATGCAATGTAAGCAATACTTGGTAAACAAAGCTACTGCCCACTGCATGTCCAACTTTTTCCTCCGAAACACACCACTCTTAACTTGCCGAAGAAAAGAAGAAGGACCTGATCGATGAATACGAAGAAGGGTGTTTTAGCAAGGACTGACAAGATTGGTGAATACTTGTCGAAAGCAATATTTAAGACGATGCTTCCAGCGTATTATGTGGGAGATTGAGATGAGGGAGATGTTAAATGCATTGCGCTTCCCACGAGACACGAGGTTGACAGTTTAATGCTGGGTCGAGATTCTAATCCAGCTGGTAGACTGCTCAGAGGCAAGTGTACAAGGCTCTCTTGCTCGCCCAGTAGAGTTGTTATGTAATTTGCCTGCTGGGCAAAGACATTGGTAGATATCGGTAGATGTGTATATAGATTATTCAGAGCTTATATATTTATATATAGATTATATGTTTATATATAGATTATATGTTAATATATAGATATGAAGGATATTCAGAGCATTGATGAGAATAAGAAGAAATTCGAGGAGTGGCAGGAGGGTACGGGAGCAGAAGAGGCAGAGCATGAAAGTTATAAGGCAGTCAAGAAAGCTGCAAAGAAAGAGGTAGCAAAGGCGCAGGAGGCATAGAGGAAAATGTTCGGAGAACGCTTGGATTTGGAAGAGGGTCAGAGAGCGGTATTCAGGATTGCAAAGCAGATAGCGAAAGAGGTGCGATGTGATGGGGGTGAGTTGCTTGAAGGATGAAGTGGGACAAATCGTTGTGGACCCAGATGGAATTAAAGGAAGATGGAAGAGATATATGGAAATGCTGTTGAATGCAGAGAATGAATGGGATGGCAACATAGAGACTTGAGAGTAACACAGTTTTAGGACTGGCAGAGAAGATAACTGAGAAGGAAGTTGAGGGAGCAATAAAAGCAATGAAGAGTAGAAAAGCGGGAGGGCCGACGGGAGTTGTGGGAGATATGTTGAAGGCTCAGAGGCAAGTGTATGGCGAAAGGTATATGCTGCATGTTTGAGTTGTGGGAGATATGTTGAAGGCAGCGGGAAGTTTGGGTGTGAAGAGAATGACAGACATCTGTAATCTGGTGGTGAAAGAAGGCCGCATTCCAGTGGATTGGGAATTGAGTAACCTCGTCCCTCGATACAAGGGGAAAGGTGACCCTCTGGACTGTGGCTCGTATCGAGCGATAAAGTTATTAGAGCATGGAATGAATGTATTGGAAAGGGTGTTGGAGAAGAGGATAAGGAAGAAAGTGAAGATCAACGAAATGCAGCTGGATTTATGCCAAGAAGAGGAACAACAGATGTGCTTTTTATTGCAAGGCAGTTGCAGGAGAAGTACATGGAGAAGAGGTGCTGGCTCAGAACGCAAAGGAGGGTTTACCGTGGGAGTTTTTTTAATGCAAATGATCTGGTGTTGATTGGGGAGAGTATGTATGGATTGAAGGAGAGGATGAACAAGTGGATGGAATGTATGGAGGCAAAAGGTCTGAAGGTGAATATTGGAAAGACGAAGGTGATGGCAAGTGGTAAAGCATGTGGTGAGGTGGAAAGAACTGTGAAGTGCTGTGTGCAGGAAGGGTGTCGGAGTGAACTCCATTCAATGTACAATGTGCGCTGAGTGTGTTCATCAAAAATGTAGTGGTCTGAGAGGGTCATTAGCTACATTCAAGCGTGGCAGCTACATTCAAGTGTAAGGTGTGCATAGAGGGAGCTGCAGTGGAGGAAATGTTGAGTTGGATCTTGGAGATGGCGTGAAGCTGGAAGGAGTGAAAACGTTTTGCTACCTCGGAGACATGCTGAATGGAGTAGGTGGATCAGACTCTGCGACGGTTGCTTGAGTGAGATGTGCATGGAAGAAGTTTCGGGAACTGAGTGGCATGCTGATGAGGAGGGGAGTGTCGTTGAAGCTGAAGGGAAAGGTATATGCTGCATGTTTGAGAAGTGTTATGATTTATGGGAGCGAGACATGGGTAATGAACGTAGAGCAGCAACAAAGACTGGAAAGGGTGGAAATGCGAATGGTTCGGTGAATGTGCGGAGTATCGTTGAGAGAGAGGAAGACAAATGATGAATTGTGAAAGATGATGGGAATAGAGCCTGTGATGGATGCTGTGAAGAGAAACAGGTTGAGATGGTTTGGTCATGTGTTGAGGAAGGATGAAAGTGACTGGTTGAGAAGAGTGATGGAAATGAATGTAGAAGGAAGTAGAGGACGGGGAAGACCGAGAAAGACTTGGCTAAAGGTGGTGGAAGAAGAAATGCGGGCAAGGGGGTTAACAAGGGGAGATGCAGAAAATAGGGCAAAATGGAGAAGATTGTCATGGGGACTGCAAGGCTAACCCCCGCTCTGGCAGGGAAAATGGCCTTAAAATGCCTGTTGTTGTTATTGTATTCAGAGCCGATGGACAAATACGTCTGCTCTTTGGTAGTTTAAATCACACATTTTATTGTGGTGTTCTTACCTCTGCTACCACAGGTGGATGGAGGTTATGTTTTCACCGCTGTCTATCTGTTTGTCCATTTGTTTGTGAAGTTCAAGATATCTCAAAAAGTTGTGGACGGATTCGGCCAATATTTGGCAGAGATGTAGCTTATGTGATGAGAACGAAATGATTAGATTTTGGTGAAGATCCGGATTCGGATCCGGCTAGTAGAATTTTTAAAGTTATTCCTCACCATTGGGAGATCGGGCCAAAAACGATACATAGCAGGATATCTCAAAAAGTTGTGGTCGGATTTGGACGAAACTTGGTGGAGAGGTTGTGTTTATGACGAGGAAGAATCTCTTCGATTTTGGTGAAGATCTGAATATGGATCCGGATATGAGAATTATTTAATTTTGTAAGTGATTCTTCACCATTGGGAGGTGGGGCCAAAAACGATATACAGCAGGATATCTCAAAAAGTTGTGGACGGATGATTTTGATTAAATGTGATTCTGTATTGTGATTTTCTGGTCTACTCTGGGATACAAAATGTAAACATTTCACCTGGCGGAGGTATGCTCTGAACTGAGTGCCGTTCTAGTTTTATCATGAGATGTGAGGTTCCTGTCATAATTATTTCGACAAGGTGCGTACCATGTGTAAATGGAAGGGATGTTCTCAATGCCCTATATAATAATAATAATAATAATAATAATAATAAAGGAGTCTTATATAGCCCCATCAAGCAGAGTAAACGACCCTCGTGGCGCTTTACATTATCATGTGTACACACACACAGACACACCTTCACTCTTGCCCTATTCCTCTCCCTCCCCATTCAAAACCCACAGATGTGTACTCCCCCTCCTCCTCCCCTCCCTCCCCCGCACGTGTACACAGACATACTCTCGATCTCTGTCCCACCTCAAACCAAAGGGAAAACAGGACTTAGACTTTGAAAGACTTGTGAAACAGATAGGTTTTGAGGGAGGTTTTAAAGGCAGGAAGAGAGTCAACATGTCGAACAGAGGAAGGCAAGTCATTCCAGACAGAGGTGCAGCAAAGGAAAAGGATTTCTCGCCAAACGACTTGGTGCTGGTGCGCGGCGGCTCTCAGGTCATAGAGTCGTCGCTTGAACGAAGCCGTCGCCGAGGTTCATAGAGAGTGAGCAAATCGGAGAGATAGTGAGGTCCCGCTCCACACAATGATTTATAACATAGTGTGCAAATTTTGTATTGCACACGAGCAGAGACAGGCAGCCAGTGTAAAGATTCAAGAAGCGGAGTAACATGGTCAGACTTCTTCGCCTTACAGACAAGACGAGCGGCAGAGTTTTGAACCTTTTGTAACTTATCCAAGAGAAACTGAGGGCAGCCAGCATACAAAGAATTACAATAGTCTAGCCTCGAGAGGACAAGGGCACAGACCAGAGTTAGAGCAGCTTGAGGAGTAAGAAAGTGGCGAATGGATGCAATCTTTCGCAGCTGAAAGTATGCTGATTTGCAAGTTTGAAGTACTTGCTTGGAAAATGTCATGTTACAGTCGAAAACCACACCAAGGTTCTTGGCCGACGAAACAAAGTTTCCATCGGTTTCACCAACATGAATAGTGGTAGGAAGTGAACATTGTAGAGGACATATATGGATTAGATGAGATTCTCTTCTATATTCTCTTATATATGATTATATGGATGAGATTCTCAATAGTCCAAGACATGCTCATATATATATATGTATATGTATATTATAAACCCTTGTTTTACGCAGTTTGGACTTGCACGTACATTTCTGTGTACTGTTATTTTATGTGTATTCGGTCTTGCATGGTATTATTCCCCTGGCGCACGTTGGTATTCTTCTTCTTCTTCCGCCGTGATGTCATGTGCACTCAGCAGCGCTGCTGCGGTGGTAATTGAAACACCAAGTGCACCCAGTACTGCACTGTACCTATATCTCTCCTTGTCAACACTGCAACACTATTTTTCTGGATCCGAATGTGTTTTTTTAAATTTTCAAGTGATTCTTAATCATTGAGTGATAGGGCCAACAACGATATTTAGTGCGATATTTCAAAAAGTTGTGGACTACTTATGACAAAACCTGGTGGATGAGTTGGGTAAGTGATAAGAACATGCCGATTAGCTTTTGTTTCAGGTAAGGTGGTGTTGGCTTAGTTATTGTTGGCCAGAACAGATGGCTTAGTTGGCCAGAACACCTGGTGTTGGCTTAGTGGTTAGGGTGCCGGCTTGGGATCCTAGGATCTTGGGTTTGAATCCCGGTCGATCGCTGAATTAACACCAGGGGGGTTGACTCAGCCTGTCATCCTTCTGAGGTCGGCAAATTGAGTACCAGCTTGCTGGGATGAATGATCCCCGTGTGTACCCCGGGTTAGAATAGGTACACCATATCCCTGCGCATCGTAAGAGCGTGACCAAGGGTTGGCGTCAGGAAGGGCATCCGGCCATAAAAACATTACCTCAAACAGGGAACCATGATTGTCATGGGGCCCGCAAGGCTAACCCCCGCTCTCGCGGGGAAAATGGCCTTAAAACGATCATTCATTCATTCATTCAGGTCCAAATCCAGATCGGACCGATCAGTGGGATACAAAATGTAAACTGTTCAGCCTGGAAGGCATGCTCTCTACCGAGTGCGAATCTAGTGATTAAAATGTTTTGGTAAAATGTATCCAGGAATGCGAATTGGGAGAGACAAGTTTATCAATAATCGAACAGACCTGCAGTCTACAGACAAACAAGTAAGGAAGTACATACACTTGGAAACAAGAAAATAACTAAAATTAAACCCTACCCCAGCCAAGGCATCAAAGTACCAGTTTCTAACCAACGAATAGGGGACAGAACAGGCAGTGGCTTGTACAGGCACATGTTGGTCGTTGCAGCAGGGCAATGTGCAGTGCTGCTCAAGGTGGGAGGGGATGGTGATTAGGAGTGATGTGTTCCTGATTCTCGAAGCGGTTCTTCTCTTGGGGAGTGGTGACAGAGATAGAGACAGAGAGACAGAGACAGAGTACCTTGACCAAGCTCTTTGCTCTTACACGAGCCTTGATCTTGTATACAAAAAAGAAAAAAAAAAAGAAAGAAAGAGAAAAGGGTTTCTTCCAGAAGCTCAACTCCTGCGCGCATGTGCAGTTGAGGCTTTTAAGCCCTTCGGGACTGCCTTTCCAGCGCGTCGCTGATCCCGCAATTGGCCGCTGCAGTCGGCGCCCTCTTTCGGGCCATCCTACCCTGGCCTCTCTTTAAACTTGTTGTTTCACCCTCAACCAGGGCTCCACAGCTCACTAAAGTGATGTGGCCCGCTGCCTTCTAGCCAAACTGCCTGTGTTAATGTCCATTAAAGTGCCAGGTGCTACAAGTCCTACACCTGGCCTTGCCTGCACAGGAGGTTTTGCACAATACAGCCTTCCCCAATTCTGCTGTAGCAGTGGGGTTTACAATCACCTCCTCAGTACATGTTTTACCATACAACTTATACCTGCCAGCTCCCTAATGCAGGAGTAATTCACCCATACTCGAGTACCCTGACCAAGCTAATCTTACTAAATTATAGGTATGGACCACCCACCCGACACGCTCCCCTCCTCCATTATTCGGTAGCTATATCCTAATGAACGACCTTTCAAGGCCATTTTCCCCCGCAGAGCAGGGGTTGGCCTTTTTCAGGCACCGTGGTCCCCTTTTTGAAGCAATGTTTTATGGCCGGATGCCCTTCCTGCCGCCAACCCTGTTAGTCTCCTCTTGCCACACACAGGGAATTACCAGTGAACTGGTACACAATTTGCCGACCTCGGAAGGATGGCAGGCTGAGTCAACCCCCCTGGCATTAATTCAGCGATCTACCGGGATTCAAACCCAGGAATCCTAGGATCCCAAGCCAGCACCCTAACCGCTAAGCCAACACCAGGCCTTAGCTACTGTATATCCTAATGGATGTAGCATTATAAGCATTTGTAAACCCCAATTAGCATCAACAGAATCGTATGTATATTTAGATTGCCGGTTACCCTTTATCCTCGTGTCTGTTTTTCTCCTATCTCCCATCTGTGTTTATAATCTTTAAATCACCCCCATTGTACATTCGTACATTAATCGCACTCTATTAATGGCTGTTGTTCCACTTATGTTACCACGTAGCCTTGAACACGGGGTATTACAACCACAACTGTGCTATTTGTGCTACCTGGTACAGCCGGGACAGTGAGAGTGCATGTGCAAGACCCACACAGAGGTGGGCAAGAGGTCTGACTATGCTATGTCAGGCGGGGCGACAGCACCTCTCATCGGTCTAACACAGTGGGACGAAAACGTCCCTCTTCTCTTCTATCCTCACGTTCTGAGATTCACTGCTAGACCATCATCTCAGATACACAGCCAGGACCATAATCTCTCTATTACAGCTGGGACCATCAATGCTCTCCTCTCACAAATATCACATGGCAAGTGAATATAAATCAATGTCCTCGCATGTAAAGGTTACTTCATGCGGTAGATTGCAGACTCGCTTCATATTTCAGCAAGAGCTGTATGAAACCCTGAGGAGGATACTTTCACTGCTCACCACTTCTATTGTCAACAGTACCAGTTGGTACTGTTGACAATAGAAGTGGTCTAGAAAGAAATTCCAAACTTCACAAAAGTGATGTTACGTACCTCAGGGTATGTTCTTTACGTGATTAGATGATGATCCAGTAAATATCTATATTTTCTGTAATACTAATTGCATCCTGTTTTTACTGTCTTGTGACCGGGCCTCTCGATGGCCTCTCAATGGCCTCTATGTGGTTGGGAGAACCTATTTTGTCATGGCGATCAAATTGTCGAGATAGCCTGATCATGTCAGAGATATTTGTATCACCTCCTGAGCTGTTTGGAGGTTAATGAGTCTGTGCCCGACACAGCGGTAGACGGGTTTTTGCAATCACTTATTTGTGTCTGTCCGGGCCACCATAACTTTTTTTTCCATTTGAGCTTTTGTCATCAAATTTTCAACAGAGCTTTATTTTGAGAATATGGAGAAGACAAATAAATATTTTTGTCCAAAGGTCAAGGTTGCATAAAATCATAAATTTTCATCCGATTGACCTGAAATTTAAAAAAAACTTGCATATTGGGTCACTGAATTGGTTCACCAATCAAAAGCGAGAAGCCAATTTCTTTTTAAGATCAAAAGGTCAAGGTTGCATAAAATCTTCAATTTTCATCCGATTGACTTGAAATTTGAGCGGAGTTTGCATATTGGGTCACAAGGTAAAAAGGTCAAGGTCACCTATTACTTTTGAGGTCAAAAGGTCAAGGCCACCTAAAAACGTCAAATTATTTTGTTTTTAGCTGTTTTTGTCATGTTTAGCATATGGAAGAAGAAGAAGTCTGAATGCAAAGCGGACGTGGCCGGGATTTGCATTTTCAGATGCTTTCTAGTTAGAATTTTGTTGCTAATTAAAACTATTCAATTAATTTCTAATCGAGTGAGACATGATTCTTACATAGCAGCTTCCTGCAGCATGAGTGCGAGGCAAATCATTTGAACTGGAACTCACAATTAAGTTGAATGAAAATTGCTGTTCACAATGGAACATACTGAGAGTCAAGAAAAACCCTGTTCGGTATAAAAAGGTAATGTTTCATGGACAAAACATGGGGATCTGGGATTATAAAATAAGGGGAAGTGAAACTGAGGGGGAACAAAATATCCACTTGCCCTATACAAAAGCGGCTGATGATTCTTATTCTAAACCTTATGGACAACATACAGACAGATATGACACGGGAGAAATAAGAGAAGAATAAAAATAGTCTGGGAATTCCCTTTGCCCTTCAGGGTTGGCAGCTGGTGTCGACGGTAGTGATAATACGGCTTTCGAGCCTGACTCATGCCATGGGGAAGGGTTCCTTTGACTTCAGCAGTGGAACACGTTCCTTTCGCGGTGAGATTCTGCACTCCAGGACCCACACACTCCTCTTGCTCCTCACTCAAAAGCCCAACTCATCCAGCATGTTTCTCTCACTGTGACATTCTGGACCAAATTCATTTTGAACCTCAAGACATATCATTCAAACGGATGAAGGCGTGCCATCATCTTACCCCCGATGGGTCATCCACTTGAAAACCTGCCCGGATAAACTACCGCTCATGAGCCTTGGTCCCAATGACTTCTCTGGATCTCATCCTGTGTGATGCACGTAATATTTTCATCTAAGTCAACCTGGAGCAGAGCTTTTTCCTTTGTGGAATTCAGATGTGGCTTCCTCAAGACACCTGTTGTACATCGTGGCCTGCTCACGATTTATGAAGCAATGCTCCAAAATGTGAGGCAGAAATTCACATATGTATTCCACCAATTTGTCTGTAGTGGCCTCCGCAACTGGTTTTGAGCATTTTGCGATTTTGATCTGCTTTATAGATGAAGCAGGGAAGCATCAATGAAAGTTTGCCAATGCTGTAGTGTAGGTCTTCTTTAATCCTGCAGCATTTTCGCTTGATTGGCACTCGTTCGCCCAGCACTTGGTGTTTGCTGCTCACAAATAAATATTTTTGATTGTAAGAATAAATACGGAAGTCTTGGCATGATTTGTGCAGTGCGTTAATTGCACAGATTATGCTTTTATGGCATTTGCATAAGCACCTATTATACGGAATCTTGTTGCGCAGCATGACATGTTTCAGAAGCAGCTCCATAAACTTGGTCTTACCGATGTTGATGTTGGGATACACATCATGGAAGAGGGCCAATGCTTCCAACAAGTGTTAGATGTTGCATTTTAATTTTCAACTTACCTTCATTTTAAATCTTTTTGCTGACACTTCCGTTTTGGGGATCGACACACGTCGACAATTGATTGCCACGCTCTACTACCGGTTCTTCTACGGCAGTGGTTCTTAACCTTTTCAAAGGTGCCGAACCCTAACGAAACCCACCGAACACTCGCGGAACCCCTCAAATTTGACCAAAAAATGAAGAAGAATTGTATCTTAATGCGTTTTCTGTTCTTCTTTTCGGGAGGCGATCTGGGAAATGCGTGGTTTTGTTTTGGCAAGGGCCACCCTCAAATCATTTTCGCATGCAAGCCTGCTCCTTTTCTTTGTTTTAATGTCCACCACTTTCGAAAACGCATGCTCGCAGAGATACGTTGTAACGAACGGCGTGAGGATCTCAAGGGCAATTTTAGCGATGTGAGGATACCCTTCCATTTGGCGGCACCAAAACGTTGAGAGCGTTGTTGTGCCGAAGAGTTGTTGTTGAGTCTGGGTCTGCTGAAGTTCGATGAGGTCGTCGAGGTATTGGTCGTTGACATCTGCCGTTGCAACGTCGAAAGTAAACTGCTGCCGCACCCATGCTGGGTATTGCTCTTGGTCGGGGAAGTAGCCGTCGAATGACTTTCCAAGCTTATCCAAGTGCGTAGCAATCGCTTGCTTCAGCTCCTCTGGTACAGCAGTGCCTCCACCTTCAGACTCATCTTCGATCCTGCTCACGCACTCGTCTAGGAGCGAAAAGTTCGCGAAGTTGTCGTTCTCTGTTCGCCGCCTCCACAATGGTAACTTCTTTCGGAAAGCGCTCAGCTTTTCTTCAGATTCGATGGCATTCACTCCACCGCCCTGCATCTGGCAATTGAGATCAAAGATCGTAGAGTGGAGCAAGACAGCCCACTCGTGCGAAACAGTGAAGTATCCAATGGACGCGCTCGGCGGCCATTTTAGCAGGCAGGCAGAGTGAGCTTGCGCTCGCCATCCATCATCTCGCAGTTTATCTTATCCATCGCCATCTTATCATATCATATCTTATCCATCTTATCCATCATTTCACCATCCATCGCAGTTTTATCCATCTCCAAGTGAGTTATGACCATCATCATTTTATATAGTACAGCCCATAAATCCATAAACATGGATTTCACTCGACCAGCATCCCTTTAACCCTTTGAGGTGCATATACATGTACTAATATATCCAGTGTAAATGCTTGGAAGGAGTGAATCATGTCTCATAATGCTTGCCAGTACAACTTCTTTCATACTCTGTGATCTGTATGATTTGAACGACAGCCTACGTTTATCTATATTTTATCTACATGCAAATATATGGATATTAAAGTTCTTGTTTAATGAAGATCATTAATCTGATTTAATAATGGTTTCATGATATTTGCATGTAATAACATATATTGCACACCTTTATGGAATCTAATGTTCATTCAAGCACATGGCTCTAGCAAAACGAAGGAAAATATACATATCATTCATTTCTGCTGTCATTTTTTTTTTTTCGTATACAAGATCGAGGCTCGTGAAAGAGCTAACATTAATCACACAAAAAGTCAAACCGACACACAAAAAAATAAGGGGAGCGGCAGACAAGATGGGCAGAGAGGGGGAAGGACACAAACACAACATTTGAGAGCAGGGACAACGGGAGAAATGTGGGAGGGCGAGGGCTTTGGGGGAGGTGGGAGAGGTATAAAACATATGAACACTGCAAGGACTTCCAGGAAAGAAGTTGGAATTTCAAAAAAAGTGGATTTGGGGTGAAATTAGTGGGGGTAGAAAAGATCAAGGTTTTGGATGGGGGAAGATAAGAGATGGTTGTGAACAGCTGTTTTAAAGACCTGGAGGGAGGAGTGGGATTGAAGAGAGTGGGGGAGTTTGTTCCAGAGGTGGGAGAAAAGGGGAATGAAAGAGTGAAGGTGAGCAGAGAGCCTAGATTTTGGCAGTTTAACCATAAGAGGGTTGCTGGCAGATCTTGTGTGACCTGGAGGAATATTTGGGGGACAGAGCACAGAGAGAGCTGGGGGAGCAAGGCCGGAGAGGAGTCGGTAGAAGACAGAAAGACCACCAACCTGCCTGCGGTGAGTGAGTGAAAGGCCCTCGGAGTTAACTTCATCGCAGGAGATTCCAATGATTCTGAAAGTTTTGGTTTCAACAGCGTGAAGCCGAGCTAGGTGTGAGGCAGGAGCACCAGCCCAGAGGGGCGAACAGTATTCCATTGAGCTGCGGATGAAAGCCTTGTATGTGGTGAGGAGCTCAGGTGTGCCAAGGAAGGACTTCGCACGACGGAGAATGCCCAGTCGGCGACTGGCTTTGGAGGCCAGCTTGGAAATGTGGTTTTCCCAAGAAAGATCATGGCAGATAGTGAGACCCAAAAGTTTGAGTGACAGAACTTCTTGGAGAGGATTGTTGAGAAAGTTGAGGGGAGGGTTTTCCAGTCGGTCCATTCGGAGAGACATTGTAAGAGTGTGCGATTTGTCAGGATTGAAAGACATGTTCCTCTTGTTTGACCAGTCTGTGATTTTTTCCAGGTCTGCAGAGAGTGAGGAGGCTGCAGACTGCCGATCTGAGGGATGAGGAATGGAGCGGCAGATAGTGGAGTCATCAGCAAAGAGATAGAGAGGATTTTCCAGAGAGTCGGAGAGATCACTGATGAAGACCAGAAATAGCACAGGGCCCAGAACACTACCTTGGGGAACTCCAGCCACAACAGGAAGGGGAGATGAGAGAACATTCAGGGCCACACGTTGCCTTCGATCAGAGAGGAAGTCCGCAAGCCATGAGTGGAGGTTTCCATGGATACTATAGGAGGAGAGTTTGGTGAGCAGAGCTGGGTGCCAGACCGTATCGAAGGCATGTGATATGTCAAGTGAGACAGCTCTGATTTCCTGTTTGGCATTGAGGACCTCCATCCATTGTTGAGACAGCAGAAGCAACATGTCCAGAGTAGAATGACCTGGTCTGAATCCAAATTGATGATCAGAGATCAAGCCATTGGAGAAGAGGAAGGATTTGATATCCGAAGCAATGATGGATTCCATGACTTTGCTGATAATGGGAAGCAGGCTGATTGGTCTGTAGTTGCAATGATCTGTTTTTGCACCTTTTTTGTGTAAAGCGGTGATGTTTGCTGATTTCCATGATGCTGGCAGATGGCCTTGAGCAAAAGAGAGGGTGAAAAGAACAGAGAGAGGGTGAGATAGAGCGGCAGAGCAGGATTTTAGGACCCGTGGGCTGATGCCGTCTGGTACAGTTGCAGAATCAGAGTCGAGGTTTGACAGAAACTTCTCCACCTTGTCAGGAGAGAAGGACAAAGAAGGTCATGATGCATTACATACAAGTACATTGTTGGGATAGGATTTAAAATTGTGCAAGACATTGAAATGTCTATGAACACTGAAATGTTTCAATACATGGACATCTGTGCATCTAATACCGACTTAATGTAGTGCAAATAATTGAAAATAATTTATTCATATCTTTTCGTAAACTGTCATGAGATGCAATGGTCAGCATGGGTACTGTAAGTTTAATTTCCACCTGGAAAACGTGTGAAAAATCATTGCAGGCAAGCGTTTAAAAGTACATTTGCCAATGATACATAACTTTTCTTTTTTTCTAGTGAAGTAAATCTTCCAGTGAAGCAGCCCGAATTCCACTTGCTTGCTAAAATGGCCGCCGTTGTGCTCCATTGCGTACTTCACCGAATTGAACGCGGTTGCGCACGAGTGGCCTATCTTGCTCCGCTCTACGATCTTTGATTGAGATGATTGAGTGCGTCGAAGATGTCAGCCAAGTACGCCAAGGCGAGGATAAACTCTGACTCTTGGAAGTGCGTTGCATGGCAATGCTGGTGTTCTCGCAAAAACAGGGCTAATTCTACATGCAAGGCAAAAACACAGCTCACTACCTTCCCTCGTGATAACCATCGAACGTTAGAGTGGTAGAGAAGGACTTCGAATTCTGAGCCAATTTGATTGCACAGCTCTTTGAAGATGCGATGATTCAGAGTGCACGGCTTCGCACGTAATTCACAGTTTCAACGACGATTTTCAGAACATTGGCCAGTTTTGGAGGCAGCTTTTTTGATGCCAGCGCGTGTCTGTGCAGGACGCAGTGCGTGACGATGATGTGTGGTGCATCGGCCTTCACCAGCGCTCCAAAACCGGAGTTGCATCCCAGCATGGCTGGAGCTCCGTCCGAGCAAACTGCAGACACCATTTTCCACGAGAGGCCATTGCTTCTGAAGAAGTCGTCCACAAGCTTCTTCACATCAGCTGCCTTCGTCGTTGTTGTGAGAGGCTTGCAGAACAGAAAGTCTTCCTTGATCTCGTCTCCTTTGACATAACGCACAAATAAGATGAGCTGGCTCAAATTCGAAACGTTGGTGATCTCGTCGAGTTGAAGGCTGAATTTCGTCGGGCTCGCGACTAAATCTGCAACTACCTGGGCGAGGATGTCGTCGATTCTGCATCTGATGGTGTCATTTGAGAGTGGAACGAGAGACAACTTGTTTTCAGCAGCTTTTCCCAGCATGATGTTGGCCATCTTCAAAGCGGCCGGTTTGATGAGTGTCTCGCCAACGGTGTGCGGTTTGCCCTGCTTTGCGATCAGGTACGCAACTTCATACGACGCGGTGAGGATCGGTTTGTCAATTGGAACGAAGCAGAGAGTGGGCAAGGTAGCACTTGTGTCGAATCGGACTCTCTTCAATTTGAATTCATCCAGCGTTGCGTCTTTGTACTGCCCCTCGCTGTGCAGTTTTTTTTTTAAGTGTTCCCGTAGTTTTGCTGGTGCTAGGCTGGAGTTGCTCAACTTGACATTGCAAAGCATGCATTGAGGACGCTGACTTCCGTCCCGTTCCGTCAAACACGTGAACCCGTACCGCACGTAATCCTCCGACCACTTCTTTTTTTTGCTCGATATACTGCAAAAAAAAAAGAAAAGTAACAAACTGATCTTAATTGAGTTCGAGCAAATAATTATATGACAAAAATTTAAAAAGGAACATGCTTAAATATAATCAGTACCCCTCTGAAAACTGAGAAATTTTAACGAAGAAAACATAACTTATAGTTACGATGACGGGATTTATTATCTACTCAACTCTATGTCACCTCAAATCCCATTATAATATTACATAGAAAACTGCGAATTGTTAGTTTTGAATTGCGACAAAAGGAGTTATATCACCTCCACCTAATTTTCTGAGTAATTCAATCATATTTTATAATCACCATCCACTTTTGACTTTAATATAACTCTGAACCTGCCCTGCATATCCACAAACATTTCCAACTTACTTTTCAATTAATCAGTAACTCCAAAGTAAGGCGCGACCAATGACGCACGGCACACGGCAAGCTAATCGAGGCTATTCACTGGAATTTCCGAACACCTGCAAAGTCCAAAATCCAGTAAGTAAGTAAGCAAGTAAGCACCACTCAACAGAATAATTAGCAAGTTGTTCATTGATTCAACTTACTACAGTCAGTGTGAAACAACTTATCTTAAACACAAACCAGAGAAACCATGAATGGGATGGGAATACAATTACAAATAACATTTCCATTCGTTCGTAACATACATAGCAAAATAAGAATAATATTAATAATAAGCGTAATTACACATAGATTCAAAATTGATACAAAACTAAAAAAAAAAAAAAATTGCAATGTGTTTCGGAGGACCTCCGCCGAACCCCTGAGACTGGCTCACTGAACCCCTGGGGTTCGGTCGAACCCAGGTTAAGACCCACGGTTCTACGGTTTGTTCCTCTGACCAGTTGCATTGTTTTACCGAGGAAGAATTGATTAGATTTTTTGGTGAAGATCCTCATACCTGATTTTAAAAAATATTGAAGTGATTCTTCACCATTGAGTGATAGGGCCAATAACAATAAATATGTAGCACAATATTTCAAAAACTTGTGGATGGATTATGAGAAAACTAGGCGGATAAGTTGGTTGGGTGACATGAACTAGCCGATTCGATTTTGGTTAAGGTCTCGATCCAGATGAGGCCTGGATCCAGATCAGTTGGATACCAAACGTAAACTGTTCAGTCTGGGAGGGTTATGCACTCGACAGAATTCATAGAATATTACGTTTTTACCAACATATTGTTGTGGATTCCAGGTCTGTCGTAGAACTAAGGGGGGGGGGGGGGGGGGGGGATTAATTCCCCGTTTCCCCACAGATACCGGGGCAACGGGCCATCGATCGTGAGACTAAACTCGCGCCCGGCGGGTTGCGTAGCAACTCTAATTGCCAATCCCCCTATCATGGGTAGAAGAGTTATCGACCGTGATCCGAATACCTTCGAGACCACGTGGCCGGGAAGACCGGGAATTGAACCCCTCGCGTTCCCACACCTATTCCAATCGGGTGCGCCGGGTGGGTCGCACGGTGTGGGTCGTGGCTTTACCCTGCGTGATCTACGGGCCTACTTGGGCAGCCGGATTTGGTTTCAAACGATGCTGGGTCAATGGGTTAAAGGACGCACACGAGCAGGTCGAGAGGAAACAAAATGTACACGTCTTTTATTCACAATAGCACAGAAAAAAGACGAAGAGTAGACTTAACAATAATTCTTACCTACCTAATCCCAACACAGGCGTCTGGCACACTCGCACACACAGGGAATGAATCACACACAGGTTAGACTCGTACCGGGGACGTGCCGACTCAGGCGAGGGCCGCTCCTGTGCGCAGCACCTGGGTCAATCCGGATGAGCAGCTTGAAGGAAGGTCCAGAGGACGAACCAGCTCGAGGACGAAGGAGAAGGGCAGCACGGAAGAACCAGCTCAGAGGTCGGTCAGCTTGAAGGACGAACGAGGAGAGAGAGAGCTCGAAGCACGATCGCCACGGACCTTTATCGGGTGGAATGTTCTTCTGGAAGATTCCACGGCCTCCCATTGGTTGCTGTTGGTCACCTGCGGTCATTCAGCCCTACCCCCTTCTGGAAAGTTCCACGGCCTACCATTGGTCACTTGTTGATCACATGCAGTCATTCATTCAGCCATGCCTCACTCTGAAAGGTTTCACGGCCTACCATTGGCCGATGTTGGTCACGTGCTGTCGTTCATTCAGCCAGTTCTCCCTCTGGAACGTTTCACGGCCTACCATTGGCCGATGTTGGTCACGTGCGGTCGTTCATTCATGAACCAATGTTTGCTTCTTTCAACCACACGGAAGGTTGGAATCCTGCCTAACAACGCATATCTGCTTTAATTACGAAATGGAAAGGGAGCTAATCTTTACATTTAATAAGAAATAACTGACTACTTCAGGCTACATGTTGTCGTGTAATTGACTAGAGGGGGTGTCTTTTATTGCAAAACCGTAACAATATAAAGACTATGGAATGTCATTGAGAATTAGATTCATTGCATTTCCTTATGGTTGGGATTTTATCAGTGATGCTGTAAGCATTTGGGCATTGGCAGGTTGAAGGGCTGTGAGAAGTATCAGGAGGTCCATCCACGTAGGTCTGGAGCTGAACCAGATAGTTGTCGTGTACCTCAACATGCATGTACTGCATATGCAGTACTCAAAAGGTACTGCATATTTTAATCGGCCATTTTAAATATCTACCTTTATTGAATGCTGGTATTTTCATTCATGGAATGGTTTTAAAACGGTTTGAACAGTTATTTTATGAGGGGAATGTGCAAGTCTTTTGTGCAAAATAGTACTTTGACTTCTCCAGACATTATTTTCATTGTATATCTGCATCAATTTTTCGATATTCTCTTCCCTTTTTCTCTCTTTACTGTTGTCGAAGATACCTCTTCACTTCTCCCCCCTCCTATTTTTGTTTTGCTCAACTTTGCCCTTTGTCCACCACCTCTTTTTGTCTTTCTTTTTTTTTTTTTTTTGTATACAAGATCGAGGCTCGTGAAAGAGCGAACATTAATCACACAGAAAGACAAACCGACACATAAAACATATAACATCGGGAGCGGTAGACAAGATGGGGAGAGAAGGGGAAGGACACAAACACAACATTTGAACCTCCTTTCTGGAGGTCTTCTCTGTATGTAATATGTAAATGGCTCTTTATTGCATGGTATGGCGATTGTCTGTCTTGTATTGCCATTGCTTGACAGTACAACTCAATTGAATTTCAAGAATTTCCTTTTTGATTGATAGGATGCCTTCCTTCCTTCTGATCAGTTGTGTATATAAATGTAATAGGCCTTTTACCACCCCCTTTGTAATGATATTTTGTTCTTAATTATTTCCTCCTTAAATTATCTTTTGTTATCCTTTGTGCATTTTGACTTGTTCAATCCAATACCGCTAAGTTTAAAATATTAGGGTTGAAGAGTGTCATCATGACCTGAACAGACTTTTGTGAGGTGCAGCTGCCATGCACTCAGCTCTGGAGATGTAACACAAATCGGATTTCCTGAATCCTTGCTGTTTGGAAGACATCAATAATACATTTTTTCCACCAAAGGATAATGAGCTATCTCGCCACGGGATGCTATTTTTGAATGCTTTAAAAAGTGGCCAGTATGAGATGCTGTTGCATGTGAGCCATCCATGTTAAAGGTTAAGGAGTAGTAATTGGCCCCTCTTGGTTCAAATTATCTTTGTGGTTTTGCTTTAATTCCCTCATCTCGCTTGGACTCAAGAACGCACTTTTTCTCATTCTATGTGGGGAACCGAGGGATTCAAACTCGAAGTGAGTCTTCTTTGGCCACTTTTATGCTCATGGCTTTCTGGAGGTTCTCCGATTTACCTGTTGTGAGTTCCTTCAAACATCAGCTTGATCGTTTAACCAAAAGAGCTTCGATCATGTTTCCTATTTTGAATGATGTTGTTGTTTGTTTTTTGGTTGGTTTTTATGTTTTCCCCCTATCAACAATAGTATAAATGGCTGGCAGGATGGTCTAGGTCCTAGAGGTATGCACAATCGCCTCTAAGGTGTCGAGCCTGGGTTTGATTCCCGACCCAGCTATGGTCCAGTCAGTCCAGTGTTTCACAGGCAGGGTGATTCATTAATGTGTGTGGTCCCTTGGATGGAATGAATGTCCCATTCATTCATTTTTTTGTCCCTCGGATGGACGTTAAACGAGCATCTCATCTAGCAGCATGCGTTGGTGGATGTTGAAGATCCCATGGTGTCCTTCGCGAGGAGTAGGCCAGCGATTGCCGGCACCATGAACAAATGACAAATTCCTGCCCTAACTAATCAAACGTCAGGCCTGGTAAGCCAGTTTGTGAAGACAGGCCAAGCTTCCCCCGGCCAATCCCACAATAAAAGGTGGGTTAATAGTGGCTGTTAAAGAAGAACATAAAGAACAATAATGTACAAATGCATAAGCAAGGGCGTGGGTGTAGGGGAGTAAATTGAGAAGATAGAAGGGGGTCCAGGACATGGAGAGAGAGGACAGCGGGAGAGTGATTTTAAAAGGAAAGAAAAAAACTGATGAAAATGTTTACTCTCTGGAGGAAACTTAAGCTTGGTCCGGTGCTGCCGGATACTTCAAGTGCCAGAATGCCCAAAGACGGTGAAATAGTGTCTGCTTGCACATAGTGTTCCTGGTCTAATCAAAGACCAACTACGGAAGGATGTTGTCTAATGTTGATTGTGGAGCACTTGGAGTTGTGGAGCAATATGGATGGGATTTGATGAGAAAAAGAAAGTCCGGTACGTGGTTTGCTTTTATTTTGAAGGCCATGCTGCATGTTTTTATTCGATTGATACCCCTGTTTGAAGCTGCTATTGTTCCATCACCGTTCTACTTCCATTTTATATATATATATATATATACACATACAGTGAATTCAGAAAGTATTCAGACCCCTTCACTTTTTTCACATTTTGTAATGTTGCAGCCTGATACTGAAATCGTTTAAATTCATTTCTTCCCTCATCAATCTACACTCAATACCCCATAATGACAAAGAGAAAACAGGATTTTAGAAAGTTTTGCAAATTTATTAAAAAGAAAAAACTGAAATATCACATTGACATAAGTATTCATACCCTTTGCTATGACACTTGAAATTTAGCTCAGATGCCTCCCATTTCTCTTGATCATCTTTGAGATGTTTCTACACCTTGATTGGAGTCCACCTATGGTAAATTCAATTGATTGGACATGATTTGGAAAAGCACACACCTGTCTAAATAAGGTCTCACTGCTGACGATGCATATCAGAGCAAAAACCAAGCCATGAGGTCGAAGGAACTGCCTGCAGAGCTCAGAGACAGGATTGTGTCGAGGCACAGATCTGGGGAAGCCTACAAGAAAATTTCTGCTGCATTGAAGGTTCCCAAGAGCACAGTGGCCTCCATAATTCTTAAATGGAAGAAGTTTGGAACAACTAGGACTCTTCCTCGAGCTGGCCGCCCGGCCAAACTGAGCAATCGGGGGAGAATGGCCTTGGTAAGAGAGGTGACCAAGAACCCGATGGTCACTTTGGCTGAGCTCCAGAGATCCTGTGTGGAGATTGGAGAAACTTCCAGAAGGAAAACCATCACTGCAACACTCCACCGATCTGGGCTTTATGGCAGAGTGGCCAGATGGAAGCCAAACAGTTCAATCTTGGTTTCATCAGACCACAGAATCTTGTTTCTCACAGTCTGAGAGTCCTTTAGGTGCTTTTTTGCAAACTCCAAGCGGGCTTTCATGTGTCTTTCACTGAGGAGAGGTTTCCATCAGGAAATCCGCATCATCCACAAAGAAAATTGTCTTGGAATGATGTAGAGCTCTGAACATGCAGGGGTCGAAATTATCGACGGCATCGACGGCAAAAGCCTTCGTGCCCAAGCTATTTGCCGTGCTGCCCCTGAACTTTTCATGATCACTACGGCAGAGAGTTGCAGTGCCCTTTTTCTTCAGTTGCTGCTGTGCCCTTTTTGTCAATAAAGCATAATAATAGAGACCAAAGTATGAATAAAGTAATGATGAAAACAACAAACTGACTTCGACCTATAGCCTGTAGCAGAAGGGCCCGACCCCGACGACTTTGATCCTACACGTAGCGTTGCCAGGTGGCATTCTATGAGTGCATTTGGACGTAGGCCTGATACTACACCCCTCTCCCCCAAGGGTGATTGAATTGTAATCATGTATACCTGACTCAAGACTGAGTCAGTATTGAGTAAAGATGATGTCTGATGATGATGATGAAAAAAGTTCAACTCTGTCAAACAAAAGTTAAACTTTGTTACATGGACATGATGACAATGCAGTTCTGACTGAGTTGAGTTGAGTTTTGAGAGAAATCAAATCTGAAACTGTTATTGAGATTCAAATTCTAAAAATACATTATTAAAAAGTTTAAGTTGATTTACTTGTTCTGTCAGTAACATTTCCTTGCCTGTTTAAGTTACCGACACACTTTGCCTTTGTGCCCACAAGAATAATTCCAGATTGCCATGGTGCCCCCCAAACCCAAAAGAAAATGCCTTGGTGCCCCCCAAACCCAAAAGAAAATGCCTTGGTGCCCCAAAAAATTTGAAGTCATCAAAGGCAAACATTGCTGTGCCCTCTCTACAGAGTAATTCGACCCCTGTTACATGCCTTAAGTTTTGTTTTATAAATTAAATATGGCAGTAAAGTTTTTCAGAGTATTATTAGTTTTTTTTTGTTTGTTTTTTTTTGCACCATTATACTGTACGTCACATTGCTGGCTCATTCTAAGCATCTAACGCTCTTGTCTACGTGGGTGTTCATTTAGGGTAGGCAAAGCAGCTGCCTGTTCGTTTGACCAAGTTTCTCTCTGAATGCAGGCGTTCATTCATCGTGGTGCTATCAGCTGTTTTGTTACATTTGCATGGTGCTGGCTTGTTTTATTTATTTTCTAATGGACTCCTAAATACCCGTTCCCTCTGGGAACGTGACTCGGTGAAGAAAGAAGATCAGCTGTGCAAGAAATTAAATTTGCTTACTGGTTTAATCAAAATACAGCACGCTGCACTTCACAAAGATGTCACGTCCGATTTCACTTTCTTGGTCTTCTCATCTTAAACCCTTTTGCTTTCTGGAAAACCCAATGGCTTCTTGTCACATACTTGGAATCTTGTGCATTGCTGAGAGCTTTTGAAAATTACTTTTTGGGAGCATTTATTGGATCTATTCAGGGCCACAAGACCTGGTCTAGTTTTTTTTTAGCAGTACTGGAATCTCATGTCAACTGCAGAGAGAGACAGACAGTTTTTTATGTTAAAAATACTTGAAATTTACTTTAACAGGAATTTTTTCTTAAGGTTATTGAGGTTAATCTGTCGGTATCCTCTGCTAAAATAGCGTTCAGAGAATGTGCTGTTTTGCAATGCAAGAACCAAAAAAAACCAAAACGTTTTATTTGCACAAGTCTAGACGTTTGTATGAGTAAGGAATGGGTGACTTTTGGGATATAAAGCCCTCGAGAAATGGTGGTGGGTTGTTGTTCTTTTAGACTTTTTTTGATGGCTGAATGATTAATATTGTTGCGGTTTTTAGAACTTTCACATGTAAATTTAGTAGTAAAACCCCTGTGTACATTTCCCCTTAATTGTCTGTTAATTGAAATAATTGCACCTTTGTCCACATTGCAACACGTAGTGAATCATAGGCCCTTTTCGTAGTTGTATCATTATTATGTGTTTCAGATAAGGCTGTGTTTCCAATAGTGACTCTCCGTTGCATCAAATCAAATAAGATAGGATCCTTTACAATATCCCCATGGCCTCCTAAAAGCGCCAGTACGGCGGCGTTCGCCGCTACTGCTTTGGGTTGTTTTCAGCGTCTGCAAAACTCCATTGCCCACGAGGTCATCTCGGAGAAGAAGGGCGTGGCCCCACCTCGTCATCAAAGGTGGAGCCAGGGAGCCCCCTAACGACCAACCAGGAATCGGTGGGCATGGCTTGAGAGGGCGTGGAGAGAAAGATCTAGCAGGTTCGTGAAGGTTCCACGGGGGTGGATATAAAACCCTGGGCGCAAGGCCCCCACCAGACGATGCATGAGGCAGAGACGCGCAGACGAGCAAGGAGAAGGTACGAGCGGATGAGCTTCAGAGGCACATGAGAAAGGAGCACTGGCGAGACGCATAAGGAGGCTGACGACCGGGGGTTTTCGCGACTGAACCAAGAACAAGTGCGTGCCCACGGGACACCAACGGCGTGCCGCGATTCCCGGACCTCCCTGCCGCCTGTTCTGTGGACTGTCTGCCTTCTCATCCCTCCAGCCATTCCTGCCTGAGAACCCCCATTAGTGTACGTGAGTTTGTCCTGTTTGTCTTGTCCCTGGGAATAAGTTAAGCCTGTTTAAGAATTGCGCTGTGTCTTCTGTAAATTACTTTCGTTTCTTTTCTGCTCCTTTGGTTTCTTTGGTTGTGTAAATAGTTAATAATAAATACCTGTTCCTCCTTACTTTGGTTTCTTTCTCATCCGATTGCTTTAGTGATTTCCCGATTGAGTACCTGTGGCACGATTTTGGCCGAACCGCTTCACAATCGGGTTTAGTCATTGTTAACGGCTCGCGCCGCAGTTCGCTTCGCTCGGCGCAATCCATCAATTACGCTGCGGCACGGGCGGGAGTATTTCCTCGCTGACGGCCGGTGGTAATACTTAGGTATTAAGACTAATTGGGCTTACGACCCTACTTACCATCGGCCGGAGGTGACGTCATACTTCCAGGACTGGCGGAGATGGCCAGCTTAACAGGACAAGGGGATTAACCCCCCCTTGCTAACGGGAGTGGTGTCCCCCGGATCTGTAACAATATATTCATTAATAAAAATAAGTAGCAACTAGAACTGCCACTTTATAACTGTTGGAGGTGATAACCGGTTTCATCCGCCTTCCCACTTTGAAACAACGCCGCTTTGCTACAACGCCGCATTGATACAACGCCACTTTGATACAACGCCCATTGCTGGATTAACCATTAGGCAGACAAGGCCTGTGCCTTAGGGCCAGCCAAAAATTCGAGCCACAAAAATGGCCCTTTTGTGCATTGAAAGTGATTTGCTTCGAGAACTGGACTTCAGTTCCGTAATTGAAGAGTTTGCAGTTGTAAACGTGCGCAAGATTACAATCGAAGGTCTAGTAAACTGTAAAGCAAAGTGCCAAATCTGTGCGTGTTTTGTCATGCATATGTTCATACACTGCAAATTGTATAGACTAAACTAGTTTGAAAGTAGTTTCTTTTCACATTAAATATTTGTCTTTTTTTGTATTAAATATTTTGTTCATGAATCAGTCCATCTTTTGTCTGGGGTCCATTTCCATGAGCCCGAGATCTAATTTAAATTGTTCAGGCCATTCTCTAAAATTTCAAAATGTGCCTTCGGGCCAGCCGAGGCTTAATCCGGCACTGACAACGCCGCTTTGATACAACGCCGCTTTGATACAGCGCCGCTTTGATACAACGCCGCTTTGCAACAACGCCGCTTTGCAACAACGCCGCTTTGCTACAACGCCGCTTTGCTACAACGCCGTTTTGATACAACGCCGCTTTGATACAACGCCGCTTTGATACAACGCCGCTTTGATACAACGCCGCTTTGATTCAACGCCGCTTTGATACAACTTGGTCTTGTTTCTCACAATATGGATGCAAACGCCGCTTTGATACAACACAATACACTCACAATATGGATGCAAACGCCGCTCTGACAACGCCGCTTTGATACAACGCCGCTTTGATACAACGCCGCTTTGATGCAACGCCGCTTTGATGCAACGCCGCTTTGATGCAACGCCGCTTTGATGCAACGCCGCTTTGATGCAACGCCGCTTTGATGCAACGCCGCTTTGATGCAACGCCGCTTTGATGCAACGCCGCTTTGATGCAACGCCGCTTTGATGCAACGCCGCTTTGATGCAACGCCGCTTTGATGCAACGCCGCTTTGATGCAGCGCCGCTTTGATGCAGCGCCGCTTTGATGCAGCGCCGCTTTGATGCAGCGCCGCTTTGATGCAGCGCCGCTTTGATGCAGCGCCGCTTTGATGCAGCGCCGCTTTGATGCAACGCCGCTTTGATGCAACGCCGCTTTGATACAACCCCGCTTTGATACGGACATGCTTTGATGCAACCCCTCTTTGACACAACCCCGCTTTGATACGGACATGCTTTGATGCAACCCCTCTTTGACACAACCCCGCTTTGACACAACCCCGCTTTGACACAACCCCTCTTTGATACAACCCCTCTTTCATTGGACACGCTTTGATATAACCTCGCTTGATACAACCCCTCTTTCATTGGACACGCTTTGATATATCCCCGCTTTGTTACAACCTCACTTTCATCCAATCCCACTTTCATTGAACAAGCTTTGATACAATCCCACTTTTATTGAACACGCTTTGATACAACCTTGCTTTCATACAATCCCATTTTCATCATAATTAAACCTACACCAAAAAGTCACTTGGCTGGAGAAGATAAATGTAGAGTTTTTTTTCGTCTTCACACAATAACAACTTCTACCATCCAAACCGTACAACCAATCATCTTGACATTTTATACACTTGTTCCCCTTCATGACTTCTACTGTATTATAAAGTTTCACTTCGATCAATGAAGCAGTTCAAGACATAGTTTAAAAAAAAAAGATTTTCATTCAATTATTTATGGCTGCCAAACCGAACAACCAATCATGTAGAAATTTAAAATACTTATTCCACTTGACGCCGTCTACATTACTTTAAAGTTTGACGTCATTCTATAAAGCGGTTCAATAGATACGTTTTTAAGATTCTCGTTTAATTTATTCATCGCTGCCAAACCATGTGACCTATCATAAATTCCGAAAGGTCATTTTAGCACTCAGAGATGTCGAACATAATTGTTAAGTTTCCACTCAATATGATCAAAAATGAGAGAGGATGTTTAGGTTGTAAATTGTAAATGGTTGTAAATGGTAGGTTGTAAATGTCTATGCTTCAAAAAATTATAACTTCCAAAGCATTTGACCTACGACGTCACAGCCCCCAAACTTTTTGTTGGTCATGGGTATGTGGTCATGCATGTAAAGTTTGGCCTTGATCTGTTCAGCCGTTTCGGATAAAAGGGGTTTTTAGTGGTTTTTAAGGCTTTCCCTTAAAACAATATGGCGACCGAACCACGTAACCTACGACGTCATTATTTTTATTCTGCATCTATTTATGATGATGCACATGCGAGATGATGTGCAAGAAATTTCATCCTAATCGGATGAAGTTTGTTTACTTGTTGAATTATGATGTCATAATGGAGGAACCTATGAGATCATCATTCACATATGTTATTGTGCATGGAGAGTACTTTACAATGAGCCATGTCGCAATCTTGTCAACACAGCGGTTTTGGAGATATAGAGGTGCAGTTTTTCGGTTTTTCCAAGATGGCGACCATACCACGTGACCTGTGACGTCATAATTAGCAGTAAAAAACTATACATATCTAGCCAATCACTTGGTGAAAATTTCGTGTCAATCGGACCAACAGTTGCTGAGATCGTTAATTTTAATGTTTTCGGAGGTGAAAAATAGGGGGCGGGGGGAAGAATAAGAATAAGGAGAAGAAGAAAAACTGTAGGAATAATAGGTAATGTAGAGGAAACATGTAATGTAGAGGAAACCTGTAGAGGAAACCTGTAGAGGAAACCTGTAGAGGAAACCTGTAGAAGAAACATGTAATGTAGAGGAAACCTAATAAATGTTCAGGTAATGTGTTTGCCTGGAAATGTGGAAAGCACGTAATTTATTTATTTTATTTTTTTGCATATTTTTGATGACGTGCGCTGAAAGGGAGTACTCAGTTTTTGTCCCCCGTCGCACCGCGGAGCGAAAGGGGGACTATGGTTTTCCCCTCCGTCCTTGGGTCCATCCGTGGGTGCGTGCGTACGTGCATGCGTACGTGCGTAAGCGAAGGACCGCATTCAAATTTGGGGTGTGGGTGCAACCCACGTCAAAATCAAAGATGGCCGCCGCCATGTATGTCTGTCGCCGTGTATGTCTGAACCTTGTGAGCGGAATATCTTGAAAAATAAGCGAAGTACCAACTTCTAATCTGGTGTGTGGGTGTATCTCGGCATAAGGAAGAAGCCTATTGAAAATTGGGTTGCCGCGTCAAAATCCAAGATGGCCGCCGCCATGTATGTCTGAACCTTGTGAGCAGAATATCTTGAAAAATAAGTGAAGTACCAACTTCTAATCTGGTGTGTGGGTGTATCTCGGCATAAGGAAGAAGGCTATTGAAAATTGGGTCGCCACGTCAAAATCCAAGATGGCCGCCACCATATACAGTCACATGAAAAAGTAAGTACACCCCATGTAAAGTTTTGACTTTTTCAACATATTTCAACATACAGCTATTTGATCTTCATTTCAACAATATTGATAGATAACGGTGATATTGAAGGAACTGCGCTCCAACGCGAGTCGAAAGAATTGACGCGACCAAAGACGGAATTCGTCCGAGTTGCTTTATTGAAACAAAACAGCTCAGGTATTCTGACAAGCCCGTTTATCGGGCAGCAATATATATACACATTTATGTCGGGAAGTTTGCCCGGCAAAAGCTATACCGGGCATGCCCGGGTGTCAAGGGCGAGCCTTGGAAAGGCGAGTCTGGACCTGCCCGGGCGTGTTTGGCTGCGGCCTGGCAAGTCGAGGCTGGGCGTGCCTGGGCGCTCTGGACGAGCACTGGAAAAGCGAGAGCGGGCATGCCCGGACGCTCTGGGCGAGCCCTGGAAAGGCGATAGCGGGCATGCCCGGACGCTCTGGGCAAGCCCTGGAAAGGCGATAGCGGGCATGCCCGGACGCTCTGGGCGAGCCCTGAAAAGGCGATAGCGGGCATGCCCGGACGCTCTGGGCGAGCCCTGGAAAGGCGAGAGCGGGCATGCCCGGGAAAGACGAGACCGGGCGTGCCCGGGAGGTTCGGGCGTGCCCGGGAACAGTGAGTCCGGGCATGCCCGGGAGAGGCGCGTCTGGCCGTGTTCTGGCCGGTGCAAGGCGATTGTGTGCATCCAGCGGTAACCGCTACAATATGATATAACAAATATCATGAAACATTTACATTTTGTAGTCTGTTGTATAATTTAAATAAACATAAATGCAAATTTCGCATGTGGAAAAAGTAAGTACGCCCTTGGCTCTAATGGACGCTCTGGGCGAGCCCTGAAAAGGCGATAGCGGGCATGCCCGGACGCTCTGGGCGAGCCCTGGAAAGGCGAGAGCGGGCATGCCCGGGAAAGACGAGACCGGGCGTGCCCGGGAGGTTCGGGCGTGCCCGGGAACAGTGAGTCCGGGCATGCCCGGGAGAGGCGCGTCTGGCCGTGTTCTGGCCGGTGCAAGGCGATTGTGTGCATCCAGCGGTAACCGCTACAATATGATATAACAAATATCATGAAACATTTACATTTTGTAGTCTGTTGTATAATTTAAATAAACATAAATGCAAATTTCGCATGTGGAAAAAGTAAGTACGCCCTTGGCTCTAATGGACGCTCTGGGCGAGCCCTGAAAAGGCGATAGCGGGCATGCCCGGACGCTCTGGGCGAGCCCTGGAAAGGCGAGAGCGGGCATGCCCGGGAAAGACGAGACCGGGCGTGCCCGGGAGGTTCGGGCGTGCCCGGGAACAGTGAGTCCGGGCATGCCCGGGAGAGGCGCGTCTGGCCGTGTTCTGGCCGGTGCAAGGCGATTGTGTGCATCCAGCGGTAACCGCTACAATATGATATAACAAATATCATGAAACATTTACATTTTGTAGTCTGTTGTATAATTTAAATAAACATAAATGCAAATTTCGCATGTGGAAAAAGTAAGTACGCCCTTGGCTCTAATAGGTGGTATTGCCCCCTTTGGGAGAAACAACCTCAAGTAGGCGTTTCTTATAACTGTCTACCAGTCTCTGACATCAACTGGGAGAAATTTTTTCCCACTCCTCCATGCAGAATTCTTTCAGCTGTGCGATGTTTGAGGGGTTTCTTGCATGCACAGCTCGTTTCAAATCCCCCCACAACATCTCGATGGGATTTAGATCCGGGCTTTGACGTGGCCATTCCAGAACCCTCCATTTCTTTCTTTTCAGCCATTCCTTGGTGGATTTACTAGTATGTTTAGGATCATTGTCATGTTGCAAGGTCCACCTTCGGTTCAGCTTCAACTCTCCGACAGATGGCCTCACATTATCCTCAAGCACCCTCTGGTACAATGAAGAATTCATCATGGATTCTATGATGGTGAGCTGCCCAGGCCCTGATGCTGCAAAGCTGCCCCAAACCATAATAATTCCACCACCATGCTTTACAGTTGGTATCAGGTTCTTGTGGTCAAATGCTGTCTTTGGTTTTCGCCAAACATGTCTTCTGGTACTGTGGCCAAATATATCTACCTTTGACTCATCTGTCCAGAGCACATTGTTCCAGAAGTGCTGGTCTTTGCCGAGGTGTTCATTGGCAAACTTTAGTCTTGCCCTGATGTTCTTTCTGGACAGCAAAGGTTTCCTCCTGGCACACCTCCCATGTAGATCAAATTTGTGCAGCCTCTTTCTAATGGTAGACTCGTACACTTTGACATCAACAGTGGCAAGAGCTACCTGTAGGTCCCGTGATGACATTCTGGGTTTCTTAGAGACTTCTTTCGGCATCTTGCAGTCTGTTCTCGGGCTGAACTTGCTGGGGCGGCCTGACCTGAACAAGTTGGCAGTTGTTTGGAATCTTCTCCACTTGTAGATTATCTTCCAGACAGTCGAATGATTGATTTCAAATTGTTTGGAGATCTTTTTAAATCCCTTCCCAGACTCGTAGGCATCTATAACCTTCTTTCTGAAGGCCTCAGAGAGCTCTTTTGATCGAGGCATGGTGATGCCGCACACTTCAACAACAAAGAGCAAACCAAACGAAATGTCTGAGGTTTAAATAAGACAGGTTCCTCCAAGATTCTCTCTGACGATGTTCTCATCATTTGCAGCTGAGCTGGTGCACCTGATTCTAATTTTAGGTATTTGAAGTAGTGATAAATGTAGGGGTGTACTTACTTTTTCCACATGCGAAATTTGCATTTATGTTTATTTAAATTATACAATGGACTACAAAATGTAAATTGTAGTGAAATTATACCAAGGTGAACCCAGGGATGCTCGCCACGAAAAGGGGGGGGCCGTCTATAAGACCCGGGACACTCGGGGCGTGCGGACACTCCGGCGGGACTCACTGTGACATTATCCAGTAGTTGAATGGTATGTACGCCCCCAAAGGCTGCGCTGCGCGAACCATTGTTATATCGAAGCTACCTTTGCTGTGCTTGAAATGCTCTGATTTAATGCCTATTGTTGCATGTATTGTTACAGGAGATATTATCGATCTAAATGATATTAAAGCCTACCCAGAGGTAAAGTCGTGTCTGCACTTGATTTTCACGACATTTAATATCATTTAGTTCGCCGAATGGCAGACCACAAGATGATCGTGGTTCCGATTCTCGGTGCCGACCCTCAAGCTGAAGGATCTGCATCGGAGTTTGCTCACTGGCTCAACACGCTGCAGAATTACTTCGCTGCTCACGAGACAGAGCCAACCGCTGCGATGCAGCTGTCCGTGTTACAGTCCAAGGTCCATCACACTGTTTATAAGACCATTTCTCGATTTGAGACGTATGATACGGCCCTGGCCGAGCTGACGCGCCTCTACGTAAAGAAACGGAGCGCTGTGCACGGCCGGCATCAACTCTCTCAGCGACGGCAACAACCGTCTGAATCGATCGATCGCTTTGCCCAGGAGCTGCGCTACTTATTGGCAGATTGCGTGCAGGACGTTCGGACTCACGAGCAAGTGCAGGACGATTTGCTCCGAGATGCATTCATATCCGGAATTAGTTCTGGAGTCCTGTGGCTCCGTCTCCTGGAGGTCGCGGAGCTGACATTTACAGAAGCACTACGGCTGGCACGCGTATACACAGATGCTCGAGAACAATTGACCGCATATGATCACCCACGAGTCGTGGCGGGGACCTCGCAACTCGCGCGACCCGAGAGGGCCACCGCCGAGGATACGGAGGAGGACCAGACCCCCACGACGGCCGAGCCCCTGGGTGCTCCGGAAGCGGACTCCGCATCCTGCCTCACTGCGGCCGCCGCTGCCAGGCCACGGACTGCCCGGTATGCAAAATGTTATTTTTGTGGCAATCGGCAGCATCCTCGCTCTGAATGCCCGGCTCGAGAGGCGACATGTCACCTCTGCTCTACCAAAGGCCATTTTGCAAAAGTCTGCAGAAAGGCCGCTCGGGGCATGCAGTCCCGAGCGACCCTGAATGGGCTCATCGCTGAGCCAACGGATCGCGCACCGGACGGGGCGCCTTGCACAGCTTTGATGAGCCGCTCTCCTCCTCGCGGGCCCCTGGCTTCTTGCCCGACCTTGGTGAGATACGTCGGGCCGCCGAAACAAATGGCGCGAACGCGACCGGTCACAGAGCATCCAACCTTGACTGGCTTTCAAACGCCTACTTCAAACAAGCGACATGCTCCTACTTTGGAAATGCCTCTCGAAGTGCGGCAAACGCAGCACGTGACTCGAGCGCCATCTCATGGAAGCTTTTGCGAATTACATGCTTTGGCATATGACTCTGCAGATGGCAGAGATCTTTCTCCCGTGGCTCGAGCGCCATCTGGCGGCTGCTCTCATGACCACCCCACACCCACTCTGGCAAATGGAACTACCGATGAGCCAACTGACTTCAATGCTCCTGCTGAGGCCCGAAGGATTGCTGCCGGCGTGGGATCCACCCGCGAGGCGCGATCTTCTCGCCCGGCCGGAACTATACCTGCCGGGTCTGCCGGCCTAGCGCAGGCCTTCATTCCGCTCACAGTCGCGGGCGTTTTTGCGCAAGCTCTGATTGATACGGGATCCACGGATAGTTTTATTGATCAGCGACTCGTGCATCAACATGGGTGGCCGGTTCTCGGGACAACCCGTCGGATCTTTATGGCTTCTCAGGGACTTCGGTTGAGCACTAAAGGGGCGTGTCGATTGAAACTTGTGATAAATGGACGCACGTTCCCGGACGTGTATCTCATGGTATTACCGGCCTTATGCGCTGACGTTCTGTTAGGACTTGATTTCCTTAAGCGGCATGGTCGTTTGGAAATAGACTTCGGAGGGCCGGACACGCTCGCTGTGTGTGCCCTCGCTCAAATGGACATGGAGCCACTCTCACTGTTTCCCAACCTGACCACTGATTGTACCCCTGTAGCCATCAAATCGCGGCGCTACTCTCGCGCGGACGCGCAATTCATTGCGGAAGAAACGGCCCTGCTCTTGAAGGACGGTATCATAGAACACAGTAGGTCACCGTGGCGGGCTCAAGTCTTAGTGGTGCGGAGTGAGGCCCACCGCAGGCGAATGGTAATCGACTATTCGCAAACGATTAATCGATTTACACAACTGGATGCCTACCCATTACCGGGGATGGACGCCCTAGTACGCCAGGTGGCCCTGTATTCCGTTTATAGCACACTCGATCTACGTAGTGCGTATCATCAAGTCCCCATCTCTAGGGGTGATCGCGTCTTTACAGCCTTTGAATCGGGTCAGCGGTTGTACCAGTTCACGAGACTTCCCTTTGGGGTAACGAACGGCGTCGCTTGTTTTCAGAGAGCTATGGATGACCTCGTTGCAAAGGAGCATTTGACCGATGTCTTTGTCTATCTGGACAATCTTACGGTTTGTGGGCATGACCAGGCGCATCACGACGCTAATCTAAAACGCTTCCTCGAGGTCGCGCGGAAATATCGCTTAACCATGAATGCGGCGAAGTGTCGATACTCTCTACGCACGGTAGACCTTTTGGGGTACACCGTGACCCATGGCTCCGTCTCTCCGGATAAGGAGCGTCTGCGCCCTTTGCTCGATATGGCTCCGCCTAGCGATCGGGCTTCGCTGAAACGCGCCCTGGGGCTGTTCGCCCACTACTCAAAGTGGGTGCAAAATTTCTCCGCTAAGCTCCGCCCCCTCGTGGCCTGCGACACTTTCCCCTTGGGCCCGGCCGCCCTGGCGGCCTTCGAGGGCCTTAAAGTCGACATTGCTGGCGCCGCTGTCGCAACGATTGACGAGAGTGCCTCTTTCGTTTTGGAGAGTGATGCCTCGGATCATGCGATAGCGGCGACTCTCTCCCAAGGAGGCCGCCCTGTGGCTTTCTTCTCGCGGACTCTCACCTCCGCCGAGCGGAGGCATTCGTCTGTCGAAAAGGAAGCGTACGCGATCGTCGAATCCATTCGGCGATGGCGTTCGTACCTGCTTGGGCGGAGTTTCCAAATCATCACGGACCAACAGAGTGTTGCGTTTATGTACGACACCTTACATGCTCAGCGCATTAAGAATGAGAAAATCACCCGTTGGCGTATTGAACTCGCCGACTTCTGCTACACCATCAAATACCGCCCGGGGAAGGATAACCTGGTCGCTGATGCCTTATCGAGGCCGGCCACTTGCGCGGGGATCGTATCTTTGGAGGGGCTGCGCACTTTGCACAGCACTATGTGTCATCCCGGGGTAACGCGCTTCGCGCACTTTGTGCGCGCGGGCAATCTGCCGTACTCGATGGAGGACATCCGCCGCATCTGCCGTGATTGCGCGATCTGTGCGGAACTCAAACCGCGTTTTTATAGCCCCCCTCTGGGGACACTCGTTAGGGCTACTAGACCGTGGGAGCGCTTGGCGATGGACTTCAAAGGGCCGCTGCCAATGTCGAGCAACTCTCGCTATCTGCTCACTATCGTCGATGAGTATTCCTGATTCCCCTTTGCTTACACGTGCGGGGATATGTCGGCTGCCACGGTTATTCGGTGCCTGCAGAATTTGTTTTCTATGTTCGGGTATCCGGCCTACGTGCATACCGATCGGGGTGCGGTGTTCCTGTCCCAGGAAGTGAGGGGCTACTTGCTCCAACATAACGTCGCTTCGAGCTACACCACCCCGTACCGGCCCCAAGCTAATGGACAGATCGAACGCTTTAATGGGATTATATGGCGGGCCGTCATGCTAAGCCTCCGGACCCTCGGCCGAGGCCTCGATAAATGGGCGTGGTCGCTGCCTGCCGCTCTAAACTCGATCCGGGCTCTCCTATGTACTGCCACCAACCAGACTCCTCACGAACGACTGTTCCACCACCCTAGAAGCTCCGGCAGTATCCAGTCTTTACCCAGCTGGCTCGCTGAACCGGGGCCCGCCTATCTCAAACGAGCGGTTCGCACTAGCAAGTACGACCCCCTTGTTGACAAGGTGCAGGTCCTCCAGGCTAATCCCGAGCATGCCCGCGTGTTAACGGCGGATGGCCGCGAGTCTACTGTCTCCGTACGCCATCTCGCCCCTTGTGGGGACGACGACAGGGATACCGACGAACCCGTCTACGAGTCTATGGACTCTATCGAAGCTTCCCCTATGGAACTACCGCTGTTACTCCCGTCGTCCCCCGCCCCCGTGCCCGAAGGCGCGGGGGCGCCCCCTCCGACTCCAACTTCCGGCGGCTATTCCGACGCGGGGGACTCCGGGCTAGGGGACGCCGTGCCCGGTAGTTTCCGAACACGAACGGGCCGGGAGGTTCGCCGCCCCGACCGCTACGGGTGGACCGACTGACGTGGATTGACGTAACCCTTTGGTTTATTGCTGATGCTTGCTTGCAAACTGCCGAGCGGTAGTATAGTTTTAACGACGGGGAGAATGTAGTGAAATTATACCAAGGTGAACTCAGGGATGCTCGCCACGAAAAGGGGGGCCGTCTATAAGACCCGGGACACTCGGGGCGTGCGGACACTCCGGCGGGACTCACTGTGACATTATCCAGTAGTTGAATGGTATGTACGCCCCCAAAGGCTGCGCTGCGCGAACCATTGTTATATCGAAGCTACCTTTGCTGTGCTTGAAATGCTCTGATTTAATGCCTATTGTTGCATGTATTGTTACAGGAGATATTATCGATCTAAATGATATTAAAGCCTACCCAGAGGTAAAGTCGTGTCTGCACTTGATTTTCACGACATAAATGTTTCATGATATTTGTTATATTATATCACCTTTATCTCTCAATATTGTTCAAATGAAGATCAAATAGCTGTATGTTGAAATATGTTGAAAAAGTCAAAACTTTACATGGGGTGTACTTACTTTTTCACATGACTGTATATGTCTGAATCTTGTGAGTGAAATATCTTGAAAAATAAGCGAAGTACCAACGTCTAATCTGGTGTGTGGGTGTATCTCGGCATAAGGAAGAACCCTATTGAAAATTGGGTCGCCACGTCAAAATCCAAGATGGCCGCCGCCATGTACGTCTGAACCTTGAGCGGAATATCTTGAAAAATAAGCGAAGTACCAACTTCTAATCTGGTGTGTGGGTGTATCTAGGCATAAGGAAGAACGCGATTGTACACCGCACCTTTCCTATGCCATCTCCAGGTATTGCAAATCGTCATTGCTGGGCACCGAAGGGGTCTCGGCAGTGACGCCCGCTGAAAGGGAGTACTCAGTTTTCACTCTGTTTTCTTGTTTTCTTGTTTGTTTGTCTGGACGATATCTCAGCCATCCTTTGAGCTAGGAAGCTGAAATTTCGGCACAGTCGTGATCCTTTGTCAAAAACGTTTTTTTTTTTTTTTTTAAAATAATCAATTGAGTTATTTAAATATTAGCGATTAATTAAGTACTTATTTCATGAATCGAATTTCCTTTCTCTTCTGACCATTAACTCAGGCACCTTTTGAGTTAGGAAGCTGATATTTGGACATGCCAATGACCAGGTGATTTGGCTGCAAAGGCTATTTTTGATATATTAATTAATCAATTAATCGATTAATTATTTAATTATTCGATTAATGACTAATTTTTTTTGTTTTTTTTAAGTTACAGATTCTGATGAAATGATGGTGGTTTATGTGTTCTATGACAGAATTGATTAATAATTTAATTTTTTAAATGATTATTATTTCTTTATTTTCATTATTAATCATTTATTTATTTTCTTTCTCATCTCGCCAATATCTCAGGCACCTTTTGAGCTCGGAAGCTAATATTTGGACATGAGTGACCAAGTGATGTGGCTATCAAGGATATTTTTGATTTTGTTGATTAATCAATTAATCGATTAATTATTTAATTATTCGATTAATTAGTAAAAAAAAATAAAAAAATTCAGTTACAGATTCTCATGAAATGGTGGTGGGTTTTGTGTTCTGTGACCGAATTGATTAATAATTTAATTTTTTAATGATTATTATTTGTTTATTTTTTCATTATTAATCATTTATTTATTTTCTTTCTCATTTGGCCAATATCTCAGGCACCTTTTGAGCTGGGAAGCTAATATTTGGACATGACAGTGACCAAGTGATGTGGCTATCAAGGATATTTTTGATTTATTAATCATTTAATCGATTAATTATTTATTGATTAATCGATTAATTATTTATTGATGAATCAATTAATTATTTAATTTTTTATTAATGACTTTTTTAAATTAAATTTCTATAAGATACATCTTCGGATGAAGCACGAGTGGTTTGGTTATGCTATTAGCCAATTGATTAAGAAAATATTTTGTGATAATCTTTTATTGATTTTAATTCTACAATTAATCAATCAATTAGTGTACACCTCTCCCTCCCAATGCAGCCTCTATGAGCTGCACTGCGGTATTGCCGGGTGCCGGAGGCGCCCCGGCAATGCCGCGCTGTAGGATATTTAATTATTTGGCATGGGGCGGTGTACTTTGAATGTATCTGTACTTGTTGAAAATTGGGTCGCCACGTCAAAGTCCAAGATGGCCGCCACCATATATGTCTGAACCTTGTGAGCGAAATATCTTGAAAAATAAGCGAAGTACCAACTTCTAATCTGGTGTGTGGGTGTAGCTAGGCATAAGGAAGAACGCTTTTGAAAATTGGGTCGCCACGTCAAAATCCAAGATGGCTGACACCATGTATGTCTGAACCTTGTGAGCGGAATATCTTGAAAACTAAGCGAAGTACCAACTTCTAATCTGGTGTGTGGGTGTATCTTCGGCATAAGGAAGAAAGCTATTGAAAATTGGGTCGCCACGTCAAAATCCAAGATGGCCGCCTTGCGTCTTCCACTTTGTCAACTCACATCACTTCACCGACGGGGGACCTAGGCATAACGCTTGTCACTGGTTTCTTTCTTGTTTGTTTGTTTGTTTGTCCGGGCGATATCTCAGCCATCCTTTGAGCTAGGAAACTGAAATTTCGGCGCAATAGTGAGTAAGTGCTTTGGCAAAAACAGTATTTTTTTGGTTTTTTGATTGATCAATTCATTGATAAGTTACTTAATTATTATCGATTAATTAAGTACTGTTTATTTCCTTTCTCATTTGGGCAATATCTCGGGCACCTTTTGAGCTAGGAAGCTGATATTTGGACACAACAGTGACGAAGTGATGTGGCTATAAGGATATTTTGATTTATTGATTAATCAATTAATCGTTTAATTATTTAATTATTCCATTAATGACTGAATTAATTATTTTTTTAGAAAATTGCAGATTCGGATGAAATGTTGGTGGTTTCGGCATTCTATTAGCCAATTGATTAAAATTTAATTATTTTACCATTATTATTATTATTTTTTCATTATTAATCACTTATTTATTTTCTTTCTCATCTGGGCGATATCTCAGGCACCTTTTGAGCTGTGAAGCTGATATTTGGACATGACAGTGACCAAGTGGTGGGTGCTTTGTGTGCAGCCACCCGGCTGCTGGTTGCATCATTTTCTGTGGGCACGTCTGTCGCTGTTGCATTGCCTCTCTATAACCAGTTATCTGGTACTCATTTTGCCGACCTTGGAAATATGACAGGCTTCATCAACCCCACCTGGCGTTAATTCAATTGGATTCAAACTCAAGACCTTAGGATCCCAAACGCCCGGCCTAACCATTAGGCCAACACCAGGTATAAGTGACCAAGTGATGTGGCTATAAAGGATATTTTTGATTTATTGATTAATCAATTAATAGATTTATTATTTATTGATTAATCAATGAATTATTTAATCTTTGAGTGATTTCATTAATTTTCAAAAAGTGACAGTTTTGGATGAAACACTGGTGGTTGAGGTATGCTATTAGCCAATTGATTAAGAAATTATTTTACGATTACCATCTATATGTGCTGCATGGTGGTATCACCAGGCGCTGAAGGCCGGAGGATATTTATTTATTCATTTGGCATGGGGGCGGTGTACTTTGAAAGTATCTGTACTTGTTTGCTTATTGCTTTAAAAGCTTTTAATACCAATTTTAAAGGCTTTATGTTCTTTGTATCTCCATCAGGAACACCCCACATATTCTTCCTTCTTCTTCACACAGTTACTTTCCTAAATCTGTTGAACCTGCAAACGCTCGGTCCATTGACCGGCTCTCTATATTAACAGCACAACTTTCCTCCGTGCTTTCAATAACCCTTCATATCACCCCTCTGGTGGTATCTGTTGTCATGTATAAGCAATGGGGATGACAAATCCTGTCTGCAGAGTTTGCTTGCATATGGCCATCAAATCTCCCTTACACTCCATTAACGGTGTCAAACCTCACCATGTCAGTACTTGCCAATGTCATCTCTTCCACGCCCATGTCCTCCCACTCCCATCCCTTCGCTGTGCCCCCATCCCCCCAATTCCGCATGCTTCTATCCCATGTCTCCACACTCCGCACCTCCATGCCCTACCCCCTCCCAACATCCTTCATGCCCACACCTTCCATTTTCCATCTTGTTGCACCCCTAAAAGCTACCCCAACCACCCCCCCACACCCACCACTTCCAATCTTCTCTGCCCAACTCCAACTTTTCTCCAACCCCAGCCACTCAGTTTTACTCCTCGCCAGACCGCCTCAGTTGTATCCCTCGTCTCGGCCCTCAGTTTTACCCCTCGTGTCACCCTCAGTTTTACCCCTGCTCTTCAGTTTTAGCCCTCATCCCATCCCTCACAGTTTTCCCCTTGTTGTGCCCTTCTACGTCCTTCCACCACCTACAGTCGTTGCCAAAAATATTGGCACCCTTGCACGTTTTTCAAATAATGCACCATTTCTTCCAGAAAATTGTTGAAATAAAAAAATATTTTGGTATCCACATATGTATTTCTTTGGTTTGCAGGAGAATAAAACAAAAAAAGCTGAAAAAATTATTGAATCTTAGCTTATTCCACACAGAAATCCGAAAATGGCCCAGACAATATTATTGGCACCTTTTAGAAGTTGTTAGAAATAATTAGATATCAAGCAGGTGATTCTCCTTTACTTGGGAATTGAACCCACCTGTGGTGAGTTGCAGGTGCCTGCAATATAAAAATTACTCATTCAACCAGTTTGAATAGAGAAAAGGAGTCATTCTGCTGTTTTGTACCACTGTGTGTACCACAATGAGCATGGAGAAAAGAAAGAAAACCAGATAATTATCTGAGGAGGTCAGACCCAAGATTGTAGCCAAGCATGGACAATCTCTAGGCTACAAGTCCATCTCCAGAGACCTTGATGTTCCTGTGTCCACCGTATGCAATGTTATCAGGAAGCTTAAGGCCCATGGCACTGTATCCAACCTCCCTGGACGTGGTAGCAAGAGAAAACGTGATCGTAGATTGCAGCGAAGGATTGTTTGAATGGTGGAGAAAGCACCTCAGAAAAAGAAAGAAAGCCAAACAGATTCAAGCTGATCTTCAGACACAGGGTATGACAGTTTCAATTCGCACCATCTATCGCCAACTCAATGAAAGGGCGTTCTATGGTAGGACTCCCAGGAGGACCCCACTGCTGAGAGAGAGAGAGAGACACACTGCTGAGAGAGAGAAAGAGAAAGAGAGAAAGAAACGGGCCTTGTACTTCAGCTTGCATTGTGGATGATGCCAATAATATCAGGAGCTTTGGATTCCACAGAATCCAGAAGATACAAATGTTATGATGTGCCAGCATACAGACGAGACCAGCATTTCATTGAATGACAAACAAAGATGTAACTTGAGTGTATTACATTTGGTCTTGATGTTATCTACCATATAGAACACGATGTCAGCTTGTGTGATTGTACAGATGTCTGTCCCCCTTCTTAACGGTAGGTTTTAAAGGCCAACCTTTTAACATGAATGTGTTCACTACAGTGTATTTTTGAGCATTAAGCAAACTCTAAAAACATTTTCCATAAAAGAGTAATTATGTCTCTTCTCTTGGAATTGTAGACAGTGGCTTGCAAATCAAGTCTCAAGGTTCTCAAGTATAGAAGCGTTTTAATTTTAATTTTTTTATAACAATAAATACAACGCACAGGGAGGTGAAATTCACAATGCTGATGTAGAACACATGCAGAGTAAAACGAGTGTTCATTTACATCCGTAGGATGGCTAATAAATAAAGAAGATATAAGCACACCTGACACGAGGCCAAGGCTTCAGACATTGGCACGCTCATGAGGCTACACCATTAAATAAACTGTTCTAACTCCCATTTTTGACGGGCTTTTTACTCGTAATTATATAATTTCTGAAATCCCTCATGTTCCCACAATGGTATTTGGGGTAGAATTGGTGCAAATCGTGGCTTGTCATTGAGAGAGATGATAAGAATTGGTGTCTCTTGGTGTCTCTTGAGAGAGAGAATTGGTGTCTCTTGAGAGAGACAGATACAGAGAGAGAGCCATAAGAAAGCCTGCCTGGAGTTTTCGAAAACACACCTGAACAAGCCAAAATCCTTCTGGGAGAATGTCCTGTGGACAGATGAGACCAAATTAGAGCTTTTTGGAAAAGCAAATCATCTCTGTGTTTACAGAAAACAAAATGAAGCCTTCAAAGAAAAGAACACCTTCCCTACAGTCAAACATGGAGGAGGTTCAGTGATGTTTTGGGGTTGCTGTGCTGCCTCTGGCACTGGGTGCCTTGAATGCGAGTATGGCATCATGAAATCAAGAGATTACCAAGGCATTTTGGAGTGCAATGTTCAACCAAGTGTCAGAAAACTATGTCTCTGTCAAAGGTCATGGGTCTTTCAGCAGGACAATGACCCCAAACACACTTCAAAAAGTACCCAGGAATGGTTCAAGACAAAACGTTGGACTGTTCTGTATTGGCTAGCAATGAGTCCAGATCTAAATCCCATTGAACACCTGTGGGGAGATCTGAAAACAACAGTTGGGAGAAGGCACCCTTCAAATCTGGGAGAATTGGAGCAGTTTGCACAAAAGAGTGGGACAAACTGCCAGTAGAGAGTGTGTAGGAAGCTCATTCATGGCTACAGGAAGCCCTTGACTGCAGTTATTTTGTCAAAAAGGCCAAAAATAATGCTAAGGCCAATGCTTAGGACACAATTTGAATTAGGTCTAGGGTGTCAATAATTTTGTCAATGCCATTTCTTTTTCTTTTCTGATTTAAAAGGATATATTAAGTTCTGAATCAAAAAACAAAGGTTCTGTAATATTAACAGTGAAATAAGGAATTGTGGAGACCAAATACTTTTGTCAATTTCAACTTATTTATAACGAAAATTGTGATTTATTTGGAAAAAAATGCAAGGGTGCCAATATGTTTGGCCACAACTGTATATACCTTCCCCCACCACTTCCCCAAGTTTGTTCACCCTGACACCAGCACCTCCTTCCCTATCCTTAACTGTGGACCTCTAACACCAGAAGCTTCCACTCAATTCTGACAAAGAATCCTGCTCTCTTACGCACAGATTCCTGTCATCTCATCTTCAATTATCCTACCCATCTTTCCGCCAATGGTACACTGAATCCTGTGGTGTCGCGTTTGCTCTGAATCAACTTGCCTTCTCTTCCTGGAAAGCAAACCTGACCAAAGGCAATCGCGGATCATTCCACAAAGTTCACAACAAGTGTGTGTCCACTCTAATGAGAGCCAGAAAGCAACGGGTCCAACCTCAGTATTGAACTTTCAAACTTGTCTCCCCTCTCTAAAACCTGGTGACACCTTGCAAGTCTTTCTCTATTGTATGCTCCCCATCCATCCCTCCTCTCACCTCAAATGGTACCACAGTTTACTCTGCTCGTGAGAAGGCTGAATGCTGCAATTCTGCGTTTGCTTCCAAATATTGTGTCCCCAACCCCTTACTCTCTCTTAAGGTTCTCTCAACCCTCGACTCTGAGTCTGACTCTGATACTGGACCGGGCGATATCAGTTCACGTGTCCTAAAATCCTGCTCTGATGCTCTCGCACATCCCCTCTCTGCCATTTTCATCCTATCATTTTTTTCTGTCATCCTCCATCTGCTTGGAAAACAGCCAACATCAATGTATTACATAAACAAGGTGCAAACACGGATCCTCTTAATGACAGTCCTATCACATTACTTCCAGTCATCAGCAAGGTTATAGAATCCATCAATGCAGTACACTTAAAATGCTTCCTTTTCTTCAATGGCCTGATCTCTGACCATCGTTTTGGAGTCCAACCCGGTCACTCCACGCTGGACATGCTGCTTGCTTCTACTCTCCCAACAATGGATGGAGGCTCTCAATCTCAGACATGAGATCATGGCCTTCTCTCTAGACATATCTTGAGCAGTTGATACAGTCAGGCACCTCACTTTGCTCTCCAAATTCTATGCTTGTGACATCTAATTCCACCCGCACACATAACTTACTGACTTGCTCCACTATCGTAGCCAACACATGGTTCTCAATGGGATCCTCTCCTCTCTTCTCCTCTCCCTGTCAAGACTGGATTTTGCCCCTTGGTAATGTTTTGGGCCCACTCCTATTTGTAGTCATCAATGATCTTTCTGTCTCAAGAAAATCTTCTTTACCTGTTTGCTGATGACTCCACCCTCTGCTGTAGCACCCCTTATCCTTCAGATAGGTGGCCTCTCTCTTCTCTTCCCTTTATCTAGAATCCGAGATATAGATAGATAGGTGATGGCTGAGCCTGGTGTTGGCTTAGTGGTTCGGGTGCTGGCTTGGGATCCGAGGATCCTGAGTTCGAATCCCGGTCGATCACTGAATTAACACCAGGGGGGTTGACTCAGCCTGTCATCCTTCCGAGGTCGGCAAATTGAGTACCAGCTTGCTGGGATGAATGATCCCGGTGTGTACCCCGGTTTAGAATAGGTACACCGTATCCCTGCTCATCGTAAGAGGTGACCAAGGGTTGACGTCAGGAAGGGCATCCGGCCATAAAAACTGCCTCAAAAAGGGAACCATGAGGTCATGGGGCCCGCAAGGCTAACCCCCGCTTTAGCGGTGAAAAATGGCCTCAAAACGATCATTCATTCATTTTCATTCTAGATATAGATAGAATCACAAGCTTGTCCCTACAATTGGAATATATTGTTTATTCTTCAAAAATCTCACTCTCATTCCGTCTCTCCCAAAAGACCGGCAAACCCTCCCATATGCTTTCTTAAATATCCTCTTGAAATAGTCACTCAAAGTTGTGGGCCTCCTTTCAGCCATGTCTTTCTTGGGCAAATCACATCGCCAAGTTTGTCTCAAAAGCCTTTTGCTGACTGAAATATTTCCTTGGCATCTCTGAACTTTTATCTACATACAAGGCCTTCATCTGCAGCTTGAGGGAGTACTGCTTTCCACTTTTAGACTGTGAACTGGGCCCGATTTAATTAGACAATTGGGAATAAAGTTCTCAATGGTGTGGTTCTATTTTACCATCAGTCAAAAACTTGAAAAGCTCATTCTTAAGTTTCACCAGATCATTCTCATGCCCTTGGCACTGAATTGAAGTGGCACCATATCACACATTTCTTTATATTTTCGAGTCCAGGCATCAAACTCACATTTTCATATTTCTCCCATCCTATGAGGAAACATGACTTGAGAATGAATCGAGATCAGACAAATTAGCATAACAATGACATTAATTAGCGAAAATTATACCCTTAATGAGAATGATGAGTACAAACACGGAAATTGTCAGAAACAAAAATCGACCATCCGTTTAGCAAGAATCAGTTACTTAAGAACGAAAATAAATCAGACTAAGGTTCTAAATAATCTTGTTAAAGTAATTGGCAGTGGCCAAACATGACCACTTCCACTTTAATAGAAGTCAGGAGACCAAATTTGAAATCTACATACTTGAGATATACTTGATACATGCACTTTGAATTTGTCACTCAATAATTATTTCAAATCAGACTAATTAGCATAAGAATGACATTAATTAGTGCTAATTACACCTTTAATTAGACTAATGAGTGCAAACACGAAATTTGTCACAAACAAAAGCTGACCATACATGTAACAAGAATCAGCTACTTAAGAAGGAAAATAAATCAGACTAAGGGTCTTAAGAATCTTGTTAAAGTAATTGGCAGTGGCTGTCATGAAATTTATCAAGGGGTAAAAATGTTAGGCAAAGTGCCTGCAAACATTTAAATGAAACTACAGCAAATGGATGTCGGCTAGATTGTATGAACGACATCTGAAATATTGGCGAGTCAGTCATATTCATTGACCGATGATAGAGACAGGTGATCATCACTGTCGCAATCACTGTCATTCTCCAGTTCGTCATTGAGCTTGAGCTTCTCAAGGAGCTGAGGACCCTCAAACCAGAAAATATCGTAGGAACCATCGAATAGCTCCCAAGCTCCCTCTTGTGGAAGTTGATCCATTTGTTGCTCATCAGCATGTGCCCACATCCTTGCCAAAAATGCTGATCGCTCTGCAGAGTTACCGGTGTATGATGATATTTTCATTGTTTGGTGCTTTCCGCATACAGATGGCTTTCTTCAAAGCAATCAGAAAGTTTGTTGTTGCTTCTGGAGGTTTGGAAATTCTGACAGAATGTGGTGTATTAGCAGCTGGGTCTATACATGGCCTACTATCTGGCACACACTTTGGTAGATTGCATGAGCTCCTAGCCCTTGCATTTCAAGTCTTCCATTTTCATTCCTTCCTGGCAATAACCGAGTTGGATGAAGAGGTGATGGTGGCACTACAGATCTTTTTGTCTGGTAATGATGAGACAGCATTGGAGGTGATGGACAATCTTATGGTGGACAAGGTTCTCAGAGAGTAGTATGGTGAGTACATGAATAAACCATTGATTGATGAACACGGTGAGACTGCAATTATGGCTAACGTATGTCTACTACATCCAAGACTACCATATGTTTGATCGAGGCATCTGTAGTAGCAACATCGACCTATTTGTGGATGCTTTGTTGAAGATCGTTGGACTGTTCTTCATTACCAACCATGTGAACTATGCACGATGGATGACAAGATATGTTGCAAATCTGCAGGATATGGACAACACCCACCCCAGTGTTCGGGCTATCCTCGAGAAGGGAGCTTTCACTGTGGGAAGGAGCCAAAATGACTTTTCTAGATGCCCTTTTCGATCTCACACTTGAACAAACAACAAATGCTGATGGTGCATCGAGATTGATGGGAATTTCAGCAGCCACAAACAATTACAATGCACGTCTGTGATGGATGCTGACAAAGTCGCGAAGAGCATCAATGGTCACCACCCTGAATGAAATCTCAGGCATGAGCACAATCGATGCTGGTGCTACCAAATTGTGCCCAGCAATGATTAGAAGACACAATGGTGACTTGGAGAAAAAAAATCTGTGCTATTCAAAACTCATTCAGTTTCCATTCAGAGAAACCCTGTACAATATCCAGACAGGTAAAGCGTCGTGCGGCGGTAAAGCAGTACATAATTTCATTCTGCCAGGAGGGAGAGAATCAGTATGCTGTATTCACAGTGGCCTGCATACAGGATACTGCCCTATTTGAGCAATCAATCAAGATAATACAAATCTTCAACTTTGAATGTAACTGTGTTAAAAACAGATGGACAACAAACAAGAAAGTCGCTGAGTTGAAATGCACACGTGACTTACTGGGACGGCCCAACATCTTGGCACAGAAACAGAAAATTGATCTCCAGCACATGCTATCCTTGCCGCTTAATCCCGTGCCATTGTCTTTGTGCTGCACAGACGGAGCCATGGCAAAACAAAGAGTAAACTTCTTCGATAATTTGAAGACCAAGTCGAGTCTGTGGAGCCATCAGAGGATTGATGCCTGTATGATTGATGGCGATTTCCTATTGTACTCATTAGCACTGAATTTACTTTGCAGCTATGGTGGCCTTGCTCGATGCATCCTGATCCAGATTACTGCTCTATGTCTTAGATGCATTGACATAGTATTCAATACTTGTTGTCGTGAAAATCAAGCTCAGACACGACTTGACCTCTGGGTAGGTTTAATATCATTTAGATCTGAAGTACATCCTGTAAAAATACATTCATGCAACAGGCATTAAAATCAGAGTATTTCATGAGCAATGGTCGATTCAATATGGCAATGGTCCAATAGAGAGGACAGTCAGCGCAGCATTTAGGGGCGTACATACCATTCAAACTACAGGACTATGTCACAGTGAGTTCCGCTGGAGTGTCCGTGCGCCCCGGTTGTCCCGGGTCTTATAGACGCCCCTTTTGAAGCGAGCACACCCTGGGTTCACCTTGGTATAATTTCACTACATTCTCCCCGCCGTTAGAACTATACTGCCGCTCGGCAGGTTGCAAGCAAGCATCAGCAATAATCGAATGGGTCACGTCAATCCACGTCAGTCGGTCCACCCATAGCGGTCGGGGCGGCGAACTTCCCTGCCAGTTCGTGTTCGGAATCTACCGGGCACGGCGTCCCCAAGCCCGGAGTCCCCCGCGTCGGAATAGCCGCCGGAGGTGGGAGTCGGAGGGGCGCCCCAGCGCCTTCGGGCACGGGAGTGGGGAACGACGGAAGTAACGGTGGTAGTTCCATAGGGGAAGCTTCGGTAGAGTCCATAGACTCGTAGACGGGTTCGTCGATATCCCTGTCGTCGTCCCCACATGGGGCGAGATGGCGTACGGAGACAGTAGACTCGCGGCCATCCGCCGTTAACACGCAAGCATGCTCGGGATTAGCCTGGAGGACCTGCACCTTGTCAACAAGGGGGTCGTACTTGCTAGCGCGAACTGCTCGTTTGAGATAGGCGGGCCCCGGTTCAGCGAGCCAGCTGGGTAAAGATTGGATACTGCCGGAGCCTCTAGGGTGGTGGAACAGTCGTTCGTGAGGAGTCTGGTTGGTGGCGGTACATAGGAGAGCCCGGATGGAGTTTAGAGCGGCAGGTAGCGACCACGCCCATTTATCGAGGCCTCGGCCGAGGGTCCGGAGGCTCAGCATGACGGCCCTCCATATAATCCCATTAAAGCGTTCGATCTGCCCATTCGCTTGGGGCCGGTACGGGGTGGTGTAGCTCGAAGCGACATTATGCTGGAGCAAGTAGCCCCTCACCTCCTGGGACAGGAACACCGCACCCCGATCGGTATGCACGTAGGCCGGATACCCGAACATAGAAAACAAATTCTGCAGGCACCGAATAACCGTGGCAGCCGACATATCCCCGCACGTGTAAGCAAAGGGGAATCGTGAATACTCATCGACGATAGTGAGCAGATAGCGAGAGTTGCTCGACATTGGCAGCGGCCCTTTTGAAGTCCATCGCCAAGCGCTCCCACGGTCCAGTAGCCCTAACGAGTGTCCCCATAGGAGGGTTATAAAAACGCGGTTTGAGTTCCGCACAGATCGCGCAATCACGGCAGATGCGGCGGATGTCCTCAATCGAGTACGGCAGATTGCCCTCGCGCACAAAATGCGCGAAGCGCGTTACCCCGGGATGACACATAGTGCCGTGCAAAGTGTGCAGCCCCTCCAAAGTTACAACCCCCGCGCAAGTGGCCGGCCTCGATAAGGCGTCAGCGACCAGGTTATCCTTCCCCGGGCGGTATTTGATGGTGTAGCAGAAGTCGGCGAGTTCGATACGCCAACGGGTGATTTTCTCATTCTTAATGCGCTGAGCATGTAAGGTGTCGTACATAAACGCAACGCTCTGTTGGTCCGTGACGATTTGGAAACACCGCCCAAGCAGATACGGCCGCCATCGCCGAATTGATTCGACGATCGCGTACGCTTCCTTTTCGACAGATGAATGCCACCGCTCGGCGGAGGTGAGAGTCCGCGAGAAGAAAGCCACAGGGCGGCCCCCTTGGGAGAGAGTCGCCGCTATCGCATGATCTGAGGCATCACTCTCCAAAACGAAAGAGGCACTCTCGTCAATCGTCGCGACAGCGGCGCCAGCGATGTCGACTTTAAGGCCCTCGAAGGCCGCCAGGGCGGCCGGGCCCATGGGGAAAGTGTCGCAGGCCACGAGGGGGCGGAGCTTCGCGGAGAAATTTTGCACCCACTTTGAATAGTGGGCGAACAGCCCTAGAGCGCGTTTCAGCGAAGCCCGATCGCTAGGCGGAGCCATATCGAGCAAAGGGCGCAGACGCTCCTTATCCGGAGAGACGGAGCCATGGGTCACGGTGTACCCCAAAAGGTCTACTGTGCGTAGAGAGTATCGACACTTAGCCGCATTCATGGTTAGGCGATATTTCCGCGCGACCTCGAGGAAGCGTTTCAGATTAGCGTCGTGATGCTCCTGGTCATACCCACAAACCGTAAGATTGTCCAGATAGACAAAGACATCGGTCAAATTCTCCTTCGCAACGAGGTCATCCATAGCCCTCTGAAAACAAGCGACTCCGTTAGTTACCCCAAAGGGAAGTCGCGTGAACTGGTACAACCGCTGACCTGATTCAAAGGCTGTAAAGACGCGATCAGCCCTAGAGATGGGGACTTGATGATACGCACTACGCAGATCGAGAGTGCTATAAACGGAATACAGGGCCACCTGGCGTACCAGGGCGTCCATCCCCGGTAAGGGGTAGGCATCCAGCTGTGTAAAACGATTAATCGTCTGCGAATAGTCGATTACCATGCGCCGGCGGTGGGCCTCACTCCGCACCACTAAGACTTGGGCCCGCCACGGTGACCTACTGTGTTCTATAATACCGTCCTTTAAGAGCAGGGCCGTTTCTTCCGCAATGAATTGCGCGTCCGCGCGAGAGTAGCGCCGCGATTTGACGGCTACAGGGGTACAATCAGTGGTCAGGTTGGGGAACAGTGAGAGAGGCTCCATGTCCATTTGAGCGAGGGCGCACACAGCGAGCGTGTCCGGCCCACCAAAGTCTATTTCCAAACGTCCATGCCGCTTAAGGAAATCAAGTCCTAACAGAACGTCAGCGCATAAAGCAGGTAATACCATGAGATACACGTCCGGGAACGTGTGTCCCTTTATCACAAGTTTCAATCGACACGCCCCTTTTGTGCTCAACCGAAGTCCCTGAGAGGCCATGAAGATCCGGCGGGTTGTCCCGAGAACCGGCCACCCATGTTGATGCACGAGTCGCTGATCGATAAAACTATCCGTGGACCCCGTGTCAATCAAAGCTTGCGCAAAAACGCCCGCGACCGTGAGCGGAATGATGGCCTGCGCAAGGCCGGCAGACCCGGCAGGTATTGTACCGGCCGGGCGAGAAGATCGCGCCTCGCGGGTGGATCCCACGCCGGCTGCAATCCTTCGGGCAGCGTCGGCAGGTTGGGCCTCAGCAGGAGCATTGAAGTCAGTTGGCTCATCAGCAGATTCATTTGCTAGAGTGGGTGTGTGTAGGTCGTAAGAGCCGCCGCCAGATGGCGCTCGAGTCACGTGAGAAAGATCTCTGCCGTCTGCAGATTCATATGCCAAAGTGAGTGCATGTAATTCGTAAGAGCCGCCGTCAGATGGCGCTCGAGTCACGTGAGAAGGACCTCTGCCGTCTGCAGATTCATATGCCAAAGTGGGTGCATGTAATTCGTGCTGCGTTTGCCGCACATCGAGAGGAGTTTCCACAGCAGGAGCATGTCGCTTGTTTGAAGTAGGCGTTCGAACGCCAGTCAAGGTCGGTCGCGCTGCGGCCGGTCGCGTTCGCGCCATTTGTTTCGGCGGCCCGGTGTATCTCACCAAGGTCGGGCGTGCAGCCAGAGGCCCGCGAGAAGGAGAGCGGCTCATCAAAGCCGAGTGAGGCGCCCCCTCCGGCGCTCGATCCGTTGGCTCCGCGATGAGCCCATTCAAGGTCGCGCGGGGACGCGTGCCCCGAGCGGCCTTCCTGCAGACCTTTGCAAAATGGCCCTTGGTGGAGCACAGGTGGCATGTAGCCTCCCGAGCCGGGCATTCAGAGCGAGGGTGCTGCCGATTCCCGCAAAAATAACATTTTGCATACCGGTCAGGCCGTGGCCGGGCAGCGGCGGCAGCAGTGAGGCCGGAAGCGGAGTTCGCTTCAGGAGCACCCGGAGTCTCGGCCGTGGTGGTCGGGTCCTCCTCCGTATCCTCGGCGGTAGCCCTTTCCGGTCGCGCGAGTTGAGAGGCCCCCGCCACGACTCGTGGGTGATCGTATGTGGTGGATTGTTCTCGGGCATCTGTATATACTCGCGCCAGCCGTAGTGCTTCCGTAAATGTCAGATCCGCGACCTCCAGGAGTCGGAGCCGCAAGACCCCAGAACTAATTCGGGAGATGAATGAATCTCGGAGCAAGTCGTCCTGCACTTGCTCGTGGGTCCGTACGTCCTGCACGCAGTCCGCCAACAGGTAGCGCAACTCCTGCGCGTAGCAATCGATCGATTCAGATGGTTGTTGTCGCCGCTGGGAGAGTTGATGCCGGCCGTGCACAGCGCTCCGTGTTTTTACGTATAAGCGCTTCAGCTCGGCTAGTGCCGTAGCGTACGTCTCAAATCGAGCTATGTTCCGGAACACGGTGTGATAGACCTTCGACTGTAACACGAACAGCTTCATCGCAGTGGTGGGCTCTGTTTTGTGAGCAGCAAAATAAATCTCCAGCGTTTTGAGCCAGTGAGTGAACTCCGATGCTGATCCCTCAGCTTGAGAGTCGGCTCCGAGAATTGGTACCACGATCATCTTGTGGTCAGCCATTCCGGCGATCTAAATGATATTAAATGTCGTGAAAATCAAGCTCAGACACGACTTGACCTCTGGGTAGGTTTAATATCATTTAGATCTGAAGTACATCCTGTAAAAATACATTCATGCAACAGGCATTAAAATCAGAGTATTTCATGAGCAATGGTCGATTCAATATGGCAATGGTCCAATAGAGAGGACAGTCAGCGCAGCATTTAGGGGTGTACATACCATTCAAACTACAGGACTATGTCACAGTGAGTTCCGCTGGAGTGTCCGTGCGCCCCGGTTGTCCCGGGTCTTAAAGATGCCCCTTTTGAAGCGAGCACACCCTGGGTTCACCTTGGTATAATTTCACTACATTTGTGCCACTCCATCAATCAAGGATGTAGAACGGGAGAAGAGAGGCTCCGATGACATGGTCTACTCCATCACTGGCAAACAAAAACAATAGCTCATCCAAAACTAAGTGATGCTTTGAAGTCACCCTCTTATAATTGTCAACTGCCCAACTTATAATCAAGAGGGTGAGCAAAAAGTGAATATGGAGCCAATATCTCAAATCGCCAGGTTTTCATTGGCTATGATAACAAATGCGTCCGGATTATTTCAATGAACAATCTTGTCACAGAGGAGGCAAAGGCCCTATCAAGTAACCGTCATGAAGCAGATACACGCTTGTGTCTCCACATAAAGGAAATTACGATAGTTCTGGAATTCAGTGGCAAGGTAGTTGTGAGGGCTTCAGATACCGATAATGCTGTCATACTCCTTTTCCACTGCTACAAATATCTGGCCAGAATTTGGATGGATGTGGATTACGCAGCAAAAAGGAGATATGCGGATATGTCTTCTATTGCGGAGAAAATAGGACGAAGTATGTGCACTGATCTCCTTGCCTTCCATGCATTCACTGGATGTGACTACACACCAACCTTCGTTAGGCTGGGGAAGGTTCGACCAGCAACATGTCTGGATGTGAGTGAGCAATACCAGGAGGAGTTAGCTACTTTAGCCTGCGAGAATAATCGATGAAACTACACTGGATGCCATTGGGACATTTATGTGTAGCAAGCATGGTTTCAGCAATGAGACCTTATTGAATCGCGCTCGGTTTCTTACCTTCAATAAGGCCTATTTGCCCGTCCAATAAACCCCAAAAATCCACTCGGCAAATTGAAGGGGATCGCTGCCAGCAGTTTTCCACCATGTCGACCCGAGTTCCTTCTGCATGTGCAGCGATCAGCATTTGTGGCAAGGTTGTGGGCACATGCTGATGTTCAAAAAATGGATCAATTTCCACAAGAGGGTTGGGAGATATTCGATGGTTCCTACAATATTGTCTAGTTTTAGGGTCCTCAGCTCACCTGAGAAGCTCAAGCTCGATGACGAACTGGAGAATGACAGTGGCCTAGCTCCCAGTCTATTTCGGCTGTCACCCCCACGTCACACTTTGCTCATTTTGACGCTGTGGAAACAAAGACCTTCAAGATCATTGTAATCTGTTGTTTTCTGTTATGTTCTGGGTTGTTATGCGTTTTAGCTCCTACGTGAGCATCGACTATATATTAAAAAATCGTAATTTTTTCAGTATTGTCAAATGCTTTTCATTAAATATTAATTGTGCTATTTGATGAAGTAAAAGAGTGAAGATCTTCAGCCCCATATTTTTTTTCCTGAATTGCTAAAATATAACGACAAATCTTTAGGATAGTGTTCTTGTAATCTAAGAACCTAACCTACATGTTGTGAATCTTCTGACACAATCAATCATAGCTGTTAATTTTGCAAAATTATTCCAGAGAGAAACAGATTGATAATTGTAAGCAATATTTTATAGTGTGCCTCATCCAATTTTCGATCTCCAGATTAGACATTTCCGGTCATGGCAGCATTTAACGTTGACATTTTCAGATTAGACTGCTGCACCATGATAGCACAAATGTGTAACAAGGCCATGATGATTGGTCACATTGATGCCATTAAGGTCAATCGAGAAGGTATTTTATTATTGTATGGACATTTATCAATGATGACATATGCATTTCACAGTTTGGCACAAAGTTAATTTGTGAAATATTGTCCATCACTGGCACATCGGAATCAATGTTTCGGTTAATTGCACCGTACTACAATGCATTGTTCGATCGTGATTGGCTCTGCATTATCACCTACAAGTTTTTTTTGTTTGTTTTTTTGTTTAAAAAAAAAAATACTACCGGACCCTGCTATTCACGGTTCTGCTATTCGCGGTTCCGCTATTCGCGGTTCCGCTATTTGCGGTTCCACTATTTGCGGTTTCGATATTTGCTGTTCCGCTATTCGCGGTTAATAAAATGCGACCTGTTTCTCTATTGGCGGAAAAGTGTCCTGCAAATTCGCTTTTTTTTTCTATTTGCGGCCGCGTTCCACAAATTCGCGGTTTTTCAGGGGTACAAAAAAATTTTTCACGAGCTGCAAGCTTCACACATTTATAAAACCCATCTTTTGCCAGCCATGCATAAAGCAGCTGAACATACGCAAAAAAACCCTTCTTATTGTGCTCCAAAACAACATCTTCTGGTCGAGCGAGCATGACCTTCTCCTTCCTGTGTTCGCTGCCGTTTTTTTTTTTTTTACGTTTTCATGGCTTTTGCGGGATATCCCGTCATTCACACTAAGAGTGGGCTATAAATGGGTCATTTTTTGTTTTGCTTAGGTGACAGTTTTTTTGTATTCCATTTGACCTATCTCAACATGAAATGACAATTTTCGGCCTGGGGTCCAAGAAAACAGTGTGCAGGGCAAAAATCCAAAATGGCCACCGTTTTCCCTGAAAAATCACATTTTTAGCCATAACTTTGTCATTTCTGGGTCTTTTTACTTGGTTGTGGTGTCTAACCCTATGTTTATGGGGTCAGGCAATCTATTTGTGCAATTAGAAGTAGTGTCAAACCTTCAGATGTTGAGTTGACATTTTTGCTGTATGTTTTGAGTTGACATATTTTTGATGTTTTCGATGTTGAGTAATCATATTTTTATTAAGACATAAGTTATATTGTCTATTTTTATTTCACATTGTCTATTTTTGACACTACAATTTTTGCCCTGTACACTTTTTTCTTGGACCCCAGGCCGAAAATTTTGTCATTTCATGTTGAGATAGGTCAAATGGAATACAAATAAACTGTCACCGAAGAAGAATAACAATAAAAGTATTTTTGACCCCCGTATAGCCCACTCTTATTCACACTGTGAATAGCTTCACGTGATATCCTGCTGCTGTTCACAGGTAAACAATGTTTCACGGGATATCCCGTCATTCACACTGTGAATAGCTTCACGTAATATTCCACCGTTCACAGGTAAACAATGTTTCGCGGAATATCCCAACAGACGGTAAACATTGCTTCGTGGGATATCCCACCAGCTGCATAACACATCCTCCCTGCGAGTTACTGTACAGAATGAAAACACTCCACAGTATCTATTAGTGTAATTAGCTGTCTCCCTTTTCCCTATTGAAACAATGTCACGTCATGCATTCGCGGATTTTCATTGACATTCGTGGATTATTGCCTACATTCGCAGGTTTTGCCTCACCATTTGGGGATCTTGCCTCGCCATTCGTGGATTTTGCCTCGCCATTCGTGGTTTGTTCCTCGCTATTCGTGGATTTTCACGATTCGGGAACCAATCTCCCCTTTTTCCAATGAAACAATGCCCCGCTATTCGCGGTTTCGCTATTCGTGGATTTTCCAGGAACGTATCCCCCGCGAATAGTGGGGTCCCACAGTATTTTTTTTCCCAATGCAGGTTTCTGGGCTCGCCTGTGCAACCTGTGGTTGCAATCATTGGTTTTAAATAGTAATTTGATAGTTTGCAAATTCTGAATACATTTGCTCTGGGATACTTTATTTTACAATCGGCTATGGTAATGCAACTGAATAATTTGATGAATTTGTTGATTACTTTTTCCACTGCTTTTATTGAGGTTCATTGGTTGGGCAACTTGCAGGACTATCAAACTTATTTGACTATCTTATCTTACAAAATCTTATTTGACTATCAAACATGTTGGAAGTGAATTTTCGGACGGTACTTCTTCCAACAGTGTACCTGTACAATTATTCTTGTACTTCCTGTCATTATTTTCTTATACAAATGAGGAAGCATGTTTGAAGTGAACAAAACAACTTGGACCGAAGCTAAATAAGTGTTCTTAGCTGTGGTATCGCATAGCTAAAATATTGTGGAAAAATCAAACCGAGTTTTATCATGCCTTGTGTTATCTGGTGATAATGAAATGATCTCTGACTTGCTGGCTTTGTGTGCCTCTCCAAAAGAGAAATGCAGCACTGAATTGATTGTCATCCAACGTTGGTTTATTAATTCGATAACTACTTCTCCCCTGCCTCTCCGACAAGATCGGAGACTAGGGACGCTAAAGTGAGCTCCTACCAACCGGCCGATAATAATTTGTCCATGTACTTTTGTGCACGCAATATTTCAAAAGCCGTTGACCATTTAGCTTTCATATTACACAGATATATTCCTCGTACCACCAAAACAGCTGGGGAACTTGAGCATCAGCTCCTTGTTCTTTTTACGAGTATGATGTTCTCCTACCCATTTTCTTGTTTTTATTCATTTCTTGTTATATCCAGTTACAATGACTTTGTTAGTTTTAAAATACAAGGGGTTTGTGATGTGTTCCTGGCACTTAATAAAGTCAGCTAAGGAAGCAATAATAATAAAAACTAGAACTGCGAGCAGTATTTATAGGCTTCCAAGCACGTGACTCATGACGTCCTTGTTTTCAATAAAGTTTCCACATTGGTAGTCAATCAAATCTGTAAAGTTTGGTTTGGATCGGTTCGGTGTGTCGTTAGGCGTGTAGACCGAATGGTGTGTGTGTAGGTTTTGGAGAAGAGAGCAAATACCTATTTTGGGAGGACAAACCTGGACCCACCTTAAACCCGGTAGACCCTCTTAGACCTAAATTGTTTAATGCCATGAACAAACTTGAGTTGAAACATACCAAATATCATTTTTGCCAAGTTTTGTCACAATCCCATCAGTAGTTTTGGAGAAGAAGTTGCAAGTGTTTACGGACTGACAGACGGATGGACGGACGATGTGCCATCCCATAAGATGATGATTATCATCCCATGATGTCATACTTGAGAAAAGTTATTCTTCATGGGTAGTTGACCATATATATGAAATTTTGCATTGGTCCTTTCAGCAGTTCTGGAAAAAGATGTTTGAAGGTTTTCCTTAAATCCAAGATTTCTGCCATACCATGTGACTGATGTCATAGTTCAGAAAAAAAACATTCCCCAGGGGGAGTTGTTCCCACCTACGAAGTATCGCATTGATTTGTTGAGCGGTTCTGGAGAAATTTTAATGTAATTTTTTTGCTTAAATTCAAAATGGGCACCATACCACATGACTGATGACGTCATAGTTTGCAAAAAAAATGTATTCCTGCTTAGTCGATCATACGTATGGAGTTTTGGATTTAACCGTTGAAAGGTTCTGGAGATATCGTTTTTCAAATATTTTCCCTTAAATCCAAGATGGCTGCCACACCACGTGACTGATGATGTCACAGTTCAGAAAAAATCATTCCCCAGGGGGAGTTGATCACACCTATGAAGTATTGCATTGATTTGTTGAGTGGTTCTGGAGAAAAGATTATATATTTTTTGCTTAAATTAAAGATGGCCACCATGCCACGTGACTGATGACGTCACAGTTTGCAAAAAAATTATTCCTGGTTAGTCGATCATATCTATCAAGTTTTGGATTGAACATTTGAAAGGTTCTGGAGATATAGTTTTCAAATATTTTTCCTTAAATCCAAGATGGCCACCATACCACATGACTGACGCCATCGTTTGCAAACTTAAATTCTCATGTGTCGTCAATCATATCTGTGAAGTTTCGGATTAATCCATTCAGCGGTTCTGGAGAAGATGTATAAAGATTATGACATCATAGGCAATGGCAGCCAATATAAGTAATTAATTTATACCATTTGCTTCTCCAAACAAATGTGAATTTTCAAATTTAAATGACTCCCTTGTTAAGGTATTTCCCAACGCTACATATGCATTTGTCCTGTTTGTGTTCGGTAAGACTTTATGCCAGAAGTAAAATATATTTTGGGCAAGTGTGTGCACAGCTATTTTCAGGATATTTGCTTGAAGTTACATTTTCATCAGTTTGAAAATTGATATCATTCATTGAGTAAGCTATAAAGAATGGAATCACAAGGTGACATATATCTTTTCTTTTGTTTTAAGATCAAGGTATAAAAGGAGAAAGGCAATATACTGGTAGTGGTGCCACAGTTGGACAAAACCAGCAGAGGAATGAATGAACAGGAAAAGAGGAGAAGAACGGATGTGAGGAAACAGTTACCTGCATGTAAGACAGTTATGAGATGTGACAGCCCTTTGATCGATCTACACACAGCGGTAGGCTAAAGTCTTCTAACCGAGAGTTTATTCAGCAAACCAAATGTGGCACGGTACGCACAGCAACTCAGGACCCCCTCCCCCCCCCCCCCCGCCCCCATGTCCTTCCTCTCTCTGCCATTTATACTCCCCTAGATAGAACTTTCGCAAAGGGTCTTCCTTCTCCAAGTTGCTCCTGTTTTCCAGGTGATTTCAAATCTGGAAGTAACCAGAAAATTGTTGCACTTCAGTTATTATGTTATACATGACAAAGGCTAACCTCAATGTTATAACATGTTCCCTATTTTTACACAATTTTTAGAATAAATAGCTCACCTCTGCAAGCATTACACAATCAATCACGCTGCCCACCAATTACCATTCCAAATTCAGACTAATAAAACAATAATGAAAGAGGATACCACGCTGTGGTTTGCTGCAAGTGAAATAACATTTCTCCAAGTTTATTGCCTGGATTTGTCAGGATAATCATCTGAATCTGAATGGACTTGTGGGGACTGCCCTGGAACGACTCACAAACATGTTCAACATCCTCACCACTTATTCTTGACCTGCCTGTCCCCTTCCTCTACAGGATGCACAATATTGGGTATTCGTTCTCCATAAAACTTTTCTGCCACTGACAAATCTTTTTTTCTTGGTGGTGGCTGCCTTCCTTCCACAGGTTGTGCTTAACTTTAGTTGAACCTGTGCAGTCGATTTGGTGTCTATAAGCCAGGCAACACAATGCGCTCTTTTTTGTGGTCACACCATTTGCAGTAAATGTGACGACCTGCCACAGATGACACCTGGACATGAAAAACAAAGTCAATAACACTGAGAAATTTTCTTTCACATACAGCAAACCACATCGCTGTAGTACATTTCATTTTTTTTTTTAAGTTTGGATTTGGAAATGGTAATTTGTTGACACCCTGTAAGACCTGTATTATAACCAACACATTTTGCATCAGACATAAGGTGTACCAGCATTACCCTCCATTGTACCCATGCACTCCCCAGCAGACACACAAATTATTTGGGATATAAGTTTTGGTTAAACCCTTAATGAGGGAAGAACATATTGTGTATAGGGATGCCAAATGATGTGAGATGCTGGTGTGCTGCCTGCTTGAAGCCACAGAGCACAGGGTGTCATTGAACAGTATCAGAAAGACAGGTCCACAAACCGTAGAAAAAAGCAATTAAAAGAGTGGAGGTACATTGCCTTCACAAAGTATTCACACCCCTTGACTTTTTTCACATTTTGTTGTTACAATCTGGATTTAAAATGGATTGAATTGACTTTTTTGTCACTGATCTACACATACACTACATTACCAAAAGTATGTGGACACCCAAACATCGAACATCTCATTCCAAAATCATGGGCATTAATATGGAGTTGGTCTATATGGAGTCTAGGAGCAACAACAGCTCAGCCGCTAAGTGGTAGGCCACACAAGCTCACAGAACAGGACCGCCGAGTGCAATAGCGCGTAGCGTGTAAACATTGTCTGTCCTCGGTTGCAACACTCATTACAGAGTTCCAAACTGCCTCTGAAAGCAATGTCAGCACAAGCCTAAGATCACCATGCGCAATGCCAAGAGTCGGCTGGAGTGGCGTAAAGCGCACCGCCATTGGACTGTGGAGCAGTGGAAACGCGTTCTCTGGAGTGATGAATCATGCTTCACCATCTGGCAGTCCGACGGACGAATCTGGGTTTGGCGGATGCCAGGAGAACGCCACCTGCCCGAATGCATAGTGCCAACTGTAAAGTTTGGTGGAGGGGGAATAATGGTCTGGGGTTGTTTTTCATGGTTCGGGCTAGGCCCCTTAGTTCCAGTGAAGGGAAATCTTAACGTTACAGCATACAATGACATTCTAGACGATTTTGTGCTTCCAACTTTGTGGCAACAGTTTGGGCAACAGTCATCCTTCCGAGGTGGGCAAATTGAGTACCAGCTTGCTGGGATGAATGATCCCGGTGTGTACCCCGGTTTAGAATAGGTGCACCGTATCCCTGCGCATCGTAAGAGCGTGACCAAGGGTTGGCGTCAGGAAGGGCATCCGGCCATAAAAACATTGCCTCAAACAGGGCACCATGATTGTCATGGGGCCCGCAAGGCTAACCCCTGCTCTAGCGGGGAAAAATGGCCTTAAAACGATCATTCATACAGCAATGTTCAGCAATACAACAATGTTCAGCAAATGTTTTGTATACAAATGCAAATGTTATGTTCCAACATCTAGTGGAAAGCCTTCCCAGAAGAGTGGAGGCTGTTATAGCAGCAAAAGGGGGGACCAACTCCATATTAATGGCCATGATTTTGGAATAAGATGTTCGATGGTCGGGTGTCCACATACTTTTGGTCATGTAGTGTATGTTGAGGAATCTTCCAGGGAGACAGCCTTTCACCCCTCCTGTTTTGCCTGCCACTTTCACCCCTCCTGCCACTTTTTGCCTGTTTTGGACCCACTGAGCAACTTCATTGAGCAAGGACATGTATACAACCTGACATCAAATAAGAGAACGTCCAAAAAGACAAAAAAATGTGACACATCTACTTCACAAGGATGATTTAAAACTCTTTTCACCATTCAAGGAAAAATTGGCAGAATAACTCAGTAATAAGTCAGTGAGATAGTACTCTGACGACATTCATAAGGAATTTGGCCTCGATAAGTGTGCTAAGTGCACATTCGTGCAAGGTAGACCAACAAAAACGGAACATAAAAATTGACACAAATACAACAATACAGGAGCTAGACAACGAAGCATCATACAAATACCTTGGAGAAGAAGAGGGCCACCAAATATATCACAAATGCACGAAACAGTTAACAAAAGCATACCTGTGTAGAATGAGACTGATCCTGAAACGTACCTATCTCTAAGGAACAAAATCAAAGCTATAAACCAATTCATAGTACCAGTATTCCAGGACAGCTGCAGAATAGTAAACTGGTCGCAATCGGAATTCAATAAACTGGATATCAAAACAAGGAAACTCCTCACTATCCATAAAATGTTTTACAAAAATCAAATGCATCCTGAGAATGTACATGCTGAGATGAGAAGGAGGTAGCAGCATGATGTAGCTCAACTAAGTGCACACAATGACAACTTTAGGATTGGCTGAATATGTAAAAGGTGCAACAGACTACTGAATCCAATTTGTAAGCAACCAGGAAGACAACAAACCAGAGAAGGTATCCCTAATCCACCAAGCAAAAAAATTTCCAAATGCAGGTGTGAATGGAAGATACTAATAATAATAATACATTTATTTTATATAGCGCTTTTCAAGAAGCCCAAAGACGCTTTGACAGAGTACAAAAAACAAGTGCAAAAAGACAAAAATAAATAGGTAAATAATCAAAGCAAAAGGAAGGAGAAGGAGAAGAGATAGTCAGGGGTTAAATGCTGTGGTTTAAATGTTAAATGCAGTGTTGAACAGGTGGGTCTTGAGTGATGTTTTGAAAGTGGTGAGTGAGGAGGAGTCTCTGCTGGTGTGAGGTAGTGAGTTCCAGAGGGTGGGAGCAGCGATGGAGAAGGCCCTGCCCCCCAGGATCTGAATTTGATGTCACAATAAAACCGAAATAATGAGTACAGCCCCAACAATTGCAAAAATGAATACAGAAAAATGTAAACTAAAATATCAACAGATATATACTGCCACTGGGAAAATGATAAAAGAGCAGGAAGGTAGAAAAAAAAAAGGTAAAAAAAGAGTTGGACAGATTGGGCAGAGACAAAGAAGGCTCTTTGGAATTGCTGAGGTGGTCAGATCAACTGGGATGGAGAACTAATTATAAATGCCTAAGTCCAGGGACACTCCACCAATGGCTTTAAGAAAATGATGGGATTGAATCAATCGATTGAATCAAACTCTGCAAGGTGGACACAAAGTACGAGCCACCTCCCATCACGATGTAAAAAAAATTGTGAGAGCAGCTGTACACCGAAAAGCACAACAAAGTATGTCGAGTAATCCACTGGCACATCTGCAAAAGTCTCAATATCCCAGTTCCAGAAAACTCGTGGAAACATGAACCAAAAGCAATCGCTGAAAACAAGGAAGTAATGCTCAAGCGTGAACATAGAAAACAAAGCATTGCGACTGGATACAGTACTGAGGTACAAAAAAGAAAAGAAGGCATTACTAATTGAGGTGTTCGTCAATAGTGATTTTGGCCTAAAGAATGCAGAAATAAAGAAAATGACCAAATACCAAGCCCTCAAAAATGAAGTGAAAAGATACTAGAAGCTGAAGAGCACCAAAGTTGTACTCGTGATTGTTAGAGTAACGGGAATGATAAAAAAACGTTACAGAGATCTTAAAAACCATCCCTGGGAATATTACAACAAACGAACTGAAGTTGGAAGCTATCCAAGGCTCGGTGACGATCCTCAAAAGAGCCCTCATAACAAAACTTTGAGAATAAGAAAACTTCACAAACTGGTCCATGAATTAAGATCCCTTACTGAAACAGAGATGGATACTTTGAGACCTGTGAGGACTCTGTTCCACCTTCTGAAACCCGCATTTGGAGATAACAGCCAACGACACACACATGATTTAAAAACCTCGCCTCCCGCTGCATTTGTAACAGGCTTATAAATCCATTAATGTCCACCGACCTGTTTGCAATGAGAGAGACAGAGACAGAGAGACACACAGACAGTAATGGGCCTTGTGCTTCAGCTTTCATTGTGGGTGATGCCAATAATATCAGGAGCTTTGGATTCCACAGAATCCAGAAGATACAAATGTGATGATGTGCCAGCATACAGACGAGACCAGCACTTCATTGAATGACAAACAAAGATGTAACTTGAGTGTATTGCATTTGTTCTTGATGTAATCTACCATATAAAACACGTCGTCAGTTTGTGTGATTGTACAGATGTCTGTCCCAGAAGGGTAGGTTTTAAAGGCCAACCTTTTAACATGAATGTGTTCACTGCAGTCTATTTTTGAGCATTAAACGAACTCTAAAAACATTTTCCATAAAAGAGTAATTATGTCTCTTCTATTGGAATTGTAGACAGTGGCTTGCAAATCAAGTCTCATGGTCAGTGTACAGAAGCGTTTTCATGGTTAAAAAAAAAAATACAAGGCACAGGGAGGTGAAATTCACTGTACGTGATGTGCGACACGTGCAGAGTAAAACGAGTGTTCATTTGCATCCGTAGAGACCACCTTTCGAGGCCATTTTCCCCCGCAGAGCAGGGGTTGGCCTTTTTCAGGCACCGTGGTCCCCTTTTTAAAGCAATGTTTTATTGCCACATAACCTTCCTGCCGCCAACCCTGTTAGTCGCCTCTTGCGACACACAGGGGATTACCAGTGAACTGGTACTCAATTTGCCGACCTCGGAAGGATGGCAGGCTGAGTCAACCCCCTTGGTGATAATTCAGCGATCGACCGGGATTTGAATCAAGGATCCTAGGATCCCAAGCCAGCACTCTAAACCGCTAAGCCAACACCAGGCTTCATTTACATCCATAGGATGGCTAATAAATAGAGAAGATATAAGCACAACTAACACTAGGCCAAGGCTTCAGACTTTGGCACGCTCAAGAGGCTACACCATTAAATAAACTGTTCTAACCCCCATTTTTGACAGGCTTTCTACTAGTAATTATATAATTTCTGAAATCCCTCAGATCGTGGCTTGTCATAGTTAAAGCACAGATTATGCAAATGAGGAGCTGTAGTAATCAGCGTGATAAGTGCTTGTATTTGCTCTAAGCCTTCAAGGATGATATGAGTATTTGCAAAGTTATATAAAGAGATATTCAAACAGTGCAAGAAAAGCCTTTTTTATTTTTTCAATTTGCGTCCTTGTTCTAATTATATATGCTTGATTATTTTGCAAGATCATAAAATGTTGGCATTTCTTGGACCTGTGTGAGTGTCTGATTCTTCAAATGTGTGCTTGAACTGAATACCCTACTTGTGCTTGGTGCATGTACAAGTACATCCAATTATGTGGTTATTTGAGTGGGTTCAATTGCCATTTCATTTTTATAGTGGTGTGCAGCACAACTCTATAAAAGGTTGTATGTTATGGTTCAAGGTGGAGGGGTGCAAGGGGATCTTGCTGCATTCATTGCCCAGCCCCCCTTTTTATTTTTATTTTTACATAGTGGCATAGCAGCCAATACCAGCCCCCTTTCTCTTTGCATGGTAGCACAGCATCTCTCCATGAGGGATGTCGGGCTGCAGCACAGAATCTAAACACCCCAGCCATACTTAAACGCCTCTTCACGCACTCCTCACCCACGTACTCACACTAACAAGCAATGTCGTATCTTCATTTTATAACATTATCTCATAATTATGCATAGACGTACTGTCATTTTTTTATGCAATCGAGTAATTTATTCATTCTATGAAGTAAATGAAACATTAAAAAAAAAGTTTTCCTGCCCATTTTGTTGCCTGAAGTGATGATATCACAGCCTTGCCATTCTTTAAAATCAATTTGTGAGCTTTGCTTTGCCAAAGTAAAGTGCTTTAGCCACCGTTGTGATGCTTGCCACCCATGTATTTTTTTTAGAGACACCCACGGAGGATGCGACACCCTTCCTCATTCTAATGGCCAATTCTGTTTTCATTGGTCATTTTCCTCCACCAACCTGTTACTAGGATATGCTCTATTGGTAAATACATGGGATGTAGATACAGTTGTATTGTAATTATTTTGCACATTCCACATTTAATTTGCATTAATTAATCTTCTTTATAAAGCCTTAATCCCAACAGTTATGGTTTCGGCAATTTGGATCCGCCTTCTCCGTTCTCCTGCAACTTCCGTATGTTCTTCTCTCAGTCCCTTGTCTTCAAATCTCTTTCCACCACACCCCTCCACTGCAATAATTTTTGTTTTTATCTTGATCTTTTCCATCGAATTGGCTCATTCCATACTTTTTTGATAAATTCCTTGTCCTTTCTTCTCATCATGTGCCCAAACCACCACAATCTAGCCTCTCTAGTTACCCCTGCACATGCGAAGTGAAAAGTGGGTAAGCATTTGGTCATGTCTGTCTGTCTTTTTCTACAAACATCGGTTTTTGTTTGAGGAACAACTTAATTTCAATTGAATGTTATATTTTGAACACGAATCGGACCATGAATCGGAAAACGAACCTGTAGTTTAGTAGTACTTTGACTAAATTTGTCCTGATCACATATACGTAGAGGAGTGAGATTTAAAAAATTCTTACTCTGTCTACCTGCCTGGCAGTCACAAAAATGAAAATCATTCCAAACAGGGAAATGGCTCTTTTTAGGGATGTTATAAAGGACCAAAACAAGCATTGAGAACTAATGTAAGTTGTAAAATAAGCTGGTATAAAATACGCTGAATCAATGGTGGTAAACTCCCCAAAAAGTTTTATTTTTCTACAACCTTTAAAATCTGTGTTTTATTTCAATGGACTTGTACTGTATGCTTGAAGTATGTGGAACACAAATTGACATCTTAACACTTCAAAAGCCCTTTCATTTAGCAGTACTTGAACAAAATATAACAGCATTTTACATTATTTCGACCAATTAAATTTGCTGCTCGCAGGCCGCACTAAATTATTTTTCTCAAGACTGCACAGAGTAAGTTGTTCTATTAACTCTCTAGTCCTTTTCTGTAGTACATGTGACTCCAGATCTCTTGCATATCTACTCATTCCTCAATCGCTCTGTTAATGATAGTTTGAGAATTCACTGAAGCATTCTCATCTCTGTCCTCTCCAGGAACTCCTCTTCCCTTTTTCTTAAAGCCCATGTGTTTGCACCATACATTATAACCAGCCTGCTCACTGTCTTGTAGATTCTTACCTTGAATGTTCTCGTTATTCTTCTATCACAGACGACTCCATTAAGTTCCTTCTACCATATCCATGCTGCGTTCGCTCTGTCCAGCACTTCTGCTTCACAACCTCGATCTTCCTTTAGTGCTGAGCCATTGTATTTGAGTTTGTCCACTTGCTTCAGCTCTTCACTTTTTCTATGTACAATCTTGACCCTCTCTGTTCCAATCTCACTACACACCATAACCTCCTTCTTTTGTCTTTCTAGCATCAGTCCTCAATATCTGCTTCAAGGCTGTCTTGCCATTTCAACATTCTTCTCTGCAGCTCTTCCTTTGACTGCTGTTATAACTTGGTTGTCTGCGAACAGGTGCTCCCATAGTTCTCGATCTGATATTTTCACTCAGCATGTCCATTACCATCACAAAAATGAAAGGGACTTGATGCAGAACCCTGGTGGAGACCAACCTCCATTCTAAAATATTGTGAGTTCCCATTCACTGCCTTGACCATAGTGTTGGCATCCCGCATACGTTTCCACCGCAATCCTTACAATATTTTCCGGCGTGCTCTTCCTCCTCAAAAGGGTCAGAAAGCAGTATTCAGGATTGCAAAGCAGATAGCGAAAGAGAGGTGTGATGTGATGGGGGTGAGTTGCTTGAAGGATGAAGTGGGACAAATCGTTGTCGACCCAGATGGAATTAAAGGAAGATGGAAAAGATATATGGAAATGCTGTTGAATACAGAGAATGAATGGGATGGCAACATAGAGAGTAACCCTGTTTTAGGACCGGCAGAGAAGATAACTGAGAAGGAAGTTGAGGAAGCGATAAAAGCAGTGAAGGGTAGAAAAGCGGGAGGGCCGACGGGAGTTGTGGGAGATATGTTGAAGGCAGCAGGAAGTTGGGGTGTGAAGAGAATGACAGAGATCTGTAATCTGGTGGTGAAAGAAGGCCGCATTCCAGTGGATTGGGAACTGAGTACCCTCGTCCCTCTATACAAGGGGAAAGGTGACCCTCTGGAGTGTGGCTCGTACCGAGCGATAAAGTTATTGGAGCATGGAATGAAGGTATTGGAAAGGGTGTTGGAGAGGAGGATAAGGAAGAAAGTGAAGATCGACGAAATGCAGTTTGGATTCATGCCAGGAAGAGTAACGACAGACGCGCTTTTCATTGTGAGGCAGTTGCAGGAGAAGTACATGGAGAAGAGGAATTAGTTGTTTCTTGGGTTTGTTGATCTGGAGAAAGCATTCGATAGGGTACCACGCAAAGTATTGACATGGGTATTGAGGAAGTTAGGAGTGGAGGAATGGTTGATCAGAGTAGTGATGGCAATGTACAAAAGAGCGTGCACAGCTGTAAGGACGGGAACAGTGGTGAGTTTGAGGTGAAGGTGGGAGTGCATCAGGGGTCGGTACTAAGTCCACTACTATTTGTAGCTGTGATGGAGGTGCTGGCTCAGAACGTAAAGGAGGGTTTACCGTGGGAGTTGTTGTATGCAGATGATCTGGTGTTGATTGCGGAAAGTATGGATGGACTGAAGGAAAAGATGAACACGAAGAAGGAATGTATGGAGACAAAAGGTCTGAAGGTGAATATCGGAAAGACGAAGGTGATGGCAAGTGGTAAAGCATGTGGTGAGGTGGAAAGAACTGGGAAGTGGCCCGTTGCTGTGTGTAGGAAGGGTGTCGGAGTGAACTCCATTCAATGTACAATGTGCGCTGAGTGGGTTCATCAAAAATGTAGTGGTCTGAGAGGGTCATTAACCAGTGTGGCAGCTACATTCAAATGTAAGGTGTGCACAGAGGGAGCTGCAGATGGAGGAAATGTTGAGTTGGATCTTGGAGACGGCGTGAAGCTGGAAGGTGTGAAAACATTTTGCTACCTCGGAGACATGCTGAATGGAGAAGGTGGATCAGACTCGGCAACGGTTGCTCGAGTGAGATGTGCATGGAAGATGTTTCGGGAACTGAGTGGCGTGCTGATGATGAGGGGAGTGTCGTTGAAGCTGAAGGGAAAGGTGTATGCTGCATGTGTGAGAAGTGTTATGATTTATGGGAGCGAGACATGGGTAATGAACGTCGAGCAGCAACGAAGGTTGGAAAGGGTGGAAATGCGAATGGTTCGACGGATGTGCGGAGTATCGTTGAGAGAGAGGAAGACAAATGATGAATTGCGAAAGATGATGGGAATAGAGCCTGTGATTGATGCTGTGAAGAGGAACAGGTTAAGATGGTTTGGTCATGTGTTGAGGAAGGATGAAAGTGACTGGTTGAGAAGAGTGATGGAAATTAATGTAGAAGGAAGCAGAGGACGGGGAAGACCGAGAAAGACTTGGCTAAAGATGGTGGAAGAAGAAATGCGGGCAAGGGGGTTAACAAGGAGAGATGCAGAAAATAGGGCAAAATGGAGAAGATTGTCATGGGGACCGCAAGGCTAACCCCCGCTCTAGCAGGGAAAATGGCCTTTAAAATGCATGTTGTTGTTGTTGTTGTGCTCTTCCTCAAAACCTCTTGGAGGCTTCTTTAGATCTGTGAATGCACAGTACAGCTTCTTATTTCCTTCCAGCATCTTTTCCTGAATCTGTCTCATGATAAAAATCACATCCACTGTTCCAGTTCCTTGATTGAATCCATACTGCATCTTGTATATTTTCACAATCTCCCTTAGCTTTTGATCTACAATCCTTTCCAGTATATTTATTGCATGCTCCATCACTCCACACCTTCCTATTCAACTCTACCATTCACTTGACCTACCAAGCCCAAACACCTTCACTAATTCGAATGTAACTTCAGATAGTACACAGGCTTTCCCACTTTTCATTTTGTCAATGTGCTTTTTTGACCTCAGTTTTCCTTCCATCCGCCAATATGCCCTCTCTCATTTTTAGCTCACCAGGAACGAAGTTCAGGGGAGCTTATGCGATGGCGCGTTGTCCGTCCGTCCGTCCGTAAACACTTGCAACTTCTTCTCCGAAACCGCTGAAGGGATTGTGACCAAACTTGGCAAAATTATATTTGTTGTGTTGTGACTAAGGTTTGTTCACGGCATTAAAAAGATCGGGGTCTAAGGGGGTTTCACCGGGCTCAAAGTGGATCCAGGTTTGACTCCCCAAAATAGGTATTTGCTTTCTTCTCAGAAACTACGCATGCAATTTCGATGAAACTTCACTGCAACTTTCATCACCCATGATGTACCAATGTTTGTTCAAGGCATTAGAAAAATTTCGGTCTGAGGAGGTATACGGGGTGGGGGTGGGGGGGGGGGGGGAAATAGGTATTTTTTGTTTGTTTGTTTAAAGTCTTATGATTATGTTAGTATGATTCAACATGCTCCCCTGTCTTCTAGCAACCATTGAAATTGGTTTTAAATACCTTTAGTCAGTGCAGTATACTGTTTATTCTACCAGGTGAGCGCCAGAGGTATTGCCCCTATGTTTTCCACATTTGTTGATCTACCAAAGTACTCTTTCCAGCAATTATTGTGATTGCAAGAATGGCATTCTGTAGAACGCATACCTCCACCATGCTGAATAGTTTACGTTTTATATCCCACTGATAGGCCGAATCTCCATCCGGACATTAACCAAAATTCTATCAGCTTGTTCTTGTCACCCACACAACTTGTCCACCAAGGACAAAAACGTTATATTTTATACCAAATATTTTAAACACAGTGCGTCCTGTTTTGATTCCAAAATGCTTTGTTTATGTTGATTACAAACATGGAAGTCTGCTCTTTCTAATCATGCACTCATGAAGCCTGTGCCCAAACATGCAACCATTGCACCTCAGTTCCCAATAAAGCCAAAATAACTCTTCAATTGCCATTTTATATTGAAGTACCAGACTAGGTGGTATAATGGGTAGGGCGTCCGCTCCGAATCTGGGAGGTTAGCAGTTCAAACCCTGGCCAAGTATTACCTAAGACTTTAAAATGGTACGTGCTGCTTCCTTGCTAGATGTTCGGCATTTAAAAGGATGAGTATGGACAATCCCCAGCGGTTAGCATCTTTGGGGGAGGAAGAAATTCCTCATTAGGGAATGCCACACTGAGTGCAGTGAGAAAGGTGGTGCCTGAGTTGTGACGTTGCTGGTACTCGTAGTACCCTGGGATGTGATGCCACTTCCTCCAAGCTCAGTGGCTGTTTTTCTCTTCTAATTGTCCTTTGTGTGAACCACCTTTTGAGGCCATTTTTCCCCACAGAGCAGGGGTTGGTCTTTTTCGGGCACCTTGGTCCCCTTTTTGAAGCAATGTTTTTTGGCAGGATGCCCTTCCTGCCGCCAACCCTGTCAGTCGCCTCTTGCGACACACAGGGAATTACCAGTGAACTGGTACTCGGTATGCCGACCTCGGAAGGATGACAGGCTGAGTCAACCCCGCTGGTGTTAAGTCAGCAATCGACTGGGATTCGAACCCAGGATCCTCGGATCCCAAGCCGGCACCCTAACCGCTAAGCCAACACCAGGCTGATTCTAATTGTCCTGTGTGTGTCCCGTGTATTTGTTTGTATGTTCATGTGTGTGACATGGGTGTGTGGCAGCTCCACTGCCCTTACTTAGATCCTATAAATAACTAGAGTGAAGATGACTTGCCAATAACTAGAGTGAACAACTAGAGTGAAGTTGATGGTGCGTCATCACAAACTTCACGCTTTTCAACAAAAGCAAAGTTGAAAGATGGCAAAAGGTTCCACCAGCGATGACCCCATACCAACTTTGAGTGAAAAAAAGATTCGTTTTGACCCCTTGTGACCCTAACCCCCTGGGGTATTAACCTGTGGTAAAATCCAAACATTGGGCGTCCAAAAATTAATTTTTCATGCGTCCCCCACTGTTGATTGCATGTACAAAAGTTAATTGCAGAAAGTTTAAAAATAAGCCTGTAATTGCATTTTTTTTTCGTTTTGCACCTTTGACACCTTGGTATACAATACCCCACACTCTTCCCCGTTTTTATGCCTCCGCTGATGAAGCAGTGTGTTGATTACTTGCAAAATCGAAGATTTTTCAAGTATATTGGTCGGTTGAGTTTGTGGTACTGTCTGTCTGTTTGTCTGTTTGTTTGTCACCGGCCTACAGGTCACAATTCTAAACCGTTCGTCACGAAACTTCACCAAGTTGTATAGGTCGTCCCAATTGAGAAGCCTATTGTTTTTGGGGTCAAAAGGTCAACATTGGCCAAAGGTCACCAACTTTGCCAAATTTCTAAAATCCTCAATTTTCATCCGATTGACTTGAAATTTGAAGAGAACTTGCATATCTGGTCACTGAATTCAACCACCAAGTATATTTGAGGTCAACATAGGCCAAAAGGTCAACATAGGCCAAATTTCTAAAATCCTCAATTTTCATTTGATTGACTTGAAATTTGAAGAGAACTTGCATATCTGGTCACTGAATTCAACCACCAAGTATATTTGAGGTCAACATAGGCCAAAAGGTCAACATAGGCCAAATTTCTAAAATCCTCAATTTTCATTTGATTGACTTGAAATTTGAAGAGAACTTGCATATCTGGTCACTGAATTCAACCACAAAGTATTTTTGAGGTCAACATAGGCCAAACGGTCAACATAGGCCAAACGGTCACCATAGGCCAAAAGGTCAACATAGGCCAAAAGGTCAACATAGGCCAAAAGGTCAACATAGGCGAAATTTCTAAAATCCTCAATTTTCATCCAATTGACTTGAAATTTGAAGGAGACTTGCATATCTGGTCACTGAATTCAACCACAAATTATATTTTCGGTGAACATAGGCCAAAAGGTCAACATAGGCTGAATTTCTAAAATCACCAATTTTCATTTGATTGACTTGAAATTCTAAGAGGATTTGCATATATGGTCACTGAATAACCACCAACTATTTTTGAGGTCAACATAGGCCAAGTTTTTAAAATCCTCAATTTTCATCCGATTGACATGAAAATTGAACAGCATTTGCACATTGAGTCACTAAATAGGGAAACTAACTATTTTTGAGGTCAAAAGGTCAAAGGTCAACTCAAGGTCAACCATACAAAATCATCATTTTTCATCTGAAAAATCGTCACTTTTCTTCCTGTTGACCCGAGCTTTAATCAAGATTATCAATTTTAATCTTCATGAAATGGACAATTTGCTGTATCAATGGAAATTGTTTTTCTTGGGGTGGGGGGCAGATTTTGCAAGTATCGTGCTCCGCATAACGTCTTCTTGTTTATTTATTGTTGCAGTGTGTGGTGAGACTTACAATCCAGATGAAGAGGATGAAGACTCAGAACCTCGAGTAAGTGAAGATACTTTCTGTGCACGTCTTTTTGTCATTCGATGGTTATGGTATGGAATGTTGTGCATTTTTATACAAAGCTGATACTCTTTAACTTGCAAAACCCTTAATAAAACCAACTTTGTGTGTGCCTACATCATGTAATATGATCACATATAAATAATGGCCTCGTGCAATATAACGTTTAAAAAAAAACTTTATTATTTTCTGTTTGCTCCTCAGCTTGCTGAGAATTTGCCTTGTTCAGCATTACCAAACCATCTTATTGGGATTTTTGGTTATCTGTGTGTGCACTGCTAAAATTCGGCCAGGCTGCTGAATTTACGGAGCAAAGATACTGGAGACATTGACATTGTGAATTGATAAGATGCCCACATGACAATGGACAATGCTGCACTTGTATCCTATAAAGTACAGGATGTTCTGAAAACAAATGTGGTTTCTTTTCGTGCAGGTCCATGTTTTGGAAACGCATGATGTTCTGATTCCACCCAGATACATTCCCACTGTGCTTCCTTTGAATCTATTTTCATGTAGTCCAATTTATTTATCGAAAGGTAGAATATGGCCTTTTATAACGAAGTATTTATCCCCTTTTCTTTATTTTATTTTAATTTTACAAATTTTGGGCTATGGAATAGAATGCCTTTTTACTTTTTTTTTTTAACAGAATCTAACGCTAATAGTGGAGCTCCCCCCCCCCCCCCCCCCTACACACGCACACACACACACACACACACCTCTCACATACATCCATGTGCAGACAAATATATGAGACACAACATAGGACTGTTAGACGAGACTAACAGCCGCTGAGATTGGGGGGGTTGGGGTGGGGGAAATGCTGCCATCTCCCGGGGTACTCTGGGTACTAGCGACACCTCAACAATGGCGGTGCATTTCTCACTACACTGAGCGTGTGTATTTTTTTCTTTAATTGTATCAACAATATTTTCAAATTGATGTGTTCAATGGCGTTTAGATCTGGAATTATTGCTGGACACTTCAGAACAGTCCAGTGTTTTGTCTTGAACCATTCCTGGGTGCTTTTGTGTGTTTGGTGTCATTGTCCAAACACACAATGAACATCAAGTGTATTTGGTGTCATTGTCTTGCTGCAAGACCCATGACCTTTGATGGAGACCCAGCTTTCTGACACTGGGTTGAACATTGCGCTCCAAAATGCCTTGGTACTCTCCTGATTTGATGATGCCATGCACACATTCAAGGCACCCTGTGCCAGAGGCAGCACAGCAACCCCAAAACATCACTGAACCTCCTCCATGTTTGACTGTAGGGAAGGTGTTCTTTTCTTTGAAGGCTTCATTTTGTTTTCTGTAAACATAGAGATGATGTGCTTTACTAAAAAGCTCTAATTTGGTCTTATCTGTCCACAGGACATTCTCCCAGAAGGATTTTGGCTTCTTTGGGCATGTTTTGGAAAACTCCAGTCGAGCTTTCTTATGTCTCTCTCTCAACAGTGGGGTCCTACCATAGAACCCCCCTTTCATTGAGTTGGCGACGGATGGTGCGAGTTGAAACTGTCGTACCTTGTGTCTGAAGGTCAGCTTGAATCTCTTTGGTAGTTGATTGAGGTGCTTTCTCCACCATTCAAACAATCATTCGCTGCAATCTTCGATCAAGTTTTCCCTTGTGGCCACGTCCAGGGAGGTTGGCAAATGGTGCCTTGGGCCTTAAACTTCCTGATAACATTGTTTATGGTGGACACAGAAACATCAAGGTCTCTGGAGATGGACTTGTAGCCTAGAGATTGTCCATGCTTGACTACAATCTTGTGTCTGACCTCCTCAGATAATTATCTGGTTTTCTTTCTTTTCTCCATGCTCATTGTGGAACACACAGTGACACAAAGCAGCAGAATGACTCCTTTTCTCCATTCAAACTGGTTAAATGAGTGATTTTGATATTGTAGGCACCTGCAACTCACCACAGGTGAGTTCAATTCCAAAGTAAAGGAGAATCACCTGCTTGAAATCTAATTATTTCTAACAACTTCTAAAAGGTGCCAATAATATTGTCTGAGCCATTTTGGATTTTTTTGTGGAATCGGCTAAGATTTCGTAATTTTTTCCCCTTTTTTGTTTCGTTACACTGCAAACCAAAGAAATACATTTTTTTTCACCGATTATTTTACAAAGAAATACAATACAATTATTACAAAGAAATACAATACAATTTTCTGGAAGAAATGGTGCATTATTTGAAAAAGGTCTACGGGTGCCAATATTTTTGGCCACGACTGCAGCTACCGACACATAAGCTCGATTTATTATAGTAGATTCCTTTTTCCTTTTTTTTCTTCTTTTTGCCGGGTCTGATTCAATTTTCCGTTATTTTTTTTTTTAATTTTTTTGGGGATACAGTAAAGGCTCGTGTAAGAGCTAACACATAACACATGATAACAGGCACAGACCCATAAAACATACAATAAATAAAGGGAGCAGGAGACAAGAGTGGGGGAGAGAGAGGAAAACATACAAGCACAACAACAGTAGTGAACAGGGACGTCGGTAGATCTGTGGAAGAGAGAGTGCCACAGGGTGGGAGGGAAGGAGTACACGGTATAAAACAAATTGACACAACTAGGAATTTCAGGAACGAAGTTGGAGATTGGAAGAGATGGATTTGGGGTGTTTTAACGGGGGTAGAAAAGATGAAGGTTTTGGATGGGGGAAGATAAGATATGGTGGTGAACAGCTGTTTTGAAGACCTGGAGGGAGAATTGGTATTGAAGAGAGTGGGAGTTTGTTCCAGATGTGGGAGAAAAGGGGAATGAAAGACTGAAGGTGAGCAGAGAGAGTCTTGATTTTGGCAGTTTAACCAGAAGAGGGTTGCTGGCAGTTATTGTGCATCCTGCAGGAAAATTTGAGGGACAGATCAGGGGGAGCTAGGCCGGAGAGAAGTCGGTAGAAGACAGGAAGACCACCAACCTGCTTGTGGTGAGAGAGTGAAAGGCCCTTACACGATTGCTGAGAATCTCTAGTTCTATATTTAACTGATTTTTGGTGATCTGTGTGTGTACTGCTAAAATTGGGTCAGGCTGCTGAATTTACAGAGCAAAGATACTGGAGACATTAACATTGTGAATTGATAAGATGCCTACATGACAATGGACAATGCTGCACTTGTATCCAAAAAAAGTACAGGATGTTCTGAAAACAAATATGGTTTCTTTGAGTGCAGGTCCATGTTTTTGAAACGCATGATGTTCTGATTCCACCCAGATACATTCCCATTGTACCTCCTTTGAATCCATTTTCATGCAGTCCAATTTATTGATCGAAAGGTAGAATATGGCCGTTTATAACGAAGTATTTATCTCCTTTTATTTATTTTATTTTAATTTTACAAATTTTGGGCTATGGAATAGAATGTCTTTTTACATATTCTTTTAACAGGATCTAACGCTAATAGTGGAGCTGTCCCCCCCAACCCCCTACACACACACACACACGCACACGCACACGCATACGCACACACACACACGCAGGCACACACACGCAGGCACACACACGCAGGCACACACACGCAGACACACACACACACACACACACACACACACACAAACACCTCTCACATACATCCATGTGCAGACAAATATATGAGACACAACACAGGACTGTTCGACGAGACTAACAGCCGCTGAGCTTGGGGGCTAGGGGGCAGTGTGGTGTGGGGGGAGGGGGGTTGAGGGGAAAGGCTGCCATCTCCCAGGGTATTCTGGGTACCAGCGACGTCCCAACAATGGCGCTGCATTTCTCACTACACTCATCGTGTGTAATTTTTTCTTGAATTGTATCAACAATATTTTCAAATTGATGTGTTCAATGGCATTTAGATCTGGAATTATTTCTGGACACTTCAGAACAGTCCAGCATTTTGTCTTGAACCATTCCTGGGTGCTTTTTGAAGTGTGTTTGGTGTCATTGTCCTGCTGCAAGACCCATGACCTTTGACGGAGACCCAGCTTTCTGACACTGGGTTGAACATTGCGTTCCAAAATGCTTTGGTAATCTCCTGATTTGATGATGCCATGCACACATTCAAGGCACCCAGTGCCAGAGGCAGCACAGCAACCGCAAAACATCACTGAACCTCCTCCATGTTTGACTGTAGGGAAGGTGTTCTTTTCTTTGAAGGCTTCATTTTGTTTTCTGTAAACATAGAGATGATGTGCTTTACCAAAAAGGCCTAATTTTGTCTCATCTGTCCACCGGACATTCTCCCAGAAGGATTTTGTCTTTTTCGGGTATGTTTTGGAAAACTCCAGTTGGGCTTTCTTATGTCTCTCAGCAGTGGGGTTCTACCATGGAACCCCCCTTTCATTGAGTTGGCGACGGATGGTGCGAGTTGAACCTGTCGTACTTTGTGTCTGAAGGTCAGCTTGAATCTCTTTGGTAGTTGATTGAGGTGCCTTCTCCTCCATTCGAACAATCCTTCGCTGCAATGTTCGATCAAGTTTTCTCTTGCGGCCACATCCAGAGAGGTTGGCTACAGTGCCATGGACCTTAAACTTCCTGATAACATTGCTTATGGTGGACACAGGAACATCAAGGTCTCTGGAGATGGACTTGTAGCTGTGAGATTGTCCATGCTTGGCTACAATCTTGTGTCTGACCTCCTCAGACAATTATCTGGTTTTCTTTCTTTTCTCCATGCTCATTGCAGTACACACAGTGACATAAAACAGCAGAATGACTCCTTTTCTCCATTCAAACTGGTTGAATGAGTGATTTTTATATTGCTGGCACCTGCAACTCACCACAGGTGAGTTCAATTCCAAAGTAAAGGAGAATCACCTGCTTGAAATCTAATTATTTCTAACAACTTCTGAAAGGTGCCAATAATATTGTCTGAGACATTTTGGATTTTTTTGTGGAATAAGCTAAGATTTCGTAATTTTTTCAGCTTTTTTGTTTTGTTCCACTGCAAACCAAAGAAATACATTTTTCCTTTTACAAGCTGCTTGTAGAGTGCTTGCCAAGCAGCTTATGCACTCCCATAATACTGTTGAGATCCCTAGAGTGTCGCACAATGTCCAAATTAGACAAATGAACACTTTTACAATAGTCGGAACTGCTGCTGAGGTCAATTCCACAGTTAAAAATTCGAAATTTGGTTCGGGTGAAGAGTCTCGATCTTTGCGGAAATTAAATAAAGGCATGAACACTGGTGTTTATAAGCAATGCGATGCATCCAGGAATACAGTGATTCATAGGTATGAAGATCAGCTATATTACAATTCATAGAAATGAAGCTTGTTGTACAGAAACAGACCTATTCAGAGTCAAGGAATGCTTGAGTTGAGCAGACAAAACGGCAGAATTAAGACACCAAGCAGAGCGACCTGAATGCAGGCTGACCAAAGGTAAGCCTGTTAGTGTAAATTATCTTCAAAAACACACCCAAAGACCCAGTTTTCACTCATGCAATACCTTGGAGTTTGCATGTATAGTATGCATGCAAAGTTTTGGGGCTGCTAGGTTTCATGGTTTTGTAGTTCTAGAGGAGACGAACACACACACACACACACACTGCCTTTTATTAATTATAGATAAAGCATTCTTTAAAGGGAAAAAAAATAATCTGCCGCAATAATAATTCCAAACATAGTTTGCTTTCATTTTCAACTTTTGCAAGCATGTTTATTAAATGACCCTTACATATCAAAACATTCAATCTTCATTTTAGTTTGGCTATAGTGGTGGTTCCCTGAATAAGCCTTAGGGTTCAGTCCAAACAATGTGCTCTCTGTTAACTCTTTTCTTAAACTTAGGTGATGCGTTAACAGAAATCGTCATGAAGTTACATGATCAGTCAATGGAATAAGTTGTACTTCTCGTACTTCTCTCTCTCTTGTACTTCTCGACGTCACCATCATCCAAGACCTGGCTTGAACATGTAGCAAAGCTGGCTTCTAAAGCCATTCACAGACTGGGGATCTTGCATCGTTCAAATGTTACCCTGATAATCATAACTACTCAGAGCAATACAAGACCTTTGTTCTTAGCTCAATGGAGTACTGCTCTCCCCTAGCCCTAACAGCATTAACAGTTGCCCACAAAGTGTGGACCGTTACTACTTGTGGACAAGGTGAGACTACATGGGGCAGGCATATTCTCTTCTTTCAAGCTCATTATTGAGTCAGGAGTGTTTTATCATGGTAATGCACCTGAAACGTAGAATTCAACTAATTTATAATCGTGACCTCTGACGTACCAGCTCAATGTCCTCATTACTAGCCACCCATCTTGTCCAAATAATTGACACTAAAGATGTCTTTCACTACCGTACATCACAGTGAATCACTCTGCTACTTGACAAACTGTGCAATATCCAGGTTGTTTGTTATCCAAGCGCAAGGGTCCTATACTTACCAGTGAGTCTTCATCATTATGTTTATGTCTGCATGAGTTCGAATTACCTTGGGATAGTCTCTTGAAGTTCCATACAATCACTGCCTTTTAAAATTAAATCACGGTGTTTGTTCTTCCAGGTCATACATCCTAAAACAGATGAGCAGAGAACACGTCTTCAGGAAGCCTGCAAAAATATTCTGCTTTTCAAGAATGTTGATGAAGTAGGTTTTGACAGCTTTACTCTCTGCTTTGGCATTTTTCTAGATTATTTGGTGTATTTTGTTTTTGTGATTTAGCTGAAGGCTGGATGAGTGCCTTTCAGAAAATGAGAATTCTGTCTTGCAAACTGCATTTTTATTTCCACAGGATCACTTTTTCATTTGTTCTTAGATTTTTATCTTTGAGTTTGTTGCAATGTTTGCTTGGATTTATTGGGTTGTGGAAGGAAGGATGAGGGGAGGGTGATGTCTTCTCATTTTGGGGGCATATTCATTCTATTGCTTGTTTTGTCCAACTGCAGCCCCACTGCTACAGTGGCATTAAATTTCCTTTTATCTCTGTCACCTTACTTTTCCAGGAGCTTAGATACCTGTCTAGAAGTATTGGTATCTTAATATACAGTATATCTATAGCCATTCACAAGTAGCGCATACATGAGAATCCCAATGCTGCATGCCCCCTCAGCCGCCGTACCGGTTTCGTCACATGTTGGTGAATCATCAGTGATGGCGTCGACAGAAACGCACACTACTGTGGCTCCCAAGCATGTACCATGTGGAAAGTAATTCGCAGTTAACATACAAATAAATAACAAAATTCCAATCACTTCCCTCACCTGTAATTAGAGGGAGTAACCAATCAGCTCTCACCTAATCAATTACCCCAGGTGGCTAGGATTTCTATAAATTAAACTCCATGCTCTTTCAGCCAAAGAAAGCTGCATAAAGCAAACAATAAAAGATGGTGAAGATCCAAAGCTGGATCTGGTAATACTTAAATGATTCTTCACCATTGAGTGTTTTGGCTAAAACCGATATGTAACATGATATCTCAAAAAGGTATGGACAGATTCGGACGAAACTTGGTGGACTGTTTGGGTGTGTGACAAGGACACATTGATTTGATTCTGGCAAAGAACCGAAGCTGGATCCGGATCCGACAAAAAAATTTTTAAAGCGATTCTTCACCACTGAGAGATTGGGCCAAAAACGATACATAGCAGGATATCTCAAAAAGTTATGGATGGATTTGGACAAAACTTGGTGGAGAGGTTGTGGCAAGGAAGAATCGATTCAATTTTGGTCAATATCTGGATCCGGCTAGTACATATTTTTAAGTGATTCTTCACCATTGGGAGAAACGGCCAAAAACGTGGACGTGCAGGATATCTCAAAAAGTTGTGGACTGATGATTTTGATTAAATGTGATTCTGTATTGTGATTTTCTGGTCTACTCTGGGATACAAAACCTGAACTGTTCACCTGACGGAGGTATGCTCTCCACTGAGTGCCGTTATAGTTATTGAAATGTAGTTTTTATATATTATTGCCTGTTTGTCTGTTGTGCATTTCTTTCCGACTGAGAGTGAGGCTCATAAAAGAGCAAGCAAGGCTTGTATAATTCTCACTGCTATTTTCCTGAAGGGAACAAAGCTTAAATTCATAAAATGTGATCTCATTCTTACTAATCCTATTACCTCAGCAGTTGAAATACTCCACTTGGAAATGATTATGCCACCACGACGTAATATAATCCTGAAATAAAAATTACAGCAGCACCTTCATAACAAGAATGGTGTGTGTTTGATGAAAATATATGCACAGTAATATTATGCAATCTTCACCTCGTTAATTTACTTTAAAACGAATGCAAACCATTTATCTTTAAAAAAAAGTAATTGATTAATCGACTATTTAACCATGCTCTGCTCTTTATTCTGCCCCACTGGTACCCAAGCCTTAACCCTTTGCCACATCGGTTTGCATTGAAGGAAGCACAAATTAAATCTCACATAAAAGGCTAAGGAGATTGTTAAATATTGCCATCAAAAACTATAAGCAGTTGAAGAAAACACCATTATGATCTATTTGCCTGCTGCTGGATCTGAGACAAACTCCATCCTGTGCTGATGGACCAATATGGTGTTTTCCGTCACTGTCTGTTGTTACATAATTGTCTCAAGTTTGGCCCTTTCCTGTTAGATGGCGCCCTCTAATGCCATTGTTTTGTAACATTGCTTTCATTATTATTTGTTTGTTGCAAGAATTTGCATTTCTGTCACAGCCTACCAGACTTGATCAATCTCGAAATATACCAACAAATTATCACCTTCATCTTTGACATACAACAACAACAGGCATTTTAAGGCCATTTTCCCTACAAGAGTGGGGGTTAGGTAGCCTTGCTGTCCCCATGAAAATCTTCTCCATTTTGCCCTATTTTCTGCATCTCCCCTTGTTAACCCCCTTGCCCGCATTTCTTCTTCGACAATCTTTAGCCAAGTCTTTCTCGGTCTTCCCCATCCTCTACTTCCTTCTACATTCATTTCCATCACTCTCCTCAACCAGTCACGTTCATCCTTCCTCAACACATGACCAAACCATCTCAAACTGTTTCTCTTCACAGCATCCATCACAGGCTCTATTCCCATCATCTTTCGCAATTCATCATTTGTCTTCCTCTCTCTCAACGATACTCCACACATCCACCGAACCATTCGCATTTCCACCTTTTCCAGCCTTCGTTGCTGCTCTACGTTCATTACCCATGTCTCGCTCCCATAAATCATAACACTTCTCACACATGCAGCATACACCTTTCCCTTCAGCCTCAACGACACTCCCCTCCTCGTCAGCACGCCACTCAGTTCCCGAAACTTCTTCCATGCACATCTCACTCGAGCAACCGTTGCCGAGTCTGACCCACCTTCTCCATTCAGCATGTCTCCTAGGTAACAAAATGTTTTCACACCTTCCAGCTTCACACCGTCTACAAGATCCAACTCAGCATTTCCTCCATCTGCAGCTCCCTCTGTGCATACCTTACACTTGAATGTAGCTGCCACACTGGTTAATGACCCTATCAAACCACGACATTTTTGATGAACCCACTCAGCGCACATTGTTCATTGAATGGAATTCACTCCGACACCCTTCCTGCACACAGCACACGGCCACTTCCCAGTTCTTTCCACCTCACCACATGCTTTACAACTTGCCATCACCTCCGTTTTTCCGATATTCACCTTCAGACCTTTTGTCTCCATGCAATCCTTCCACTTGTTCATCTTCTCCTTCAGTCCATCCATACTTTCTGCAATCAACACCAGATCATCTGCATACAACAACTGCCACGGTAAACCCTCCTTTACGTTCCGAGCCAGCACCTCCATCACAGCTACAAATAGTAGTGGACTTAGTACCGACCCCTGATGCACTCCCACCTTCACGTCAAACTCACCACTGTTCCCGTCCTTCGTCCTTACAGCTGTACGCGCTCTTTTGTACATTGCCATCACTACTCTGATCAACCATTCCTCCACTCCTAACTTCCTCAATGCCCATGTCACTACTTCACGTGGAACCCAATCGAATGCTTTCTCCAGATCAACAAACCCAAGAAACAACTTCTTCCTCTTCTCCGTATACTTCTCCTGCAACTGCCTCACAATAAAAAGTGCGTCTGTCGTTCCTCTTACTGGCATAAATCCAACTGCATTTCGTCAATCTTCACTTTCTTCCTTATCCTCCTCTCCAACACCCTTTCCAATACCTTCATTCCAGGCTCTAATAACTTTATCGCTCGATACGAGCCACAGTCCAGAGGGTCACCTTTCCCCTTGTATAGAGGGACGAGGGTACTCAGTTCCCAATTCACTGGAATGCGGCCTTCTTTCACCACCAGATTGCAGATCTCTGTCATTCTCTTCACACCCCAATTTCCCGCTGCCTTCAACATATCTCCCACAACTCCCATCGGCCCTCCCGCTTTTCTACTCTTCATTGCTTTTATCGCTTCCTCAACTTCCTTCTCAGTTATCTTCTCTGCCGGTCCTAAAACTGGGTTACTCTCTATGTTGCCATCCCATTCATTCTCTGTATTCAACAGCATTTCCATATATCTCTTTCATCTTCCTTTAATTCCATCTGGGTCCACAACGATTTGTCCCACTTCATCCTTCAAGCAACTAACCCCCATCACATCGCACCTCTCTTTCGCTATCTGCTTTGCAATCCTGAATACCGCTCTCTGACCCTGTTCCAAATCCAAGCGTTCTCCAAACATTTTCCTGCATGCCTCCTGCGCCTTTGCTACCTCTTTCTTTGCAGCCTTCTTGGCTGCCTTATAACTTTCATGCTCTGCCTTTTCTGCCCCCATACCCTTCGCCTTCTGCCACTCCTTGAACTTCTTCCTCTTCTCGTCAATCTTCTTTCCAACTTCATCATCCCACAACCATGTTTCCGAGTGCCTCGGTGGTCCTTTTGTCCATCCACATACCTCACCAACGGCTCCCAACAGACTATCTTTCATTGACATCCAACCACTTTCAAGCTCAACCACATCATCCTCTTCCATACTCAGCCTCTCTTTTAATGCCTCCCTCACTGTCACCTCTTTCAACCTCCACACCTTCATTCTCGGTTGGTACTTCACCTGCCGAGCTCTCCTCGCACTTTTCACCCTTATGTCACAGACAACCAAGTGGTGCTGTGAAACAGCCTCCTCCCCCGGGATCACCTTTGTGTCTCGGAGGTGCCCCCTTTCTCGCCTACACACCAGCAGGTAGTCAACGGTTGTCGTCGACCCACCTGACGTGTATGTAACAAGCTCATTATCCTCTTTCTGGAACTGAGTATTACAAATCAACAAATCAGCTCCATCAGCAAACTCCAAAATCCTTTCACCTTCTCCATTTCTCACACCATATCCGTAACCCCCATGAACTCACTCAAAACCGTCCATACTCCTTCCCACATGTCCATTTAGGTCTCCTCCTACCACAACAACTTCCTCATCTTTCACGTTTTCCATCAGCTTCTCTATTGCACACCAGAACTTGTCCTTCTCTTCATCGCTCCGACCAACCTGCGGAGCATATCCCGAGATGACGTTCACCAAGAGCTTTCCGTGAACCTTTCACTCACTCTAGTCACACTCACCACACTGTCTACAAACTCCTCAGAAAACAGGACACCAACACCATTCACGCCCTCCGGGCACCCTTGCCACACAAACTTGTATTTCTGTCCCTGCCTACCCTTCACCATTCTCACACCACTTCCCTTCCATCTCGTCTCCTGCACACAACATATGTCCACTCTTCTTCTGACCAATACTTCCACCACTTCTCCTGATCTCCCTGTCATTGTCCCCACATTCAATGTCCCAAACTTCAGAAACCGATCTCCACGTCGGGCATCATACTTTTTGTCGCCATAAATGGAGTGATTGCCACCCTTGCTTTGATCGGGTTCCCCACCTTGAGTTTTGACGAGAGGGAGTGGGGTCCCCCACGGGGTACTTCGGGCTCTACCCTGCCCATATGTCGTTGTAATTGTCATGGTTCTCTTTTTGAGGCAATGTTTTTATGGCCGGATGCCCTTCCTGATGCCAACCTTTTCAGTCGCCTCTTCCGACACGCAGGGATACGGTGTACCTATTCTAAACCGGGGTACACACCGGGGATCGATCTATCTATCTATGACATGTAGTCTACTAATTAATTCAGCTGGCCCTTGAGCCACTTGCTGCCCTTGTTTATTACTTAAATGCTGTGTTCAGCCATCATCACTCTGGTTGAGGATCCATGGACATGATTTGATCTGGCATCCTGAAAAATGCAATTCTAATTTCGAAATACAGTATAGTTTTCCCTTTTCTGCAAAATCCCTTCAAAGTCCACTTTTTTTGTAAATCTTTTGGTCTAAAGGCCACTCTGCTGTGCGACCCTCCACCCCAACCCACTTTTTCATACGAACAACCATTTAAGCAGATATTGGGCTATGCTTACCCAAGGGACTCATGTGGTTTAAGTTGAAGTGTACCACAGCATGAACACCACTTAATAAACAATTAATATTTATAAATAGATGCATAATAAAAGAATGCTGGATATTTTATTTCCTATACAGTCGGACCCCGCTATTCATGGGGGATACGTTCCTGGGAAATGCCGCGAATTGCGAAACCGTGAGTGGGGGAGTGGGTGGGGGCATTGTTTCAATGGAAAAAGGGGGATTGGTTCCCGAATCGTGCAAATCCGCGAATAGCGAGGAACAAACCGCGAATGGCAGGGAAAAATTTGTGAATGGCGAGGCAAAATCCCCAAATGGTGAGGCAAATCCCGCGAATGTCGACGATAATCCATGAAGGTTGATGAAAGTCCCGGAAATGGCGAGATAAAACCCGCGAATGTCGGCAATAATCCACGAATGTTGATGAAAATCTGTAAATGTATGCCGTGCCATTTTTTCAATGGGGAAAAGGGAGATAGCTAATTACACTAATAGATACTGTGGAGTGTTTTCATTCTGTACAGTAACTCACAGGGATGACGTGTTATGCAGCTGGTGGGATATCCCACGAAGCAATGTTTACCATCTGTTGGGATATCCCGCAAAACATTGTTTACCTGTGAACAGTGAAATCACGTGAAGCTGTTCACAGTGTGAATGGCGGGATATCCCTTGAAACATTGCTTACCTGTGAACGGCGGCGGGATATCATGTGAAGCTATTCACAGTGTGAATGGCCGGATATCCCGTGAAACATTGTTTCCTTGTGAACGGCGGCAGGATATTGCGTGAAGCTATTCACAGTGTGAATGACGGGATATCCCGCAAAAGCCACGGAAGCGCGGAACACAGGTCAGTGAACGCAGGTGCAGGTCATGCTCGCGGCTCGTAGAAGATGTTTTTGTGCATGTCCAGCTGCTTTATGCATGGCTGGTGAAAGATGGGTTTTATAAATGTGTCAAGCTCACGGCTCGTGAAATTATTTTTTGTGCCCCCGAAAAACCACACATTTGTGGGACACAGCCGCGAATAGAAACAAAAACGCGAATTTGTGGAACACATCCGCGAATAGAGAAATGGGTCGCATTTTATCAACGGCGAAAACGTGGAACCCGCGAATAGCTGAACCACGAACAGCGGGGTCCGATGGTACTGTACATCATCAAGGCTTGTGGAAGAGCAATAACAGAAGAACAGACAATGACGTTCACACTCATGGGATAAACAAAAGTTACCACAAAAAGTAGAATCCGAATCCAAAAAGATCGCGACTGGGGTCCCTGATCGGGAATAAAATAAATTCAAAATATTTTGGAAAATAAAATAAAATAATCACATATATCAGCTTTTAATAAGCCTATAGACCGATCCGATAAGGACGATCGTGCCCCCTTCGCCGATAGGCGGCGCTCTTGCGTCCGCCATTACTGGGAGGCGTCCCGATCCAAACTTAACTCCAGTTGGCTGCGCCAGCACAACTTTCATCGCGATCGTACATGAAAAGTGTCCGTGATAATCGTTCTCAAGTGTTTCTCTATACGTGTGGAGCGGTCGTGGACACCTGGCACCTGAAGGCACACGATACAAACCCCGTTCTCGGCGATATCGCTGGGCGCCGAAGGCGCACGGCCATGCCGCCCTGAAGGCACCTGGCACCTTGGGGTACCCAGTTTCCACTTCCACCTGCACCAAACCTATTTTGTTAGCAACCGCGTATCCTATGCTACGCCATGCCGAGCCCCCTTCCGCCTCAGCCCCGAGTTTCTCGACCACTACGATAACGACTCTTCTGACCAACCCGACTAGGTGTCTGTCCCTTCATCGACTCCTCCATACGGCCAGGTCTTGGCGGCCGTACCACAGCCGCCCTGCATGGATTCTTCTCTGAGTCCACTTCCGCCCGGGCCGGCCACCTCTGGCAACTACGGCTAGGCCCCGAGTGGCCGCTGCCGAGCCCCAAGTTCCTTGATCACTAGGGTCGCGACTCCTCTGGCAGACCCGACTGGGCCTCCATCCCTTAGCGCGGGCCGCCTCACCGGCTCCTTATCGCTTCATCGACTCTTCCATACGGCCAGGTCACGGCGGGTGTATCACTGCCGCCCCGCATGGATTCTTCCCTCAGAGTCCACCTCCGTGCGGGCCGCCACACCGGCTCCTCGCCGGTCGTATAGCTCGGTGGACCGGTCGTATCGTCCACGATTCCATCTTCTCCGATGAATCTAACAAACAAATATATTTTGTATCGATATTCTTTCGGCAAAGTGAACTGAGACCGGTAACTGCATGTAATAGTCAGGTTCACTATGTTAACAAATATAATTTCGTTCAAAATTTTGGGATTAGCAAAACTATACATTTTTGGAATATTCAGAGCATGAGGAATCCAAAAATTAATGTTTACATTTGCGTAGACACCTTTGCGAAAATGACACTCAGGACAGTGATGAAGATAGTCAGGTTCACTATGTTAACAAATATAATTTCGTTCAAAATTTTGGGATTAGTAAACCTGTACATTTTTGGAATCTTCAGAGCATGGAGAATCTGAAAATCAATGTTGGCATTTGCACAGACACCTGCATGGCCGCCATTTTGGATTTTGAAAATGGCCGCCATAAAATACATATTTTGCGCGATCTCGGCTTCTAGTCAACCTAGAGACTTAATTAAATATGCTAATCCTATGTTTTCTGGGTCAAGGAATCCAATAAAGGCCTCAAAATAGTGCTCAGGATTATAGAAAAGCAACAAACAAAGGTAATTGAAAACCATTGTCTTTATATTTGTGATATAACTGTATTACATAATACATGATATTGCAAGTCCTTTGAAGTTATAGGTTGTTATAGGAAGTTATAGGTAGTATCAGATTGAACTATATGTCCTATACACAGGATCTACGAGGTCTATACCATTCAGGAATATGCTTTTACAGATCTTCATCACTGTCCTGAGTGTCATTTTCGCAAAGGTGTCTACGCAAATGTAAACATTAATTTTTGGATTCCTCATGCTCTGAATATTCCAAAAATGTATAGTTTTGCTAATCTACCAATATTTTGAACGAAAAAACATGGTGAACCTGACTATAATCTAAATGCTGGAGAGCAAGCCGAATGAAGCGGACGCCTCCCAACTATGGCGGTGTCTATAGAGGGCGCCCGTCCATTGAACCCTCCATTGGATCGGTCTATACGATACAACCATGGCAGGTATACAAAACTCAAAACGCCGAGGATTATACACACAAAGTTATGGATTACATCCAATGAATTATTTGCGATCGGGGAATGGGAAATGGGAATAGGTCGAAACGGGATTCTAAACATGAATGGTTCAAAATTTTAGATGGGATTTCTTCCTTCCTTCGGTGTAAGTGCTGCTTCATCAGGATGAAGATTACTGTGGGCGGTGCATAGGCACAGAATGCTGGCTTGATTGCTTAATGCCTCAAACAAATGACAACATGCGTTATGTAATAAAGCCAAAACATTGCTATTGCTTATGTGCACATTACATCATGTTTATATAGCTTGGATTTATTCCAATTCCACTGGGCCATAAAGGAATTATCCTATGGCTGATTTTTACTTTGATTAAAATCCAGATTTGCAATGAATTTGTACGGATGATAGTTAAAATCAGCATGACTTAAAGTTTTCAGATTGTATATGGCATTATTATTCTAAAAGTGGTGCTTGGAGAATGTAGTGGTGCTTATACAAGAGGTGGGCTTGTGTGTGTTTTGATGTTTATGCTTGGCTGAAACTCCCAAATGTGGCTTATTGGTCATTTTGGTGGTGTTTTTTTTTGTTGTTGTTGCTGAAACTTGTGATTTATACTCTGATTTTGTTTGTGCGTATGCTGCTATAATCTGAGACTGATATCTAATCTATATTTCTGAACAACTTTATTTGAAAGCTATATTTTCAGAGTTTTGATATAGGGTGTTGCAAAATAAATGATACTTTTCCCCCCCAGATTGTATTGACCACATGTCCGCGATTTTTGAATTCAAATTTCGCGTGTGTCATGACGTGTCGCGCACGTTGCCTGTGTGTTGTCTCCATCATATTTGCCACTAATGTTCGTGTCTTTGCTGAAATATTTTAAAAGTCGACTTCAAATGTTTTTTGAAGCTAATGGTGGACACATTGACGCGTATTAAACGTGAGTTTTTAATTTTTGAATGAAATAAAGCCTTTGGTTAGATTTTCATCCGATTGAAACTTCATTTCATCTTTGGGGAAAAAAGTATCATTTATTTTGCAACACCCCTTACAATCTATCGTTGAAAAACTGTTGCTTATTGTGATGCATTTCTGTCAATCAGGAACAGCTTTCTCAAGTGCTTGATGCAATGTTTGAGAAGACTGTTGAGAATGGAGAGCACGTAATTGACCAAGGTGATGACGGGGACAATTTTTACGTCATTGAAAGGTTAGTGGTGTCTCTGAGCCGCCTCTGCTTTGGCTTATTTAGAGTTAGAAAAAAATGTATTTTGAAAAAGTTGCTTCAAATTGATAAAAACATTGGGGGAAGTAATAAAAAAAATTGAATCCGGTTGGTGTATAGGCAACAGACTGCTGCCTTAATCGCTCCCAAAACTTGTTTTTCTTTGCTATTAACAAAATATACAACCTTTCAGTTTTTGTGCTCTTTCAACCAGCACAATAATAAAAGGCTTCCTTGCTTTTTGATACCATTTGCTTCTGCTTGCTTTTTTATAATGTCCTGTCCAGAAGCCGATGAACACCAGCCTTGGACGAATAGCCAGAACGGTCCTTAATTCCGAGGCGCGTAGCTGAAATTGGCAGTTGATCCGTCGCGCACGTTTGAAGGAAATAAAGCGCTTACCTGAACAGAAGCCACATGGGTTTATTCCTGAACCCACGAACAAAGAAACACGACGCAACAAATGAAAAATGCCACAATAATGATTTAATAAAAATAAAGCAATGAATGAAATTAAATGCTGGGGTAAAACTAATATTTCCTACTGTGAGACGTCTCCACTCAGTCACAAAAACGCACAGGGGAAAAGATAATAAAAATTAAATGTTTTCTTTTCATTCGGCTGGCACTCAGCTCGGATCTCAACGAGGACTTTGGTGAGGTCGGCAGTGTCCAGTGATGTCGCCTGACAAAAGGCCCGCACGGTGAAACGTCCCAAAATGGCGCCGGTGAACGACGCGAGTACACCGAGCCGTGAAGCGGCAGCTAAAAACGTCCTCCTCTCAATTCTGGGCCAGTAAGCACAACGCAGCCCCCAGCTACCCCAAAGAACACTACCAACCAATAATACCTCCTTCTCTAACGTTGCAAAAGTTCACACAATAGCTCCGAAAAGTCTCCTCACAAGTGCACACACAATGGATGAACCTCTTCCTCCCGCACAAAAACTCAAGAGTAAATATCGTGCCCGTCCTGCTCAAGCAAGAACCAGCAGAGAGAGGGAGCGACTTCTTCTTCCTGCTCGAAGCTTCTTGCTCTGACGTCACTCACCAATGGCTGAGCTCCACTGAACCCCCCCCCCCCCCCCCCCCGTGTCTCCACGACCAATGACAAACTTCGGGGCGTGGCCTGTCACTTTTGCCTGGCATGAGCGTCATTAAGGTGTGGCTTACTTGCCGATCCGCAATGTCCGGGCATTGTTGGCGGTGGTGGTTCTGGTGGTTGTTGTTTAAACAGAGGTTTTTATGGCCGACCTTGTTGTAAAAACGTAGGGAAAAGCCACAGGACGCAATCACATACTGGGGGAAACTAATCCTAACCCCTATCTACCTAACACAGCTTCACCCCCTGTGTGAAGACACATAAACAATCGTAAGCTCCAGTTTGCCTACTTAGATACATCGAGATGCCTCCTACTCGTCCATGGTCCATGCTATACCGATACAATCCTGCCTCTACTATGGGATTCCGTCATCTACCCCCACAAACGTAACAATAAAAAGCAAGATTGTTTGTAAAATAATGTGAGAACAATGATGAAAACACTCGTTTTTGTAATGGATTGCATCATTTATGTTTTGAGATCTGACTAAACATAATGCTGAATGAAGCTTCAATGGGTGTTATTTTTGTTTTGGCTGACGTCAAAGCAACTACGAGCCTAAATTCTGTATTTACTCACGTATAAGCCACACTTGTTCCCAGAAATATCTGATCAAAATTTTGGGTGCGTGTCATGCACGAGAACTGAAGTGAAAGGTGGATTTCTCAAGATTTCTCGCACCGACACACTCGCACGACCTCTCGCACAACCAACCTTCGTTACTGGTGCCGCCATCTTTAAAATGCAGTGCATCATGGGATATCTTATCCTATAATGAATGCATATTTATTGTTCTAACGACCAATTAGTTTGATAGAAGAATCGATATCATTCGGTTATAATACATTTGTTTCTTTTTAAAACCTTTTATCCAAACTTTAAAAAATATACACTACCTTAAATATACACTACCTCTTAAAAATATACAAGACTTGAGAGTTACTAACGAGCTCTTACTGTGTTAATCTGATTGATCTCGCATACCACTCAGTAAGAGTCATTAGGTACATTCAACATACCAAGTCGTTCATCATATTGTGTTTCATACAAGTTAGAAGTCGTCCATTATACTGAATTAACACGTTGAGTGCCGAGTCTTGTTGGCAGACAAATGCCCTGGATCATGCTGCCTCTCATACTGCAACCACACTCTACGAAATAATGAGCAGATCTCACCCACCAATAACATTGCTCGTGTAATACTTTCAAAGGCTACCACAACAGCAGCAATTCCTGTATTGTGCATGGCTTCATTCCATAGATAGTATAATGGATGTACCCACAAATAACAAAAATTGGGGAAGACCATCCTATGTACCACTATCGTTGATCTGACGTGTGTGTGTGTGTGTGTGTCGGTGTGTGTGTCGGTGTGTGTGTCGGTGTGTGTGTCGGTGTGTGTGTCGGTGTGTCGTCGATTTTTATCACCATAATTTGGGTTTTAGAAGGTGGAACAGAGTCCTCCCAGGACTCAAGGTCCAATGGGAATCCACCCCCGCTTCAGTAAAGGATTGCGATTAATGGGCTAAGTTGTGAAGTTGTGTTGTTCTCAGAATTTTATTCCAAGAACTCTTTTCAGGATCGTCACTGAGCCCCGTACAGCCCCCAAATGTAATATGTGTGTGGTAATGTTCCCAGGGATAGTTTGTAGGATATTTGTGAGGTTCTTCTTTATCATTCCCATTGCTCTAATCATCACTGGTACAATTTTGGTGCTCTTCAGCTCCCAGGATATTTTCACTTCATTCTTGCGGTCTTGGTATTTGGTCATTTTCTTTGTCTACGTTATTTAGACCAAAATCACTGGGTACTGAAACCTCAATTAGCCATGCCTTCTTTCCTTTTTGTATCTGAGTACTATGTCTGGTCACAGTGCTTTGTTTTCTATATTGACGCTGGATGGGATCATCAGGTCATACGTGAGCATTTTGTCCTTGTTTTCAATGATTGCTTTTGGTTCATGCTTCCATGAGTTTTCTGGAACTGGGATATTGAAATTTCTGCAGATGTGCCAGTGGATTACTCTACATACCTTGCTGTGCCTTTGGGTGTACAACTGTTCTGACATTAGTTTTTTTAACATCCTGATAGGAAGTGACTCATGCTTTGTGTTTCTACCTTGCAGTACCTTTGTAAATCTTTGTAAATCCATTGTTGTAGTGTCTTTGGTCTTGGGCATTAATATTGATTTGTTCTCCATCCCGGTTGAGGTGACCTCTTCTTAGCCATTCCAGTGATCCTTCTTTGTCTATCCCCAATCTGTCCAAGTCTTTTTTTTATATTTCCCTGCTCTTTTGTCTTTCTCCCAGTTGTCACTATATATCTGCTGATATATATATATATATATTTTTTTTCTTTTGTCTTTTGTGCAATCATTGGGGCTGTGTTTGTTGCTGTTTCGGTTTGGTGCGTGACATCTTCTATTCGGGTGAGAGATACCTTTTCTAGCTTGCTGTGTGTTAATCTGATTGATCTCGCATACCACTCAGTAAGAGTCATTAGGTACATTCAACATACCAAGTCGTTCATCATATTCAACATACCAAGTCGTTCATCATATTGTTCCGCTTCCGGTCTTGCCGGCGGGGGTTTTTTTTTTTTGGTTTTTTTTTGTATACTGAATCGAGGCTCGTGAAAGAGCTGACATTTATTTCACAAACAAATCAACCAGACAAACAAAATATATAAAAAGAGGGAGCGGAAGACAAGAGAAGGGGAAGCACACAAACACTTGAGGGCACACAACATTTAAGAGCAGGGAGATGTGTGGGAGGGAGGGGGGGAGGGGGGTGGCAGAAGTATCAAACACAAGGACACCAAGGACTTCCAGGACAGAAGTTGGTATTTCAAAAAAGTGGAATTGGGGTGAAATTAGCGGGGATAGAAAAGATAAATGTTTTGGATGGGGGAAGATAAGAGATGGTAAGAGATGGTAAGAGATGGTGGTGAACAGCTGTTTTAAAGACCTGGAGGGTGGAGTGGGATTGAAGAGAGTGAGGGAGTTTGTTCCAGAGGCGGGAGAAAAGAGGAATGAAGGAGTGAAGGTGAGCAGAGAGTCTTGATTTTGGCAGTTTAACCATAAGAGGGTTGCAGGCAGATCTTGTGCGGCCTGTAGGAATATTTGCTGGACAGAGCCCAGAGAGAGCTGGGGGGGCAAGGCCAGAGAGGAGTCAGTAGAAGACGGAAAGACCACCAACCTGCCTGCGGTGAGTGAGTGAGAGGCCCTTGGAGTTAGCTTCATCGCGGGAGATTCCAATGATTCTGAATGCTTTGGTTTCCGTTTATTCGCAGCTCTCCACGCTCTCCAGCGAAATCGAAGTTAAGTAATTGTTCCCATTTGTATTTTTGTTATAACTGTATTTATTTTATGGTGTGTGTACGTATATTGTGTCCCGAGGAAGATTTTTCGGTGCAAATCTTTCATACCTGTAAAGAAAATCGTGTTAATTCGTCTCGTGTCTTTTGAGGCCTTGTACAGTGTACAACCTTGAGGCTTTGTTTTTCTCTCAGCGGTCCGTCGTTTGTGCTCCAATAACTTTCGTTCTCTGCTTTTCCCAGTCTTTTCACCCCATAGCCTACTTCCTTGTGTAAATCTCAACTTAAAAAAAAAAAAAAAAAAAAAAAAAAACATTTCCTTCTCTGTTCTCATTCTTTGTTCTCATTCGTTTATTCGTTCGTTCGTTCTTCGACCACGTGTTTCTCCCCCATTTCCCCAGATAGTTTTCACTGTTATTAACCTTACAATGTTTACCCTTTCCCCTCAAGTTCTGTATTCCGTCATATATTATAACACCTTTTTCTTCTTCTTCTTTAAAAGGCTGCTTTCGACTTGCTCACCAAATCTATTCATCCCCCAAAAAAATTCCATCTCTTATAATGCCTTTTTTCTACATTCCCTAAACTCTCCTGCACTCCATCCTCCATCCAGCGTCCTTAAACGTATTTTTGACTCGAAGGTCACAAGAAACTCATTTTGCAATAAATGTTCGTTTCCCATTAATCGTACACTTTCTAAAATCCAATCTCACCCCTCCCCTCCAAATCTTCCCCATAACCCCTCCCCTCCAAATCTTCCCCATCACCCCTCCCCTCCAAATCTTCCCCATCACCCATCCCTTTCAAATCTTCCCCCTTTCCCCTCCCCTCCTAATCCTCCCCATCACCCATCCCTTTCAAATCTCCCCCCTTGCCCCCTCCCTCCTAAAGTACCCCCTCACCCCTCCCCTCCAAGACTCCCCCTCACCCCTCCCCTCCTAGACTCCTCCCTCACCCCTCTCCTCCAAATCTCCCCCATATCCCATCCCTTTCAAATCCCTCCCCTTGTCCCTTCCCTCCTAAACTCCCCCCTCACCCCTCCCCTCAAATCTCCCCACCCTCATTTCTTCTCAATTTCCCCCCTCTCACTCCCCCTCCTCAAAGCGTCCTCCCCGCTTCTTCCCCCTTCCAACTCTCACCTCCATCTCCCCCAACCTTCTGCCTCGCTCTTCCCCCTCCTCAAATAACACCTCATTGTGCCTCACCCAATCGCCATCAAACCTTTTGTCTGCCCCATCCTTCCCTTTCTCCGAGCTATTCTGAAATCTCTGACACACCTTCAACAGCTCTCCCTCCCTCTTCCACCTCTTCCACATCTTACCCTACCCCTCCTCCCCCCTGTTCTGTATCCGATGCTCCCCCTTCCTCTTCATTAACGGTATGGACCTCAAACATCCGGGGCCTTCGTTCAAACTTAACTGATCTCTCCATACAGGTTGCTTCTGTCAAACCAGACGTGATCTGCTCAACAGAAACTTTCCTCCTTCATGATGTCTCTGATTCCTTAGTATCTCTCCCGGGTTACTCCCTCCTCCGGTATGATAGACCTGAGCCTCGTCCTGGAGGTGGGGTTGCTATCTTTATAAAAAAACTCTCTTCCTCACACGCCCTGCACTGCACTCTCTCCACCTCACCCCCAGGAATACCTCTGGCTACGGCTTCCCCTTCGCTCCCACCTCTTGTTCATATGTGTGTTGTACCGTCCACCAAACAGTGATGACTCCATCTACATCTCGCTGTCTGATAATATGGACCAACCTCTATCTACTCATCCCAACTCTCTCTTCCTCATATGTGGTGATTTCAATTGTCACCATGCCAGTTGGCTGGGTGTGGGTACCTCTCTCACCAGCCATGGCTCCTCAGCAAAGGACTTCTGCGACTCATTGGGACTGACTCAATCTGTCAATTTCCCGAACTGGATCTCAGTCAACGGAGCATCTTCTCTTCTAGACTTGGTTATGACTAACTTCCCTGAAAATGTCTGCTGCTCTTCTTCTGCTCCAATCGGCTCATCTGATCATGTGCTTGTTAAAGTGGACATCTCTCTGACCATTCTCAGGGAGCCTGCTCAGCGTTGACGAGTCTGGCATTTCACTCAGGCCAACTGGCACGGTCTTCAAGCAGCCATCAATCATCTGGACTGGTCTCCCATCTCTACCACCTCTGACATCAACTCATCCTGGGAATTCTTCCAAAGTAAATTGCTCTCTCTCATGCACAGATTTATCCCATCTCGTCTTCAGTTGTCATACCCTTCCTCCCGTCCATGGTACACGGAATCTTGTGGTGAGGCTGTTGCCCAGAAACAACTTGCCTTCGTCTCCTGGAAAGCAAATCCAACGGAAGGAAATCTCATTTCCTTTCACAAAGCCCGAAACAAGTGTGTGTCCACCCTCAGGAGAGCCAGGAAACAATATCTCTCCATTCTCAAGACCGAACTCTCTTATCTGTCTCCCTCTTCCAAATCCTGGTGGCGTCTGGTCAAATCTGTTTCTGGTGTTTGTTCCCCCTCCATCCCCTCCCTTACCTCAAACGGCTACACAGCTGACTCCGCGCGTGAAAAAGCTGAATGCCTCAATTCTGTGTTTGCCTCTAAATCTTGTGTCCCAAACCCATCCCTCTCTGTACCCACCATACCCAGTCGTACCCAGCTGCTCCTGGACTCCGTGTCCTTTCCTCCTGACAAGGTGGAAACGTTTCTGTCAACCCTCGACTCTGATTCTGCAACTGGACCTGACGGCATCAGCCCACGGGTCCTAAAATCCTGTTCTTCCGCTCTTTCTCTCCCTCTCTCTGTTCTCTTCACCCTCTTTTGCTCAAGGTCAACTGCCATCTGCTTGGAAATCAGCCAACATCGCCGCTTTGCACAAAAAAGGTGCAAAAACAGATCCTAGCCACTACAGACCAATCAACCTTCTCCCAATTATCAGCAAAGTCATGGAATCCATCATTGCTTCGGATATGAAATCTTTCATCTTCTCCAATGGCTTGATCTCTGACCATCAATTTGGTTTCAGACCAGGTCACTCTACTCTGGACATGCTGCTTCTGCTGTCTCAACAATGGATGGAGGTCCTCAATGCCAAACAGGAAATTAGAGCTGTCTCCCTCGACATATCACGTGCCTCCGATATGGTGTGGCACCCCGCTCTGCTCACCAAACTCTCCTCCTTTGGTATCCATGGAAATCTCCACGCATGGCTGGCGGACTTCCTCTCTAGTCGTTGTCAACGTGTGGCCCTGAATGGGTTTCTCTCATCTCCTCTTCCTGTTCAGGCTGGAGTTCCCCAAGGCAGTGTTCTGGGCCCTGTGCTTTTTCTGGTCTTCATCAATGATCTCTCTGACTCTCTTGAAAATCCTCTCTATCTCTTTGCTGATGACTCCACTCTCTGCGCTCCATTCCTCATCCCTCAGATCGGCAGTCTGCAGCCTCCTCTCTCTCTGCAGACCTGGACAAAATCACAGACTGGGCAAACTAGTGGAACATGTCTTTCAATCCTGACAAATCTCACACTCTTACGATGTCTCTCTCCGAAAAGACCGACTGGACAACCCTCCCATCTACTTTCTGAATAATCCTCTCCAAGAAGTTCTGTCACTCAAGCTTTTGGGTCTCACTATCTGCCATGATCTTTCCTGGGAAAACCACATTTCCAAGCTGGCCTCCAAAGCCAGTCGCCGACTGGGCATCCTCCGTCATGCGAAGTCCTTCCTTGGCACACCTGAGCTCCTCACCACATACAAAGCTTTCATCCGCAGCTCAATGGAGTACTTCTCTCCCCTCTGAGCTGGTGCTCCTGCCTCACACCTAGCTCCTCTTCACGCTGTTGAAACCAAAGCGTTCAGAATCATTGGAATCTCCCGCGATCACGCTGTCTCCAAGGGCCTTTCACTTAATCACCACAGGCAGGTTGGTGGTCTTTCCGTCTTCTACCGACTCCTGTCTGGCCTTGCTCCCCCAGCTCTCTCTGGGCTCTGTCCCCCAAATATTTTTTCAGGTCGCACAAGATCTGCCTTCAACCCTCTTATGGTTAAACTGCCAAAATCAAGACTCTCTGCTCACCTTCACTCCTTCATTCCTCTTTTCTCCCGCCTCTGGAACAAACTCCCTCACTCTCTTCAATCCCACTCCTCCCTCCAGGTCTTTAAAACGGCTGTTCACCGCCATCTCTTATCTTCCCCAATCCAAAACCTTGATCTTTTCTACCCCCGCTAATTTCACCCCAAATCCACTTTTTTGAGGTGCCGACTTCTTTCCTGGAAGTCCTTGGTGTCCTTGCGTTTTATACCTATCCTGCCTCCCCCCAGGCCCTCTCCCTCCAAAAACATCTCCCGATGTCCCTGCTCTCAAATGTTGTGTTTGTGTGCTTCCTCCCCTTCTCTCCCCATCTTGTCGACCGCTCCCCTCTTTATATACTTTGTTTGCTTGTTTGTTTGATTTGTTTGTTTGATAAATGTTAGCTCTTTCACGAGCCTCGACTCTGTATACAAAAAAAAAAAAAAAAAAATTTGTACTCGGTAGTCTGTTGAACTTTTCATGTACTATGCTAATCATAGTCGTTGCTCTTTGCACTTGATTGAGTTCCATCAGGCCTCGCCACCTTCTTTTTTGCTCAGCAGGTACATTATTGGGATGCACTGTTTTTTGTAGAACATTTTATGGATAGTGAGGAGTTTCCTTGTTTTGATTTCTATTTTTTGATATCTGCTTGTGGCCAGTTTACTATTCCACAGCTGTAATGGAATACTGGTACTGCTAGTTGGTTTATGGCTTTGATTTTGTTGCTTGGGTTGACATATGTTTTCAGGATCAGCCTCGTTCTACGCAGGTATTCTTTGGTAATTGTTTTGTGCATTTTCTATGACATATTTGGGGACCCTCTTCTGCTCTAATAGATTTGTAAGATGCTTTGTTGTCTAGATCCTGTGTTGTTGTATCTTGGTCGATTTTAATGTTGTCTGTTTTTGTTAGTCTGCCTTGCACGAATGTGCACTTGGCACACTTATCTAGGCCAAATTCCATTTGGATGTCGGCGGAGAACCGTTTCACTAATTTCAGTTTTCTGTCAATTTTACGCCGTTCGGTGCATGGAGTTTTTAAATCATCCATGTACAGTAGATGTGTCACCTTTCTTGTTTCTTTTCATGTTATTTTATTGGATGTTAGGGTGTATCTAGGTCCTTGCTACTCTGTGTGTATTTCTCTGTGTGTGTGTGTGTGTGTGTGTGTGTGTGTGTGTGTGTGTGTGTGTGTGTGTGTGTGTGTGTGTGTGTGTGTGTGTGTGTGTGTGTGTGTGTGTGTGTGTGTGTGTGTGTGTGTGTGTGTGTGTGTGTGTGTGTGTGTCTGACTGTGGCTGACTGTGGCTGACTGTGGCTGACTGTGGCTGACTGTGGCTGACTGTGGCTGACTGTGTCTTTCTGTGTTCGCTCACTTTTTGGTTGTTGTGGTTCCTCCCATCATGGGCTTTGCAAGCACATTTTAATAACACCGCTGTTGTATTAAATAAATGACCAAGGGTGACGACATCCAAGGCAATAACCATACATGTTAGCGGCTTTTAGGGTCCTGCTTTTGATGATGCAGAGAGCTGTCTGGGCGGAGGCAGCACTGAAGTGCCTTTTGCCTATTTGGTGACGGTACACTCAAGTCAGAGCACTGATTTGCATTATATGTTCATCACAAACAAGACTGACGGTCTAACAACCACAAAGCCGGGCTTGTTGTACACCGCTCCTTTCCTATTCCATCTCCAGGCGCTGCATGACGTCATCGCCGGGCACAGAAGGGGGCTCAAATTTAAACGAATGAAAAAAAACACCTGTTTGTTGGGTTCTGGGCAACATACCTCAAAATTTAACATTTTTTTTTTTGGACGTTTAATTGCTGTGTGTGTTCTATGATCCAGTTTTATTTTTGTGAAAGAGTCGGTAATTGTTTGAAAAGGACCAAGAGATTGGACAATGTTGAAATGAAAGTTTTTGTATAAATTATTTGACATGATAAAGAAGTATTGTTTCCACAGGGGGACATTTGACATCTTTGTTGTGGTCAACAATGAATCCTGTCTTGTGGGCTCGTACGATAACCAAGGAAGTTTTGGAGAGCTCGCATTAATGTACAATACTCCTCGGGCTGCCACCATTGTGGCAACATCGGAAGGCTCACTTTGGGGCCTGGTGAGTTTCCTTTTGCTTCTCAGTCTTTTTTTTTATTTCTCTCCTTCTGGGTCTAATGTTGTAAAATAAATCGCACACACATATGCAGACAAACACATGAGTCTAAATAAAACTGACTTTATTTAGGATAAAAACGGTCACTGAGCTTCGGGAAAATATTGTCACCATTGATGTCCGGCCATAAAACATAAATAAACATAAGACATAAAAACATAAATATTGTCAGCATCTGGCCATAAAACATTGCTTCAAAAAGGGGACCACGGTGCCCGAAAAAGGCCAACCCCTGCTCTGCAGGGAAAAACGGCCTCTAAAGGTGTTTTTTTTTCTAAAGGTGATGTCATTTGTATTACTGTTGCCAGTTATGTTATTCTCCCAGACTCGTAGCGGATGCTGCAACCATTATGCCACAGAGTCTGGTATACCTAAACTTCAGTCTGGTATCCTTAAGCGTGTGATTGAATTAGCCATGCTTGTGCACATGTGCTTGCAAGTATCTTATTAGTAAATTTAATGCAAAACCTTAAGTTTTTGCAAGGTTTAATTTGATGTTTAAGGAGAGTTTTAAAAAAAATATTGCACATGACTATTATTGGAAAAAAGAATGGAAAATGATTGCATTTTTGAAGTACTTTTGAAGCCATTTGTATGTACAGTATCTGGTATGTGCGGACATATCCTCGAACGCTGCAGGCCATGATTGATGATGGTGTGAGTTGTTGCTTTTGACAAATCTCTTCCCTTCGTTGGTGTGCTCACTAAGCATTGTGCGTTGTGTGATGGCTCTATAAAGATGGGTGGTGACCAAGAGAGCAGGTGCCAAACCTACACAGAGAAGCGACTAAAGTGGTAGCGGTGTGTGCTATCCCTCTACCAAGCTCTATTCCTATGAGCAACGTTTGCTGCAGGTGCAGTAAATGCAACATGAAGTCTGGTGGACATAGGTGCAGCAGACTGGTCAGATCATCGGCATGATGACGGCTGCTCTTGATATTCATATTTTACACAGCTGACACATATTGGGCAGCTGTCAGCGGATGCTGCACAACAACAACAACAACAACAACAACAACAACAACAACAACAACAGGCATTTAAGGCCATTTTCCCTGCAAGAGCGGGGGTTAGCCTTGCGGTCCCCATGACAATCTTCTCCATTTTGCCCTATTTTCTGCATCTCTCCTTGTTAACCCCCTTGCCCGCATTTCTTCTTCCACCATCTTTAGCCAAGTCTTTCTCGGTCTTCCCCGTCCTCTACTTCCTTCTCCATTAATTTCCATCACTCTTCTCAACCAGTCACTTTCATCCTTCCTCAACACATGACCAAACCATCTCAACCTGTTCCTCTTCACAGCATCAATCACAGACTCTATCCCCATCATCTTTTGCAATTCATCATTTGTCTTCCTCTCTCTCAACGATACTCCGCACATCCACCGAACCATTCGCATTGCCACCCTTTCCAGCCTTCGTTGCTGCTCTACGTTCATTACCCATGTCTCGCTCCCATAAATCGTAACACTTCTCACACATGCAGCATACACCTTTCCCTTCAGCTTCAACGACACTCCCCTCCTGCTGCTGCACAGTGATGTCTCAATTGGTGCATCCAAAACAAAACCCCAACTTCACAACAAATAAAATGATTCATTAAACAAATAAATACTCTCAAACAAATGGCAAACCTCAACCTTCATATCCAACAGCAAATGAAGCCTTGTGTTGGCTTAACGGTTAAGGTGGCTGGCTTGAGATTCTAGGGTCCTGAGTTTGAACCCTCGTCATTCCTTTGAGTTAACACCAGGTGGGTTGACTCGGCCTGTCATCGTTCCGAGGTTGGCAAAATGAGTACCGGTTGACTGGTAATAGAGGGCACTGCATCAGCAGCACAGCCTCGCTTCCATAAAATGATGCAACCAGCAGCCACAGGCTGCATACAAAAACTACTAACTACCAACAGCAAATTAGTACCTCGAACAACACAATCACCACACCCTTCAACAGCCAAAAACAGAAATATTAATCAGCAGCCTTGACCATGAAGCAAACGGTAGAAAATTTTGGTGGACTATATCAAACATGCTCCACTTGAGCAACAACTCATCCATATTGCTCGAATCGGTAATCAATCAAGACGGCACAATTCCAAACAAAAAGCAGCAATCGCACAACCTCACCAACTACTATGTGTCAATCAGTCACAAACCCACCATTCTCAGAAACAGAGCAATCACCTAAAAGCTAAACAAATGGAAACTTAGCAATGAAGCATCACCACCTTTTACCTTTTAGTCAGTTAGATATGATTTTTAAAATGTCAAAAACTCAAATTCTTCAGGACCAGACAAGATCTCAAAAATCCACCGAAAACACCTAGGCTCTTCAGCCACAAGTGGGACTTGGCAACATTTTCATTTGTCTTCATGGCCTTGTAGCATACCTGCCTGCTGTACTGCTTGAGCATTAGCTTGCCTTTTGAACAAGACCATATGTGGTTGTGGGAGGGATGGGAGGGATTATATATTTTCACCCCTCAGCCCAAATTGGGCGAAGGGGTATTGTCTTCACGGGCGTCGTCCGGGCATCCGGGCGGGCGTCCGGGTGTCCGTCAACTTTTGGTTTCCGTCAATTTCAAGGAGAACGGCTTGTCCGATTAAATCCATTTTTGCAGTGTGTGTTGGGGTTGAGTAGAGGAAGGTTCCTTTCGAAAATCGGCGTGCTGGGATTTTCAATATGGCCGCCACGGCAGCCATCCGGGCGTCTGTCAACTTTTGGTTTCCGTCAATTTCGAGCAGAACGGCTTGTCCGATTAAATACATTTTTTCAGTGTGTGTTGGGGTTGAGTAGATGAAGGTTCCTTTCGAAAATGGGCGCGCTGCGATTTTCAATATGGCCGCCACGGCAGCCATCTGGGCGTCCGTCAACTTTTGGTTTCCGTCAATTTCGAGCAGAACGGCTTGTCCAATTAAATCCATTTTTGCAGTGTTTGTTGGGGTTGCGTAGAGGAAGGTTCCTTTCGAAAATGGGCGCGCTGCGATTTTCAATATGGCCGCCACGGCAGCCATCCGTGCGTCCGTCAACTTTTGGTTTCCGTCAATTTCGAGCAGAACGGCTTGTCCGATTAAATCCATTTTTGCAGTGTGTTTTGGGGCTGAGTAGAGGAAGGTTCCTTTCGAAAATGGGTGCGCTGCGATTTTCAATATGGCCACCACGGCAGCCATCTTGAAATTGGTTTCCGTCAACTTCGAGCAGAATGGCTTGTCCGATTAAATTCATTTTTGCAGTGTGTGTTGGGGTTGGGTAGAGGAAGGTTCCTTTCGAAAATGGGCGCGCTGTGATTTTCAATATGGCCGCCACGGTAGCCATCTTGAAATTGGTTTCCGTCAATTTCGAGCAGAACGGCTTGTCCGATTAAATCCATGTTTGCAGTGTGTGTTGGGGTTGACTAGAGGAAGGTGCCTTTCGAAAATGGGCGCGCTGCGATTTGCAATATGGCCGCCACGGCAGCCATCTTGAAATTGGTTTCCGTCAATTTCAAGCAGAACGGCTTGTCCGATTAAATCCATTTTTGCAGTGTGTGTTGATGTTGAGTAGAGGAAGGTTCCTTTCGAAAATGGGCCTGCTGCGATTTTCAATATGGCAGCCATCTTGAAATTGGTTTCCACCATGTATGGGCTGAGGGGTTACGCCCACTTTACGGTGCTATTTATTATTATTGTTGCCAAATGATGCTGCCATTATTATTGTTGTTAGTATTATTAGTATTAAATAATATATGCTGTGTTACAATGTTGTCATTGTTTTTGTTATTTATTTTGGAATTGGTACGGCATGCTAGGAAGGACGTATGAAGCTGCTCTGTACACCTTAAAATGGCTTGCATTTAAAACGTGGGAATTATTCTGGATTATTTGTAGTTAATTAGCCTAATCAACTCAGGATATCATGACAGTCATTTTGGTGTATCACATGTCACATCAGAAAGCTCCAGTAGAACTCCACAAAAAACATGCCTCATGCACACAACTCATACATTTATAGTAGAAGTAGATAACTAAAATATGCAACTATTATACACACAATAAAATTCCCTCTGTATGGAAAAAAGAAGAAGCAATCATTATACCAATACTGAAACCGAACAAACCTCCCAATAACCCAGAATCATATCGGCCAATTTCTCTTTTATGCAACCCAAGCAAAATGCTGGAAAGGCTCATCCTAAATAATATCTCTTATTTTATTCCTAGTCCCATCACAGCATGGCTTTTATCCACTGCACTCAACAATCACTCATCTTTCAACATCAACATAATAAAACATTCTAGGTGGCTTCAAAAAAAAAACAAAAAAAACCCTCACTGAGAACTGTTCTGGCAGCAATGAAACTCAAATAAACAATCACCACACCCTCTTCCTTCAGACTTCTACCTAACGGCATCCTACAGGACTCTGTATTATTTCCCTCACTCTTCAATCTACAGTGGCCTGCAAAAGTTTCACCCCCTGCCCCCCTCCTCCAAAGTTTTCACATATTTATGCTACCTGCACCTGACCTTATTTCGTGATGCTTTCATATCAAACTTGATATGTAGTCATAACAAACGTAGTTGTATTAACAGAGAAATATTATGTAAACTCTAACAAAAGTTAGATTAACAGAGAAAATCAGATTATTTTTCATTTTGTATAAGTATTCAAACCCTTTGCCTAATGAACCCTAAATCACTTCAGGAGCAAATTATTTATTTGAAAGGTTACAAAATAAGTGTAGTAGGTTTCAACTGTATGCAATCATTGGTTTGACTTAAGAACTAAGTGCCCCCACTTATCTAAAGAGTTTTAAGGTACAACTCACTTGATCAACCAACAAGGCAAATATGAAGACCAAGGAGCTTTCCAAAGAAGTCAGACATGAAGTGGTGGAGAAGCACTGTTCAGCAGAGCATTATAAGATGTCAAAGTCACTAATTATCCCTTTGAGTACTGTGAAATCCATCATTAAGAAGTGGAAGACGTATCTATCATACCACCCAGACTATACCCAGATCAGGTCGCCCATCCACATTCAGTAGCCGAGCAAGCAGGAAACTAGTTCGGGATGTCACTGTAATTCCAACAATGACGTTGAAACATCTGCAAGGCTCTATATCCGAGATGGGGGTCAGTGCTCATCAATCAACAATATCCCGTTACCTTCACAAGGTTGGCCTCTATGGACAGCTGGCAAGAAAGATGCCATTACTGAAAAAGACGAATCTAAAAACTTAAATGGAGTTTGTGAAAAGGCATCTTGATGATACTACAGGCATGTGGAGAAAGGTTTTATGGTCAGATGAGACAAAAATTGAACCTTTTGGTCTAAATTCAAAGCGTTCCGTCTGACGCAAGCCTAACACTGCAAATTACCCAGTCAACACCATCCCTACTGTCAATCCTGATGGTGGCAGCATCATGTTATGGGGCTGCTTTTCATCAGCAGGGACTAGCAAGCTTGTCAGGATAGAAGGGCCAATGGATGGTGCAAATTAGCAAATTACAGGAGAATCCTTGATGAAAAACCTATTTGAGTCAACCATGGATTTTAAACTGGGTAGGAGATTCACATTTCAGCAGGATAATGATCAAGAGCATAAAGCTAAAGCCATGCTGGAGTGGCTGAATAAGCAGAAAATTAATGTTTTTGAGTGGCCCAGTCAAAGTCCTGACAAACCCAATTGAACATTTATGGCGAGACTTGAAGATTGCCGTCCATTGACGATCCCCATCAAACTTGGCAGAGCTAGAGCAATTGTCACGTGAAGAATGGGCAAGGATGTCACCATCTTGCTGTGCAAAGCTGGTAAAGACCTACCCCCAAAAAGCAGTCATTGCTGCAAACGGTACTTCCACTAAGTACTGACCTAAGGGGCTGGATACTTTTGCAACTAGTGAATTTTGATTTGCACATGTTTTTTTGCAGCTATTCCTGACATTTTGGTGCACCAAGATCAAGATTACATGACCTCCTTCAACTATAACAGTGTTTAGTTTGAGTTCTTCAGTTTTGAAAAAAAAATTCATTTGGAAAAATTGCTTCTCCATAATTCTTAATTCATATAAATGTGGCATTTGCAGGCCACTGCATTTCTCCATTAACACTCGACCCCTCAAGCACGCTCATTATTTCTGTCATATATGCAGATGATCTAACCATTGCCTCCAATTTTGTCCAGGCTACAAACAACCTTCAGAAATATCTTGACAATCTCGACAATCTTGAAAACTGTCTCGTACTCGATCTCCACCCAGATCTTTTGTAACCCTTCTCACTCCAGACACATGAATCCAAAGCACATCCCACCATTAACATTTTCAATCAGCAACTTTTTCTTGACAGACATCCAACATTACTGCTCATCATCTTGGATACCCATATGACATTTACACAACACACAGACCAACTGACACACAGGCCAAGGTTATCTGCAAAATCAACACACGAAAAGCACTCAATAATGCAACCTTTGGACAACACAAATAATCACCATTGACAACCGACAGACAGTTATTTTTTTTATGTTGAAGACTCCAAATTCATTCATTCATTCATTCATTCATACTTTATAGAGGTACTCACATTCTAATTGTACATACTTTATAGAGGTACTCACATTATAATTGCACATACTTTATAGAGGTATGTACAATTGGCATCAGGAAGGGCATCCGGCCATAAAAACATTGCCCCAAACAGGGAACCATGATTGTCACGGGGCCCGCAAGGCTAACCCTCGCTATAGCGGGGAAAATGGCCTTAAAACGATCATTCATTCATTCATTCATTCATTCACTCCAAATGAGGAAAACAAAGTTGACAGTGTTTGTCAGAGCAGAAACTCTTCTATGATGAAGTCCAAGGAAATGGCTGTAGAACTCCGAGATATAATTGTGAGGAGGCATACATCTGGGGAAGGTATAAAACAATCTAGCGGGGAAAAATGGCCTTAAAACGATCATTCATTCATTCATTCATTCATACTCCAGTCAGGAGTTTTGTCAGGAGCTCCACAATTACACCATGTGATTCAATAAACCTACGAGGTATTACCTTCACATCAAATTTATCCTGGAATCCACACATTACACAAATAGCTAGCTAAGTCGGCCTCGAAGAAACTAGGAGTCCTGTTCAGATGTCGAAGATTATTCTCCTCTCAACAGTTGCTTCAACTATATAAAGGATTGATTCGTCCTTGTATAGAGTACTGCTCTCACATCTGGGGAGGTTCTAGCTCCACATACTTACTGGACATAATTTAATCCTAAGTAATCCGACTCATCAACTCTCCCAATCTGATCTCAAAACTCGATCCGCTCGAACTACGCCGCAAAGTTGGCTCTTTCTCTTTTCTACAGATATTACTTTGGTTTCTGCTCTTAAGAACTTGCGTCTTGTATACCTCCACCATTAGCAAGACCACGGAATACTCGACAAGCCACTACGTCGCATGATTATTGTGTGGGCATTGGCAACTCAAGGGTGGGCCGTTATGATGTTTGTTTCTTCCCCTCCACTGCCACACTGGAACTCTTTACCTTCTCATGTCCACAGAAGATCATCCCCTAAACAATATCCATAACCACTCTCCGCCTGAAATTCACTCTTCTGAAATAACACTCAGTCGTGAAATGAGAGTCCATCTGTCTAGACTCTGGTGTAGACACTACCCATCCCTTCTGTAATATCAACATAGGCTCCAACCCACACTAAATCCAACATTTCCCCTCTGTCTAATCGACCCACAAACTACCATACGTATTATGACTAGCTGCCCCTCCCTGGTCCAACACAGGCACCTCTTCAACATGACTTCTACACTAGATCTCTCGGAGTGCATAGTGGATGCTGCTTGCTGAATAGGCCGACGAGTTCTACTGGTCTTTTCACTTGCCAAGGGACCTAGGCTACAACATCAACAACCAACAGCCCATCAATGCACTTTAAAATGTGCCCAAATGATGCTGAATGCTAGATTCTCGTTAGATTCTGAATGCTGTTGAACGAGATTCCCTTGACTTGAGAATATCAGATGCACCTACACAGGAAATGCGTTCATTCCGTTAATATATAAACAGCGTATTGATATTTCCCTCATAGCTATTTCTTGGCATTATGGGCACCGAGCTTTCTTACAGCCCGGTCTTGTCTTGGCACAAATACTGTGTGCCGCCAAGATAAGGCAACATTAGTATTAATGTTTTATGACAGTGTATCTATTTGGTTATGTTTGGATGATAATTGTGTTGCAAACAAAGTTACATGGTTATGAGTGATGGTTCCTTGTATTTGTATAGGACCGTGAAACGTTTCGGAGAATTATTGTGAAAAACACTGCCAAAAAGAGACAAATGTACGAGAGCTTCATTGAGACGGTACCATTACTGAAATCTCTGGATGTAAGTTTGTTTTACTTTCTTTTTATGGTGCAGTAACTTTACAAAATTCAAAAACAAACATTAAGACAGAGATTGAGAAATACAGTGACTGAAGAAAGTATTCGCAGCGTTTGATTTTTTTTTTTTCACATTTTGTTGGGTTACAGCCTGAATAAAAAATGGATTAAATGAAGAATTTTCTTTGTCATTGATCTACACATAAATACCCCGTAATGTCAAATGGTAAAAAAAAATTTTTTGACATAATTCACAAAAATCCCCATTTTCCTTTGATCATCATTAAGATGTCTTTACAACATGATTGGAGTCCACCTGTGGCCAATTCAATTGATTGAACATGATTAAGAAAGAAACACACCTTTCGAAATAAGGTCCCACAGTTGACAGTGTTTGTCAGAGCAGAAACTCTTCCATGAAGTCCAAGGAACTGGCTGTAGAACTCCGAGATATAATTGTGAGAAGGCATACATCTGGGGAAGGGTATAAAACAATATAAAACGATTTCTAGAGCGTTGAAAGTTCCCGAGAGCACAGTGAGCTCCATCATTAGGAAATGGAAAGAATATGGAACTACCAAGACTCTTCCTAGAGCTGGCTGTCCGACCAGATTGAGCAATCAGGCAAGAAGGACCTTGGTCAGGGAGGTGACCAGAAACCCAATGACCACTCTGACAGAACTACAGTTACTTCGATGAGATGGGAGAACCTGCCGGAAGGGCAACAGTCTCTGCAGCACTTCACAAATCTAAGCTTTATGGCAGAGTGGCCATATGGAAGCCACTCCTGAGAGAAAGATACATGACAGCACATCTGGAATTTGCAAAAAGGTATGTGAAAGACTGAGAGCATGAGGTGAAGGATTCTGTGATCTGATGAGATGTAAATTTAACTCTTTGGCCTGAATGCAAAGTGCTACATTGGCGGAAACTGAACACAGGTAATCACCCATCTAACACCATCCCTACCATGAAGCATGGTGGTGGCAGCATCATGCTATGGGCATGCTTTTCAGTGGCAGGGCCTGGGAGACTTCTAAGGATGGAGGGAACAATGAATGGACGCATATGCAGGCAAATCCTTGAAGAGAGCCTGCTTCAGAGTGTAAAAGACCTTAGACTGCAGTGAAGATTTATGTTCCAACAGGACAATGACCCCAAGCATACAGCCAAAGCAACACTGGGATGGTTTCAGAACAAGAACTTTGAAGTCTTTCAGTGGCCCAGCCAAAGCCCAGACTTGAATCCCATTGAGAATCTGTGGAAAGATTTGAAGATTGCTGTTCACCGACGCTCCCCATCCAATTTGACAGCTTGAGCAAATCTGCATGGAGGAATAGGTGAAACCCCCCAAATGCAGATGTGCAAAGCTGATACAGACATACCCAAGAAGACTCTAAGCTGTAATTGATGTCAAAGGAGCTTCTACAAAGTATTGACTCTTGGGGCTGAATACTTATGTAAATTAGATATTTCTGTGTTTCATTTTCAATAAATGTGTAAACATTTCTAAAAGCATGTTTTCACTTTGTCGTTATGGGGTATTTTGTGTAGATCCGTGATCAAAAATTTAAATTGAATCCATTTTAAATTCAGGCTGTAACACAAAAAATGTGTAAAGTCAAAGGGTGTGAATTCTTTCTGAAGGCACTATACATGTCGTACAGGGGCGTCAAATATTGCACATGTTGCAGGACTGTGCTGGAATTAAGAGTGATCTTACAGTTCTTCAGGAGCATGTGTAATATCTCCCAGAAGGGAAGACCATCTGCGTGCATTCAAATACTTTTCTAGTTTTCTAAGTATGTTTCTTGTGCTGATTTCTTAAACTGCCATTTGGCAAGAGGTATTATCCAAAAAGTTATCTAGCAATTTAAATTTTATGTATATGGATGTATATACAAGGGCATATTTAAAAGTCATGCCTCCTATTCCTTTCCTCCAAAACAGGTAAAATATTTGAATGAAGTAAATACAGCTATGAACATCAATATAATGTACCGTGGTACATATGTATCTCTCAACATAATCCCCACTGTGGTCCACACATTTCTGCCAATGTTGAAGTCGTTTTGTGATGCCGTCATGATAGAACTGTGCTTCCTGCTGACCTGGGCTGGTGAACCTTTGTGGTGGTCATCCATTGACTGTCATCGAGGATCGTAATGGTGCACTCAAATCGCATCTTCAGCTATCTGAAGTCTATCTCATGATCTCATCATGAGTCAGTCATCCCAACTCTCATCTCCAGCACCTCCTAATCCCATATGTATCTTTTAACCTCCTAATCCCATATGTATCTCTCAACATAATCCCCACTGTGGTCCACACATTTCTGCCAATGTTGAAGTCGTTTTGTGATGCCGTCATGATAGAACTGTGCTTCCTGCTGACTTGACCAGCATTTCTCATCATCGTTGGAAGAAAAATGTTCTCCACTAAGGTATTTATACAGTTTGGGGAAGACATGAAAATCTGACGGAGCTAAATCGGGGCTGGTGAACCTTTGTGGTGGTCATCCATTGACTGTCATCGAGGATCGTAATGGTGCACTCAAATCGCATCTTCAGCTATCTCATCACGAGTCAGTCATCCCAACTCTCATCTCCAGCACTTCACGCTTCACAGCACTGACAACGTCGTGCTGCCCTCTGTCATCTTGACTAATGCTGAACTGAGACCTCTAGTGACAGAATCACGAAACTTCACACCCATTGATGGGAAGAAGTTATGTACGGACTGCGCTTTGTTTCATTCAAATATCTTTACCTGTATCATCCCTTTCTATCGATACAGTATTGCCTTTACCCAAAGTACTCTGCCTCCTTACATTTTCTCTTTCCTTGTACACGTTTACCTCTTTTAACCTCCTAATCCCATCTTCCCATTACTCCACCTATTTGGCTTTTAGGTTCAAAAGTGTATTCTTTTTCATTTTGTTCAACCATGCCAAAACTTTCATTACAGTTGTCAGAGAGGATAAAAGTGGTGGACGTAATAGAATCAAGAACGTACCAGGATGGTGAGCGGATAATAGCACAGGTGAAATAGTTATATGCACAATTTTCATGAACTCACAAATCTTAGATTAGTTATTTAACATTTTCATAGTGATGAGGAAGTTGATACAAATGTGTTCAATTTTTGATACCGATTTGTTTGGGCATTCATGGCAATTTGTTAGTGAATTGATACTGATTGCTTACTTGTCTGTTTTGTTTTTTGGATTTTTTTTGGAAGACTTAGAATTTTTACTTTTCATTTTCTAGGGAGACAAAGCTGATTGCCTTTTCATTGTGGAATGTGGGGATGTAAGGATTGCAATGCGAAGGAAGGTCAGTCACATTTGAATGCACTAATTTTTGAAATACGTTTTGAATGCAGCACAAAATACAAATTATTGGCTGACGTAAGAGTGCCTCTTGGAGATTCTTCTGCTTTAAACAGAAGCTGAGTTCAAAATGAGGAATAAAATGATATAAAATGGTAAATGGTAACTGTTATAATATAAAATGTTAACTATGACAGAGATAAGGCAAAAAAAAACTAAAACATATAGTTTTGACTTTTTTGCCTTATCTCTGTCATCGGTTGTAATAATTGAAAAAATTGTACCTGTGTGTTCACTTACAAACAAGTAACTTGGAATGGTTGTACAAATCAATTGGGGTCTTCTCAAAGTGAGATTTTGCTTTATAGTTATCGGTGGAAATGACGGTGATTGCCGCAATGCTCTGTATCGATAAACTTCTCACACAAATACTGCAAGGGCTAGATGACGTGATGTGTCCACATGCAGCAAGCACTATACGCCCTCATCCTGGTACCAATGTTCCCTTTATCCTTACATCATTCAAACATTTCATGTGCATTGTCCTACGAAATACTGACTGGGCAGGAAATGTTGCCGATTTATAATTATCCTTGCTCAATATGTGATGCTCTAAGCTATTTCTGGAAAAAGACACATTCCTCTTTTAATGACGTTTCTATTTGATAAAAATAATGATCGTGTCAAATATAGTACAGTAGTAGATGAAGCTTCCAGAAATTGCCAAAACTTTAGTAATTCAAAAATCAATAATATCAGTGAGTGAATGAGTGAGTTACTATGAACATTAGTGACTTTTTATCAAGAAATTGCAAAGAACTGGGTCAAAAGATCCACACAAAGTAGCCATTGCACCAAGATCAAGAGTGAGCCACAATCAAGTCCCTATTTTATATATAGAAATACTTTGTTGTTGTTGGTGGTCAGTTGTGCTCAAACAGGTAAATAGGCCTGTGGCACAGAGATAGATCGATCTTCTGGGAACAACCCAGAGATCCGTCACATCTAAGATGTGCTTTCGTGGAGTCAGGACTGTGCAGTCTTTCATAATATGTTTTTTTTTGTGTGTGGGGTGGCCTGGCATAGGTTACTGCGTCAGTGGTGTTGGCGAGTCTATGTTTGTATTGTAAAAGCTGTGTTTAGTTTCCACAGAAGGATAGGGATTAGGGTTGATAAGGGTGGGTGTGGGTGGGTGAGAATGATTGATTTTGATGGGGAGGGTAAGAGTTCAGGGGTTAAAAGGGACTGGGAGAAAAGTGAAAATAATTGGGAAACAAACAATAAGCGAAAGGGCATTCGTTAAATATACAAAAGCAACTTTAATAAATAGCCACGAGTGGGTTGACTGTCATCTCTTGAGGATGTAGTTCAGACCTCTGCTGATTTTGGGGGACCCCTAGGGAGCACCTCTGATCCCACGGGAGGCCCCATGGTACGAAATCGAAAAATCTAAGAGCGAGCAATCCTGTGGACCATCTAATAGAAGGGCTTTATCAGGTTTCAGAGCAATCGGTTGGTAAATAAGGGACAAGTATGGATCCAAAGTTTCAGGGAGTAATCCCCCGTGGGAGCCCCCATGATGCAAAATCGAAAAATCTCAGCCTCAGCAATTGTCCGGGTCATTGAGTAGAAGGGCTGTATCGGGTTTCAGAGAAATCGGTTGGTGAATAAGGGACGAGTAGGGATCCGAAAGTTGGGGGTAACCCCCCATGGGAGCCCCCATGATGCAAAATGGAAGCTCAAGCGATTTTGTGGGCTATTTACTGTCTTGTATTCATGTGTCAAGCCTCAGAACAATCAGCCGGTTGATAAGGGAGGAGTAGCAAAAATGGCAAAAAGGTAACAGACGGATGACCAGATGGATAGATATCTGGACATTATGACCCTAAAGATCATCTCTTCGAGAATCGAGATTAAATGACCTAAAAAGTGTGACACATAAAATATTGTTAGTAATAAATAAATAAATAAATTTGAGATGAAAAAAAGAAAGAAAAGGGGAAAAGTAGTACAGGGGAGAGAAGAGAAGAAGTGAAGGATATTATTCTTTGTTTCCATGAACACTTGCTCGATGGATGAACCAACATCACAGGCCTCTCCAAACTGGTTGTTTTACGCTTCAAACTTCTCCACTTCAACACCACGGACAATAGCAAGTGCAAATAGCAAAGCTTTATCAACAGGATCAGCACGTTGGCCCCACACAGGATCACCGAGCATTTTTCATTCACATAGACAGCTCGTCTCTTACGACTTTTCAATCCCTTCCCTGTGTTTTTCACCTTTTATCCTGTTTTATTTCAATTTATCGAACTCATCGCTTGTGCAAAGAAGTAAAAAAAATAAAATAACGTATACGTACACACATACGCTTCTCAAATGATTGTTCTGCTGCTAAGGCACTCACCTATATTCGTAATTATAACTAAACTATAATATGTTAATTTAGGATTAACACCTTCTTTCACTTTTTTGTATACAGTACTTGATTTGTGCAGCGATTTATGAAATTTGTGTATAAACCATTTGCTTTTATATGCGGTATTTTTGATTTTTGGAGCAGTGCAGATGAAAGTTTTGTTTTTTGTGCTGAACTCTTGTGCATTCACCTTGATGCTCCGGCTTTCAATATCTTTCTCACGTTCTCCCGCTGACCAATTATAAATCCGTGCATTTGAAGCAAAAGTCCAAATATTGTTGTTAAAATTGTTGGGTAATCTTACTCATTTTTGGTTTGTTGTAGGTTGACAGCTATAGCTACAACTTGGGAATATTTTCCATAAACTTTATGACAGAAGTTTGTAAGGCAGAGGAAATTTTCCTTTGTAAAATTTCATTTTGTATTCTGTCAATTCTAAATGAATGATCCTGTCCATTTCATGGTGTCTATGCCACACATAAGCTATTCAAAAGGTAGCTTCAAATGTTTCTAGCTAACACAGTAACATTTATTGAAAAAAAAATCAAATGAAGAAGAGACCTGAAAATGGTACATTCAAAAGTTAATTGACCGTCCTTTTGTTGGCAGTCGGTTGTAGAGATGGAGGGAGGTGAGGTGGAGATCACACGCTGCGGGCGTGGACAATACTTTGGAGAGCTGGCGTTGGTCACCAATAAACCTCGTGCTGCCTCAGCCTATGCTGTTGGTGAAGTGAAATGTGCAGGTAATTGTTTGCATTTATCTTTGTAAATATTTCTTTTTGTTTTGGGTTAATATTCATATTATCGGGTTTGCGAGTAAAATGGGACAGCTATGATTACTGTGGGATGGGGAGAGCAAATGGGAGAACATTTTCCGAAAAACAAATCATCGTTTCACTCAAGATCAATCATTTTCAATCTAAAGGTTTGATGTAATAATTTTCAGTTACTTTTCTGTGCATTGTAAGAATAATAAGAGACATTATGATTCGAACAATTTATTCATGTATAGACAACATAAATGTACATGTCAAACCATATAAGAATAGGCAATTTTTAGGTCATCTCATCTCGATTCTCGAAGAGATGAACTTACACAATGGGTCGTGATGTTTGGATGTCAGTCCATCCGGTCGTCCGTCCGTCTGTCTGTCTGTCCGGTCGTCCATCTGTCCATTAACTTTTTGCTACTCCTTCCTTATCACCAGGCTGATTGTTCTGATTGTTCTGAAACTTGACACATGAATACAAGACAGTGGCTCGCACAATCGCTTGGGCTTCGATTTTTCGATTTTGGATCATGGGTGTGCCCAGGAGGGGGAGGGGTGGGGGAGTAAAACCCCCAAACTTTGGATCACTACCCGTCCCTTATTTACCAACCGATTGTTTTGAAACTCAAAACAGCCCTTCTACTCGATGACGCACACAATTGCTCAGGCTTCGATTTTTTTTTTTATTACTTCGGATCATAGAGGCTTCCAGGGGGCGTTTCCCCCTAAAGGTTCAGTTCCCTACTCGATGGTCCTCAGGATCGCTCAGTCTTAGATTTTTCATTTTCGTATTTTTGGAATTCGGATTATTGGAGCTCTCAGGGGTGGTTACCCCCTGAAACTTCGGATCCATACTCGTCCCTTGTTTACCAACCGATTGCTCTGAAACCCGATGCAGTCCCTATATTTAGTGGTCCACAGGAACATTCACTCTTAGATTTTTTCCTTTTTGGATCAGGGTGCTCCCAGGGGAGGTTCTCCTAAATCATCAGAGGTCTGAACTACAATCTCAAGAGATGACTGTCAGCCCACTTGGGGAGCTATTTTTATGTATACATAGTTGAGGCTTGTGGAAGAGCTAGTACACTGAATGGATCAAGACATAACAGGACGCATAAGGAACAGTCGAGACACATGCAAAAGGAACAGTAGAGAGTGGAGAAAAACACCAATAGCAGAATTCAAGGCCAAGATAGAGGGCGATTTGGGCAAACAATGGGTGTAGGCACACCTCCTGCACAGCAGAGGGTGCAGGATAGGATGCATGACGTGGACAAGATTGATACAGAAGGAAACTCCACGAAAAGATAGGAGGAGGATGGATTTGGGTGGTGTTGACAACGGTAGAAAAGGTCATTCTTTTGGATTGTGGACGATCTGAGACGGTGGTGAACAGCAGTCTTGAAGACGTGGAGGGAATGATGAGATTGAAGAGGATGTGGAGATTGACTCTACATGTGGGGGAAAAAAGAGGAATAAATCAATAGAGGTGAGCAGTGATCTGGATTTGGGTAGTTTCACCAGAAGGGGGTTGATGGTGGACCATGTGAGCCTTGCAGAAACCTGGGGTGAACAAAGCACAGAAAGAACAGCGGGTGCCAGAGCAGAAAGGAGGCAGTAGAAGAAAGGGGGGCCACCGACCTGTCTGTGATAGACACATAGACTCAGCTTAATCGGGAGAGATTCCAATGATCTTGAAGGCCTTGGTTTCCACAGCATCAAGCTGAGCAAGATGTGAGGCAGGGGAGCCATCCAAGAGGGGAGTGCTGTACTCCATCAAGCCGCAGATGGAGGTCTTTTAGGTGGATAGGATAGACAATGTGAATGACCAAATTTAGCGACTAGTAAATGAATGGATGAACATTATGCAAACATTGTTTCACATTTCATTGTGCTATCAGGAACATTTGAGGCTTGCTTGCAATAAGTTGGATGGTTTTTTTCATTTGCAATGGTAAATTTGTGGGGGGGAAAAAACTAATTACTTTTTACACAAATCCTATTTCAACATAGGTAACAGACTTGAAGGTGTGTGATCTTACTGTACATGTACATGCCATCAGTCAATTGTATCTTCACTCGATTGTCCTGCAGGACTACAACAATCTTCAGGATCACATCCACAAGCAGAGTTGCCCCTTTGTTTCACTGACACATTTACAATGAGCTGACAATCAGCACAGGATCATTCTCTGAGACTTCTTCATCAACACAGTCTTCATGATCTGGAAGCACTTTGACCTGCAACACTGAATCATTCATATTGTGAAAGCAATTTCTTCACTGCATTTTTATCTTGAGAGAGCTTTGGTGAGAGATCATTTCTCTGCGTCAAAATATGCTCTTCTTCATTGTCATCTTCAAGTCCACACATCACTTGATATTGCTGTTTATTCACACCATGCTGCACAGAATTTGTCAGGAGTTGGATCATTTCTGGTGATGCCAATGATTCCTTTTGAGAGCTTGCACATTCTGTTCACCCACTCAGTAGCTTTGACTGAGGGTACCTGGTTAAATTGACGATGACTTATTTTCACTTCAAAGTTCCCCCTCATGAACTCTGCATAAACCTCTGGTACAGTTGTTTGCAAGTTCTTCATTTCTGATAGATACACTGGCCCCCATTTTGCTTAGTTTGTGTGGCCGTAGATGGTAAACCAAGGCAGCGCGTCAGCAAAGGCATCCAGATGAAGCTTCCAGTTGCCATCTTGATTTGCTCGGATGAAACCGAGCATGGTCTCAACCATCTGTGGGTAAGCGCTCCACAGTTTGAAATTTGTGTCATCTACGCTTTGCTTTGTGAAATCCTCCAGCTTCTCAGTGGTGTTTTTATCTCCTCCAGTTCTCCAGCAATTCATTCACCAATGCTTGCACTGTTTCACATGGATTCTGATCATCTTTGAAAGCAGTTACAACTTGGTTTATCTTCTCACATTTGATACTGTGATTATTGGTTTCACACCACTCCAAAAACTTCTTCCATTTAATCCGATGAAGTGCTTCATACATCCAGACATGAGTCCTTACAGCTCTGTAGTATGCCTTTCCTTGCATCGCAGTACTGGTGCTGTTTTCAGCAAAGACCCCTGGCTCAACCTAGATCTCATCAAGGGCCGAATTTTCCATATGTTGACCAATGGCTTTGACGCACTTGAACAGTATATGAAGGTCCCCCATCATCAGAATAATATCTTTGTACTCAGTAGCACTATTCCAAATAAGTTCTTTCCCACAGCTGTGCAGAGGGTGATCGCAGAAGATGATGGTGTGCTTCTGGCCAAGGTGTTGGCTGATGGATCGAAATCGCTTTATCACTGGTACTACTGAGTCATTTATGTCAGCATGTGCTTGGAGGATCAGAAGCATGCCTTCCATGGCCATAGGAGGGTTGACCGTGCTTGCAGCTTCGTTGAATGATGTCTATGACGGTATTTTCTGATTGTCAACATAATGCTGCCGAGAAATAACCCATGACATATTTTCCATCACTGACTTCCTTATCCTCATCGGTTTTAACCTCCCTTATCCTTATCCTCATCGGTTTTATCCTCCCTTATCCTTATCCTCATCGGTTTTATCCTCCCTTATCATTATCCTCATCGGTTTTATCCTCCCTTATCCTTATCCTCATCGGTTTTATCCTCCCTTATCCTTATCCTCATCGGTTTTATCCTCCCTTATCCTTATCCTCATCGGTTTTATCCTCCCTTATCCTTATCCTCATCGGTTTTCATCACTGACCTTCTTATCCTCATCAGAAGGTTTGAGAATCAATGACCGTATGTTAACTTAGCACTGCAGCTGGACATGGTGATTTTCATGGAGCTTTTAAAGTTGTTTTGAGAAGAGTGATGGAAATGAATGTAGAAGGAAGTAGAAGACGGGGAAGACCGAGAAAGACTTGGCTAAAGATGGTGGAAGAAGAAATGCGGGCAAGGGGGTTAACAAGGAGAGATGCAGAAAATAGGGCAAAATGGAGAAGATTGTCATGGGGACCGCAAGGCTAACCCCCGCTCTAGCAGGGAAAATGGCCTTTAAAATGCATGTTGTTGTTGTTGTTGTTTTTAAGTTGTTTAGGCTTTGGTGTTTTATTGCACCCAATATGGAGAGGTTGAGATTTGCTATCTGTTGTGGGTCCTCACTGCCACACTTGACCAAATGTGTACAGTGAAATTTGTTGTGTCCACCAATTGTTTCCTCAAGCACATCAATGTTATCAAAAGAACAATGTGCTGTCCTGTGCAGAGCCCCCTGTGCTGTCTTTCCCTCGCGGTCCCCCTGTGCTGTCTTTCCCTCGCGGTCCCCCTGTGCTGTCTTTCCCTCGCGGTCCCCCTGTGCTGTCTTTCCCTCGCGGTCCCCCTGTGCTGTCTTTCCCTCGCGGTCCCCCTGTGCTGTCTTTCCCTCGCGGTCCCCCTGTACTGTCTTTCCCTCGTGGTCCCCCTGTGCTGTCTTTCCCTCGCGGTCCCCCTGTGCTGTCTTTCCCTCGCGGTCCCTCTGTGCTGTCTTTCCCTCACGGTCCCCCTGTGCTGTCTTTCCCCCGCGGTCCCCCTGTGCTGTCTTTCCCTCGCGGTCCCCCTGTGCTGTCTTTCCCTCGCGGTCCCCCTGTGCTGTCTTTCCCTCGCGGTCCCCCTGTGCTGTCTTTCCCTCGTGGTCCCCCTGTGCTGTCTTTCCCTCGCGGTCCCCCTGTGCTGTCTTTCCCTCGCGGTGCCCCTGTGCTGTCTTTCCCTCGTGGTCCCCCTGTGCTGTCTTTCCCTCGTGGTCCCCCTGTGCTGTCTTTCCCTCGTGGTCCCCCTGTGCTGTCTTTCCCTCGCGGTCCCCCTGTGCTGTCTTTCCCTCGTGGTCCCCCTGTGCTGTCTTTCCCTCGTGGTCCCCCTGTGCTGTCTTTCCCTCGTGGTCCCCCTGTGCTGTCTTTCCCTTGCGGTCCCCCTGTGCTGTCTTTCCCTCGTGGTCCCCCTGTGCTGTCTTTCCCTCGCGGTCCCCCTGTGCTGTCTTTCCCTCGTGGTCCCCCTGTGCTGTCTTTCCCTTGCGGTCCCCCTGTGCTGTCTTTCCCTCGTGGTCCCCCTGTACTGTCTTTCCCTCGTGGTCCCCCTGTGCTGTCTTTCCCTCGTGGTCCCTCTGTGCTGTCTTTCCCTCGCGGTCCCCCTGTGCTGTCTTTCCCTCGCGGTCCCCCTGTGCTGTCTTTCCCTCGTGGCCCCCCTGTACTGTCTTTCCGTTGTGGTCCCCCTGTGCTGTCTTTCCCTCGTGGTCCCCCTGTGCTGTCTTTCCCTCGCGGTTGTCAGCTCTTTCACGAGCCTCGATTCAGTATACAAAAAAAAGAAAAAAAGAATGCTACATCCTTCAGCATATGGGGAAATTCCACAAGTAATGAAGACATAGACATTTCTTATGTATTGTACACCGCACCTTTCCTATGCCATCTCCAGGCATTGCAAATCGTCATTGCTGGGCACCGAAGGGAGCTTGGCAGTGACGCATGCTGAAAGAGTACTCAGTTTTCACTCTGGTTGTTTTCTTGTTTGTTTTCTTTCTTGTTTGTTTGTCCGGATGATATCTCAGCCATCCTTTGAGCTAGGAAGCTGAAATTTCGGCACAGTAGTGAGCAAGTCCTTTGTCAAAAACTTTATTTTTTGTTTTTTGATTAATCAATTAATTGAGGAGTTCTTTAATTATTAGCGATTAATTAAGTACTTATTTAATTAATTAAATTTCCTTTCTCTTCTGACCATTAACTCAGGCACCTTTTGAGTTAGGAAGCTGATATTTGGACATGCCAATGACCAGGTGATTTGGCTGCAAAGGCTATTTTTGATTTATGAATTAATCAATCAATTAATCGATTAATTATTTAATTATTCGATTAATGACTAAAAAATTTTTTTTTTTTAAGTTACAGATTCTGATGAAATGGTGGTGGTTTTTGTGTTCTGTGACCGAATTGATTAATAATTTAATTTCTTTAATGATTTTTTTTTTTTTTCATTATTAATCATTTATTTATTTTCTTTCTCATTTGGCCAATATCTCAGGCACCTTTTGAGCTCGGAAGCTAATATTTGGACATGACAGTGACCAAGTGATGTGGCTATCAAGGATATTTTTGATTTATTGATTAATCATTTCATCGATTCATTATTTATTGGTGAATCAATTAATTATTTAATTTTTTATTAATGACATGTAATTAAATTTCTAAAAGATACATCTTCGGATGAAGCACGAGTGGTTTAGTTATGCTCTTAGCCAATTGATTAAGAAAATAATTTGTGATAATCTTTTATTGATTTTAATTATACAATTAATCAATGAATTAGCGTGCACCTCTCCCTCCCAAAGCAGCCTCGATGAGCTGCACTGCGGTATTTCCGGGCGCCGGAGGCGCCCCGGCAATGCCGCGCTGTAAGATATTTAATTATTTGGCATGAGGGCGGTGTACTTTGAATGTATCTGTACTTGTTCAAGATTTGTTTGACAATGTAAGTGCCAATTCTGTGTACTGTATCCATTCCAACTGTGTCCTGCAGAATTGAATAGTCAATCAGATGTGCTGAAAGTGTTGCTTGGTAGAGTGTTAGTGCAAGTCACACATGTTTGCGTGCCAGCTTTCTCTTTTTAGAAATAGCAAAGATCATGTCTTGTGCAATACTGCACAGTTATTTTTATATCTTCATTTTCTTCACATTCTATTGAATGTAAGACAAATATGCCTCCAAACACAACTAATAGACAAGAAAACAGACACGACATCCTAATAATAACCGAAGCTTTTCGTGCTACACTCCTCAAGGCGATTCACAGCAATGAGACCGGAACAGATGAGAGATATTGCATTTATAAGCACTAGGGCATGCCCGTACGTGGGTGCAATGCCCGTACGTGGGTACGTGGGTACGTGGGTGCGAGTACGGTGACAATCCCCCCCCCCCTCTATTTACATGAAATGGTTTGGTCCATGAAATGTTTTGGTCCATTCGCAACGCCAAAGCGAACGGCGAACGCTTTACATGAAATGGTTTGGTCCATGAAATGTTTTGGTCCATTCGCAACGCCAAAGCGAACGGCGAACGGCTTGCGAGTACAGTGACAATCCCCCCCCCCCTCTATTTACATGAAATGGTTTTAATTAGTTTTAAAACATAGTTTAACGCCAACATAGCGGCAACATAGTTTGCCAACGTGAAATAAATGAATACGCTCTCAAATGTGCCGTCCGAGGCAGAGTGTGTTCGCCACGTTCGGCACACGCGATAGCTCGCTGCTCTCTGATTGGTTGAATCGTTTTTTGGACATAGCTCGGTAAGTAATTGTCCGATTAATATGAAACCTTGAAAAGGCACATCCTCGGGTCCCCAGCAATATACCTGGCAAGTTTAAAGTATATCGGACCCGTGGTTGTCGAGAAACAGCGGTCACAGACAAACAAACAAACAAACAAACACACATACAGAGATTACTGGAATTATAGATAGATGTCTATGTAACAGTGACACCGATTGGTTCATCAGTCAGGACGATGACGTAACTGGTATTCTGAACGCCCATTGGTTGATTCAGTCACTACTATCACTGGCTCCGATTGGCTGGAGCGGAGTTAATAGATGGCTCACCATTTGCATCATTACCTTCGAGGGATGGGCGATGTGGTTCCCCCAACACCAGGGACTCACCATTTGCACCAGACATACTTCTGCCACACTCACCATGGACAGTGGTTGGGGAAACACCTTTAACATGGAAATAATTTTTCTCAATTTTATTAATACCTCAAAGATTGTCATATATATATATATATATATATATATATATATACATTTCAAAACACACCTGGCCCCAAGTGTGCCTCACTGACCGGATCCTCAGTCGAGGTCCTCAGCATCATCCCGTTTCGGCCCTTCAACCTCGATACGGTCAGCTAATGTGGGCCAGCAGGGGCACATACACCTCCACATGCAGCAGCTACACCTGGATGCGTACATACCCCCACTCCCAGCCAGTGAGAACACAGACTACAACAACAAAACCCCCTCCACTCCCAGAGTCCACAGCCCCTCACCCCCTCACCCACTCACTCACACACCAAAAAAACCCACACCTAACCAACTGACCACCTACCCTGACAACATGTACCACTACTCAAACAAAAACACATTCATGCAAAAAACACACGCACGCACGCACGCACGCACACACACACACACACACACACACACACACACACACACACACACACACACACACACACACACACACACACACACACACACACACACACACACACACACACACTCACACACACACACACAGACACACACATACTTATGTGTATATGATTATATCGTATTGTTGAAAACTGAAGTGGCTCATTTTTACTCTATTTGCAGTGATAGACGTAAAGGGATTTGAAAGGCTGCTGGGACCTTGCATGGACATCATGAAGAGGAATATTGCTCATTACGAAGAACAGCTGGTCAATTTGTTTGGTACGAGTGTGGATCTCACTGAACCCAGCCCTTGAGCCAAGTACAGAATGCTGGGATTGGTTTTCTGTCCATGGATGAAATAAAAAATATTATGATTGAATTGAATATATTTGTTTATTCACCTGTCTGTCTTCAACCTTTGTGTTTAAATGAGGTCTCATTTGACTGTTCTCGAGCAACTTTAAGCCAATGTCGGTAAACATTACTTTGTTCTTGTTTTGAGGGATTGTCAGTTGTGGTGGAATTGTTATAATTTAAAAAGTTATAATTTAAACGGTGGATAAAACTGAGTGTTTGCCGAAAATGTGTTAAATTTGACAAGTCACATTTTGTCATATTTTTCATGAATTATTTAACATTATTGCTTAAAATTGCATAAATCGATCATTTCTACACCCAGAGTACAATTAATTTTGGCTTTTTAAAATTAAGCTCATTTCATGCTTGAATGCAGGGTTATCAGATTTTTTCCCAAGAAATTTGAGTCTTTTGGTGACATTTGGATATATCCTGGTCAACTTTGATGGGGTTGAGGTTGTTTATTACTGCACTACTTCGAAAATAGTGGCCGAACATGGTCATCTACATATGAATACACAAATGGCAGAGTTTTTTTTTACCCCATCCTTTCTTTCCCTTTATATTATCCTTCCATCCTCTCTGTTCTGTTTCCAACCTCCTTTCCCTTTTCTTGCCATTTTTATTTTAACAAATACCCACACCCAAACCCCCTTTTCTATTCCCATATACTTAAGATCGAGAAGGCCTTTAAAGAAGGCTCATACTTTAAGATGCACAATTTTCCATAGTCATTATCTAAACAGCTATAAGCCTCTGTCACTGCCTGCACATTTTCCCTTGCCAGTTCACATTCATGTAATTCTTTTTCTGGCTTTAAACGTTCCTTAGTATTCTCAAATGAACCGTGTGAACAGAACTAATTGAACCTGAAAATCCATGTACTTTACGGATGTGTTTATGGATTTTTTTTTTTTGTGCGTGACAGTTTTAGTTGGTTCTTTTGAATGATTTTCACGTTTAGATCTCGTTTTCTATTGCGTGGACAAGGTGCAGCATGTACAAATTTACCCACATGAGTGTTAACAAATAGTTTCGCACTCTATGATATCTTCCAAAATGTGTGCATATGATGATAAACCTGCCTTATTTATTTCGTTATTAATGCGCACTCAAATATATAGTTTCAGAATTCAGTATTTCAGAAGCCAAAATAAATCCCGTATGGCATAAAGTATTGGCAGTACACTCGCATGAAAAAGAAAATTGGGAGGGATGTGGACAGGGGTTTATTCCTGTCCAAATCTAGAATTTGCTATGGGGTTGCACAACTGTGCATTTATTCAGAACAACATGTCATTATTTTACAAACCTATTGCCAACATTTGCATTTTAAATGTTACACTGTAGCACACTTGTTATTCATAAAGCCATAGTTTCAGTTCAACTGCAACTTATTCAGTATAATGAGATTGGAGTTGCTGTGTTAGGTTAATTGTCAATATTGGTAGCAAAGATGATAATAAAACCCACGTTGCTTACGACTTTGTCTTACCGTATTGATTTAAAAAATTTTTTTTAGAATTGCATCTGTGCAAATACTTTTCAGCCATTATTTCAAAACCAACTGCAGAAGATATCGGCACTACTGAGTGTTTCTGACATTCCTGCATGTGTATTATCCATTGATATAATTAATATACTCGCATTTACTTGTATTCTGAGCGAATATTGTTGTAGTCACCCAGTCGACTGGTTCTGGCCTTATGAGTCGCCCAAAGCGACCACAACGCTCGACCGTTTTGACGACCCTCCACTCCCCACCCCTTCCCCCAGCCTGATCGCGCATCTAAATGCCACGCTACCGTGCAGATTGGGGGAGTCCGTATCAGGCGTGTGTCATGCCAATTGGCACCATGTGTATGTATCTAATTAGGCCAAGCAACCTAAGACTCATGACGCGGTCTTCCATGTGGTGTGGACAACTGCCACCAATTAACCCCTCAATGGGTCTCTTGTAACCACGAAATGAAGCTACACCACCACAGCCTCAATTCACTGCGAGACCAGATATCTATCTATATAATAATACTCTTGTTTGTCCATCCGCCTATGTGTAATATTCCATTCCACCCATTGTATGGACAGCTGGCCTGACACCAACCACAATTTCAATTTGAAAAATCATACGGCTGCCATGTTGGTGCTTGCTGCTATGCAAAGTCAACGACATCCTCGGAACTGTCATATTCACAATCACCATGTTTTTTCTGTAAGTTCAAATTCACCTACGTGATGAAAATAGATTCTTCTTCTACATTACCCTTCAGTATAAAACTACCAAAGTGACAGCTAAAACTATGTTGAGCTGATAGGCACTATGGGCCTTGTGAAGATAGGCCTCAGTTATCGAGGCAGCGGTCTGTTGTCTACTACTGTGTTCAAAAAGTATCCGACCTTTATTTTTCGTGCGTAAAAAAAAAGAAGCTAGGGAGGCGTTGATTGGTGCACGTATGTAGGCGATCCTAATGCGCACGCGTGAATTTTTTCCCACCTGCAGAAGCTGTCATTCGACGGCAGACCGCCGATGAGTGAGGACATGTAAGTGAGCGCCGTCGGATTTTCGTTTTTGACAAAATGACGGAAAAACTTGAACAACGCTACTGCATCAAATTTTGTGTAAAGCTTGGCGATTCCCAAGTGGAAACGATCCGCAAGATTCAACACCGTTCATTCCATTATGAAGGAGGATTTGGGCTTCAGGAGAATCTCAGCGAAGTTCGTACCAAAGCTGCTAACGATTGAGCAGAAGCAACTCTGTTTGGAGATCGCACAGGACATGCTGGAGACTGTGAACAGCGATCCCAGCTTCCTCAACACAGTGATCACTGGCGATGAGTCCTGGGTTTATGGGTACGACCCAGAAACCAAGTTGCAGTTTTGATGCAAGTTTGATGAAACACAAAATTTGATGCAGTAGCGTTGTTCAAGTTTTTCAGTCATTTTGTCAAAAACGAAAACCAAAAACGTCAAAAACAAAAACGTCTCTGCAGACCTGGACAAAATCACAGACTGGGCAAACAAGTGGAACATGTCTTTCAATCCTGACAAATCTCACACTCTTACGATGTCTCTCCGAAAAGACCGACTGGACAACCCTCCCATCCACTTTCTGAATAATCCTCTCCAAGAAGTTCTGTCACTCAAGCTTTTGGGTCTCACTATCTGCCATGATCTTTCCTGGGAAAACCACATTTCAAATCTGGCCTCCAAAGCCAGTCGCCGACTGGGCATCCTCCGTTGTGCGAAGTCCTTCCTTGGCACACCTGAGCTCCTCACCACATACAAGGCTTTCATCCGCAGCTCAATGGAATACTGCTCTCCCCTCTGGGCTGGTGCTCCTGCCTCACACCTAGCTCGTCTTCACGCTGTTGAAACCAAAGCATTCAGAATCATTGGAATCTCCCGCGATGAAGCTAACTCCAAGGGCCTCTCACTCACTCACCGCAGGCAGGTTGGTGGTCTTTCCATCTTCTACCGACTCCTCTCTGGCCTTGCCCCCCCAGCTCTCTCTGCTCTGTCCCGCAAATATTCCTACAGGTCGCACAAGATCTGCCTGCAACCCTCTTATGGTCAAACTGCCAAAATCAAGACTCTCTGCTCACCTTCACTCCTTCATTCCTCTTTTCTCCCGCCTCTGGAACAAACTCCCTCACTCTCTTCAATCCCACTCCACCCTCCAGGTCTTTAAAACAGCTGTTCACCACCATCTCTTATCTTCCCCCATCCAAAACCTTGATCTTTTCTACCCCCGCTAATTTCACCCTAATTCCACTTTTTTGAAATACCAACTTCTGTCCTGGAAGTCCTTGGTGTCCTTGTGTTGTACTCCCTCCACCCCCCCCCCCTTCCCACGCCTCCTCCCCCTTCCACACATCTCCCTGCTCTCAAATATTGTGTTTGTGTGCTTCCTCTTCTCTCCCCATCTTGTTTTCCGCTCCCTCTTTTTATATATTTTGTTTGTCTGGTTGATTTGTTTGTGAAGTAAATGTTAGCTCTTTCACGAGCCTCGATTCAGTGTACAAAAAAAAAAAAAAAAAATGTAGGGCAGAATGGTAAAAATGTGGACAAATGGATTGATTATTTTAGATACAGACATTGGGGTTGAGACGCCACCTAAGTAAACATAAAAGTAATGCATATCTAATATCAATTAATTACTTTATGCTTCTGCTCGACATTCACTTTAAGGAAATAACTGCCCTATTCTACGCATTATGAGCTCCGAGGAGTGATTTCCATAACATATCAATTGAGAATATACTCGTATTCGTTGTGAATATAATGGTTATTACATTTCCCTGGTAGGGGACAGTAGTTCGCTTAAGGCATGAGACACCAGTTGTGTTCAGGTAGTTCTTAGAACCTTGACAAAACTTAAGTACATAAGGTTAGGATGAGATGTCTTTGTACCGTCATGAGGGGACAGCGTTATCCAATGTAGAGTACTGGGGAAGAATCCTTATGGACAGTTCAATTCCCCTCAAATCACAGACAGGTTAATTCCCCCAGATTGTCAGTTTAGTATGACTTGCAATACTAACTCTCCCCCTGGGAACGGTGCTATGCCATCAGTATTTACAGAGATAAATGGGATCCTCTCCAACCGTGAACTCCTGAAACTGATTTTTCTCTTCTTTCTTTTTTCTTCTTTTTTTTTTCTTCTTTTTTTTAACCACCGAAAACCTTTCTGTGCACACGCTGAGTACAACCACCGTTTTCTACTCATTCCGTCCAGTTCAAGATTGCCGAAAATCAAATGAATGCAAAGATGCTTCTCAATTTATAGCACGATTGCCTGGAGCAACGTTTCTCATCCCTTTTGATCTCCTCTTTATACTGGGCAAAGCTGAGCAAGTGTAGTGAGTGAAATGCACGTTGTCCTCCCACCTACAAGGGATTGGGGGTGGGAGGTGGTGATGGCTCTGCCCAGCTGCCTTTAATGTTGGAGGCAGCCCTTTGACCATTCTGGAGCCATGATTGGCCGAACTTTTGGAAGGTGATTGGACTGCTCTACCTGGGCTGGAGAGACACCTGTGACCAGAGACTAGTTACCTTCGGAGTGGGGGAGAGGGGGTGGATAGGTTGAGGATGGGAGTGGAGACAAAGGAGCTTTTTTTTTTTTTTTTCTTCTTCTTTTTTTTCCCTCTGTCTTTAGTATACATAATTGAGGCTCGTGAAAGAGCTAACATTTATCACACAAACAAATCAAACAGACAAAGTATATAAAAAGGGGAGCGGTAGACAAGATGGGGCGAGAAGGGGAAGCACATAAACACAACATTTGAGAGCAGGGACATCGGGAATGTGTGGAAGGGAGAGGGCTTGGGGGGGAGGTGGCGTGGGAATGGGGGGGGGGGGGGGGTGGGAGAAGTATAAACACAAGGACACCAAGGACTTCCAGGAAAGAAGTTGGTATTTCAAAAAAGTGGATTTGGGGTGAAATTGGCGGGGGTAGAAAAGATCAAGGTTTTGGATGGGGGAAGATAAGAGATGGTGGTGAACAGCTGTTTTAAAGACCTGGAGGGAGGAGTGGGATTGAAGAGAGTGAGGGAGTTTGTTCCAGAGGTGGGAGTAAAGAGGAATGAAGGAGTGAAGGTGAGCAGAGAGTCTTGATTTTGGCAGTTTCACCAGAAGAGGGTTGCTGGCAGATCTTGTGCGACCTGTAGGAATATTTGGGGGACAGCCTAGAGAGAGCTGGGGGAGCAAGGCCGGAGAGGAGTCGGTAGAAGACAGAAAGACCACCAACCTGCCTGCGGTGAGTAAGTGAAAGGCCCTCGGAGTTAGCTTCATCACAGGAGATTCCAATGATTCTGAACGCTTTGGTTTCAACAGCGTGAAGACGAGCTAGGTGTGAGGCAGGAGCACCAGCCCAGAGGGGAGAGCAGAATTCCATTGAGCTGCGGATGAAAGCTTTGTATGTGGTGAGGAGCTCAGGTGTGGAGGAAGGCCTTCGCACGACGGAGGATGCCCAGTCAGCGACTGGCTTTGGAGGCCAGCTTGGAAGTGTGGTTTTCCCAGGAAAGATCATGGCAGATAGTGAAACCCAAAAGCTTGAGTGACAGAACTTATTGGAGAGGATTATTCAGAAAGTAGATGGGAGGGTTGTCCAGTCGGTCTTTTCAGAGAGACATCGTAAGAGTGTGAGATTTGTCAGGATTGAAAGACATGTTCCACTTGTTTGCCCCGTCTGTGATTTTGTCCAGGTCTGCAGAGTGTGAGGAGGCTGCAGACTGCCGATCTGAGGGATGAGGAATGGAGCGGCAGAGAGTGGAGTCATCAGCAAAGAGATAGAGAGGATTTTCAAGAGAGTCGGAGAGATCATTGATGAAGACCAGAAAAAGCACAGGGCCCAGAACACTGCCTTGGGGAACTCCAGCCTGAACAGGAAGAGGAGATGAGAGAAACCCATTCAGGGCCACACGTTGACTACGACTGGAGAGTAAGTCCGCCAGCCATGCGTGGAGATTTCCATGGATACCATAGGAGGAGAGTTTGGTGAGCAGAGCAGGGTGCCAGACCGTATCGAAGGCACGTGATATGTCAAGGGAGACAGCTCTAATTTCCTGTTTGGCATTGAGGACCTCCATCCATTGTTGAGACAGCAGAAGCAGCATGTCCAGAGTAGAGTGACCAGGTCTGAAACCAAATTGATGATCGGAGATCAAGCCATTGGAGAAGAGGAAAGATTTCATATCCGAAGCAATGATGGATTCCATGACTTTGCTGATAATTGGGAGAAGGCTGATTGGTCTGTAGTTGCTGGGATCTGTTTTTGCACCTTTTTTGTGTAAAGCGGTAATGTTGGCTGATTTGTTCATGAGACCATGAGAACATGCACCACTCATTTATGCTCATGTCTAGCCCCTGCAACCTGCACACAAATCTACCGATGATTGGATTTCTTCACCCCTTGCTTTTGTTGTCAATATGTTGATGTTCAATGAGAAAATACTGAAAATGTCATGGCGGCCGTGTTGGTTGGGGGGGAAGAGTCATTTTTCCCCAGCACGTCATTGTTGTGTTAGGTTATTATGTTGCTAGGTGGTTAAATACATGGCTTTGTATAAACCACTACCATAAAGGGCAGTCTGTACTGGTTTGTGTGATTTCTAAAGTTTATCAACACCAATCGTGAATGGGCATTTCAGTCTTGAACAACTGAGTTCCTCAATTGCAGTTGAGTGATCCTGGTTCACATGAGCTCTCTGTTTCCCCATCCATCCAATCTTGTTTGCACACCTTCATCTGAAGTCGTATTACCCATTACCCTCCCCAGTTCTAAGCCTTCTTTTAGCTCCTTTTTTTTTTCATTCTTCTGTCACTTGCACATCGCAGACAGGTCTGTGGTCTGTCTTCTACTGCCTCCTTTCTGGACAAGTACCCTCTGCCCTTTCTGTGCTTTGCCCCCCACCCCACCCCACCTCTTTCTCAGATTTCTGCAGCGTGCATGCAGTCTGCCAGTAAACCCCTTCTCGGGGAAACTCCCAAAATCCAGAATCTCCTCTACACATTCCCCCTCCCCTCCTCCCCCCACCTGTGGAACCAACGTCCTCTCATATTAACGACACCTCTGATGACACCAACCTGTGCCAAGCCGCCCCACACACAATAGAACACATTATGGAAGACTGCATGGCCTGGTTACACTAAGCCAAATGCATAACATCTTAGATGTGAAGGATCTTTGGGTTGCCTCCGGGAGTCGTTTGGCTATCTCCGTACCACAGGCCTGTTAAAGCAGAACTGACCTGGGTGAATCAACAACAATAGTTTCCTCAGTCTCTTCAATGTCATTGTTCCCTCCAGGGATTCGAGACAACTGTTCACCACAATCTCGTCATTCCCATCCATCATATTTTATACCCCCATTATCCCACTTGCTTGTCTACCCCCATGATCCCACCCCAACGCCACCTCCAGTGTTTCTAGTATTTCCTTCCTGAGAGTTTGTGGTTGTACCCATCTTCCCTGCATGTGTCCTCGCCTAGTCCTCATTCTCACCAACATCCCCTATTTCTCCAAGTCTTCCTCTAGTTTTTCCCTCATCCCTGCTGCTGGTGTGGTTTTCCCCTCTCTACTGTGCCTTTTGTTCTGTGTTCTTGCTCCTTAATGAACCCTTGACCTTGTATACAAAAAACCTTTTTTAGCTAGTCCATTCTCTCATGAATGCTAGTCCATTCCCCACTTCCCTTCAGTCCATTAAGAATGCAATATATCACCACCTTGTGGTGTCTCCCACAGCTATCTATTGGCTCGCCAATTCTGCCTCTTCTGTTCACCTGCATCCCTTCTACTTGCTATTGTGCAACTATTGGGGGTGCCTCTTTGTAGGTGCTGTACCCCTCTCCCCGCAATGCAAGTTGGGGGCAAAAACATCCCCACTTTTCCCTGCTGCCCAGCTTTGTCAGGGCAAGTGCGGCCATGGTCTGAGCACCGATCGGTCCCCTCTGACAGACCCATTCCCTCTTCTCTCTCTCCATCTCTCTCACTCATGGCCTTGATGTCACAAAGGCGGGGGTGCACCAACTTGAACGTGGGGGGTCGCTGGGAGATCGATCGGTTGTCTCCTTGCCACAGGCCTATTTAAAAGAACTGTCAGGGGCTATAGAAGAATAAGAACAACAACTTGACGGTGTTTGTCACCATCTCCCTCTGCTTTGTTTTGTTAGCCTGGTGTTGGCTTAGCGGTTAGGGTGCCGGCTTGGGATGTCCTAGGATCCTGGGTTCGAATCCCGGTCGATCGCTGAATTAACACCAAGGGGGTTGACTCAGCCTGTCATCCTTCCGAGGTCGGCAAATTGAGTACCAGCTTGCTGGGATGAATGATCCCGGTGTGTACCCCGGTTTAGAATAGGTACACCGTATCCCTGCGCATCGTAAGAGGCGACTAAGGGTTGGCGCCAGGAAGGGCATCCGGCCATAAAAACATTGCCTCAAACAGGGAACCATGATTGTTGTGGGGCCCGCAAGGCTAACCCCCGCTCTAGCGGGGAAAATGGCCTTAAAACGATCATTCATTCATTCATATTCCCTCTGCCTTGTTGGCTTGTTGATCTTACACCCTCTACTGAGCTCTTCCATTGATCTTGAACACTTTTTATGTAAAGTTCCATCGTCAGCAAGTTAAAACGATTTTATATAAATCGATTACAATCCACCAGCTAGAGATTTGAGAGGTGTAAGAAATTATTGGTCTTGGATCCAGTGAGGCCTACCATGCATCCTCTTCAGGATCCCCCGCCATTGTGATTTTTGGGTTCTACTACTCTGCTGAATAACAATATTAGCTTAACTTTGTCTCCAATTTTATTTCAGTAAACATATGTTCTTGTAATCATTCACGAGCTTTGTATAGTGTATACAGTAACCAGCATCATGCATGTTTTGGAAAAATATGAATGTATAATATTTACTTTAGTCTTCAGCAACTGGTGGAAAACATCACTGAGCGCAGGTGACTTTTCGAGCTATTTTATCGGCTTCATCTTTCCCCTTGCCTTTGCACTTTGGTGTCGAGTAGTGATGCAACAGCTTTGTAATGTGAATGAAGCACTTGTTGTTTCCAAATCCTGTGTAAAACAAAATTGTGCTATTGATGTTTATTTGCATGCACAAGATCTGCACAAAATCTGTATTGATAAATAATTAATTTAATTTTAATAATTTAATTATAAGATTAATTATAAGATTAATAATTTATTAATTTAAGATTAATCATTTAATTATAATTGATGAAATCATCTCTCTCCCCATCTTGTCTCCCGCTCCCTTTATTGTATGTTTTGTATGTCCGTTTTTTTTGTTTTTTTATTGATGTTAGGTCTTTCACGAGCCTCGATATTGTATACAAAAAGAAAATTAAAAATTTGCATGATAGAGTAGTATCCAGAATATGTCACCGTCAGGAGTTTTTACTCTCAAATACTTGTATTCTTGTTTTTTTGGGGGGTTTTTTTGTATACAAAATCGAGGCTCGTGAAAGAATTAACATTAATCACACAAAAAGTCAAACCGACACATAAAACACAAAATAAGGGGAGCGGTAGACAAGATGGGGAAAGAAGGGGAAGGACACAAACACATTTGAGAGCAGGGACATCGAGAGAAATGTGGGAGGGAGAAGGCTTGGGGGGAGGTGAGAGAGGTACCAGAAATTTTCACTATAGGTGCACCTCCATTTGCATATTTTTTTTAATGATAATGACGTCATCGGTCACGTGGTTCGGCCGCCATCTTGGAAAAACCGAAAAGATTTGCACCTCTATCTCCAAAAGCGCTGAATTGAAAAAATTGAGACATGGCTCATTGTAAAAAACTCTCCATGTGGAATAACATCTGTTAATGATGATGTCATAGGTGCCTCCATTATGACGTCATAATTTGACAAGTACAAAACGATCTGATCAAGATGAAATTTGTTGAGCATATAATCTATGGATAAATTGGTGGCGAAAAAAAATTAATGATTACGTCGTCGGTCAAGTTGTTCGGCCGCTGTATTTATTTCAACACAAAAGTCTTTAAAAAAAACAAAAACGCATCCTGGCGAGGGTCTGCAATCTCTGTTTGCTCTTTCTTGTTTGTTGTTTTGCTTTTGCTCTTGATCTTCACTTCTTCCCAGTCCAGTTTCCCGTGTGTATTATTTTTGACAGTTTGCATGGTTCTGTGCCTCAACGGCAAACACATCTACCTCTCGTATACTTGAGCAAATTCTTAACATATTTTCGTTCTGCATATTCAATCACTGTTTGACCTCCACCATACTCAAATTTGGTTGTTGTTTCTGAAATCTTCACACCAGCCTTACGTTTACATTTACGACCAATTACAAACGAGAGAGTTCATAGAACACCTTACCCCACAAAGTGTTCAGGTATATAATGCAATTAAAATAAAAATTCATTTAAAGGTCGTTGAAAAGAAATTCCAGAAGTTTATTGCTGTTGATGCAGTCTTATACATCACCTTATATAACATGTCCAGGTGCTGCAAAACAGCAGGTATTTGGAAGCGATAAGAAGGCAATTTGTGTTCTCCAGTGTCGGAGTATATAGTTAAATTGAAATAAAGATTGTAATGGTCATATACAGACTTGGCATTTAATATGGAATATTTTTTTTTTCTTGACTTGGGTTTACTTTCTGAACTCAGTATATCAATTTGGTGAGTTTCTTTTACACTTTGGTGATTTATTTGTTAAAAGAACCATGTCACTGATTTTCTGTCACAGCAAGAAGTCAACAACAGGACTATATCGCAGGTGGCGTGGCAAAATGTACGGACAGGTAAATTTGACGATTGGCTTCACAATCGGGTATATAAGGGTTGTTGGTTCTGTATTAGTGGAAAACAACTGCTGCACGTCTCCAAAAGTTATTGCCGCTTCCTCTGGAGATGGTCCATCAACTCGACAATGCTGTTTGTCATGGAGTGGTGGCTTTACGAAATTACGGCATGAAACAGCGTGCTATTGCTCGGCAGTATGGCATCACTCAAGGTCAGGTGTCAAAGATCCTGAAACGAAATGCTCAGAGGGGTGTCCCTACTCCAATACCGAGGCCAAGGACGTCCCCGCAGAACCACAAGGAGGGATGATCGCCAGCTGCACCGGTTAGTCTGCAATGGCCGTACCAAGTCAGCTAATCGGCTTAGGGCTGAGTGGCAGCAACTGACAAATGTGCCTGTATCCAGAAGGATAGTCAACCAACGACTGGTTCAAGCAGGCTTTCGTGCCAGGCGTCCCCTGAGAAAGCCACGCCTGACCAGACAACACCACCAGCGCCGATTGCAGTGGGCCAGAGAGCACCGACAATGGCAGCCAGGACACTGGAATCACGTGATCTTCAGTGACGAGTCTAGATTTCTGGTCTATCGTCAAGATGGCCACGTCCGAGTGCGCAGACAAGTGCATGAAGCCTACAACAAAGATTGTATAGTGCCAAGAGTCCAAGCTGGAGGTGGTGGGGTGACCGTTTGGGCTGCTTTTCATGCAGGGGGCAAAACTGACCTGGTTGTTCTGAATGGAAACCTGAACCAGTTCAAGTACAGGGCCATTCTGGAAGAAACATTGCTTCCATTTGCTCGTGCAGCCTTTCGAGGAAACTTTGTCTTCCAAGATGACAATGCACGGCCTCATCGTGCTCGCATGATCCAACACTTTCTTGCTGACCGTGGTATAGAGCATATGGAGTGGCCTGCCATGTCCCCGGATATGAATCCGATAGAGAACATGTGGGCAGAATTAACGCGTCAAATCGACCACTTGGACCAGCAGCCGACCTCTGTGCGTGCATTGCAGCAGGCTATTGTCACTGCATGGCAAGCGATTTCTGTCCAAACCTTGGCAAATTTCGTGAACAGCATGCCTCAACGTGTACGTGCTCTCCTGAATGCTCGTGGGGGTTACATGAAGTACTGAACTGTAATTTTACTGTCCGTAATCCCAGTCGTAATTTAAGTTTTGTTTTTGTTGAAATTTTTTTTGGCTAATGTGCAAAATAAAGAGATACTTCTGGAAAACGTACAGAAGTTTAACACAGTACTGTCCATGAATTGAGTTCGATATCAGTTTACATCACTTTCAAGGATCAATTTATTTGTTTCGAAATGTCAAATGTGGTTTTTGTTTCTTTTAAAGGTCACATTAACAAAATCTAGAATAATTTCAACATAATTCCAATTAACTTTTGGTTCTAGGTCATCTTGAAAAGTAAGTTCACCCCCACAAAAACAATATTCCATTTAAATGCCAAGTCTGTAATAATAATTCCGGAAGTTTACCGCCATTGACACAGTGTCTATTACACCACCCTATCTAACACGTTATATTAGTTCTTTGTGTCCTTTATGACATCCTTACAAATAGTAAGTTTCCTGTTTGGAATGATTTTCAATTCTGTTTAACTGCCAGACAGGTAGACAGAGTAAAAGAAAATCTCACTCTGCATGATCGGGACAAATTCAGAGCCAAAGTGATGTTAAACTGCAGTTTCGTTTTCCGATTTATGTTTAAAATATAGCATTCAATTGAAATTAATTTGTTCCACAATCATAAACTGTGAACAGACAGACAGATATAAGTGAATCAATTGCTTAACCCTGCTTTCACAAATTGCTGCATACGTTTTTGAAGTGCATGATACATTTTTCCTTTGGCTCTTTCTTGCGTTTTTTGACTGGTGCATAGCTGTCGGAGGAGGCCATGATTCCTGCGACGAAAATAATAGTCTTGTTAAACCTTTGGATATGTATGAAGGACTAGTATAAAGCCCGTAAAAAAATGATGGGTAGGAGAAGTTTATTCGACGGTGCAAACTCGTGAGCGCGCCAAAGTCTGAAGCCTCGGCCTCGCGTCAGGTGTGCTTATATCTTCTTGATTTATGAGGCATCATATACAGTCACGTGAAAAAGTAAGTACACCCCATGTAAAGTTTTGACTTTTCCAACATATTTCAACATACAGCTATTTGATCTTCATCTATCTATAATTCCAGCAATCTCTGTGTGTGTGTGTGTGTGTGTGTGTGTGTGTGTGTGTGTGTGTGTGTGTGTGTGTGTGTGTCTGTGTGTGTGTTTGTCTGTGACCGCTGTTTCTCGACAACCACGGGTCCGATATACTTTAAACTTGCCAGGTATATTGCTGGGGACCCGAGGATGTGCCTTTTCAAGGTTTGAAATTAATCGCAGAAGTAGTTACCGAGCTATGTCCAAAAAACGATTCAACCAATCAGAGAGCAGCGAGCTATCACGTGTGCCGAACGTGGCGAACAGGCTCTGCCTCGGATGGCACATTTGAGAGCGTATTCATTTATTTCCCGTCGGCAAACTATGTTGGCGCTATGTTGGCGTTAAACGATGTTTTAAAAATAATTAAAACTAATTTGCGATTCTTTCGCTTTCCTGCGATATGCGACCTTCCGGACAGTCAAATGAGGACGTCACTTCCGGACTTACGTAGCGGCGAGCGGGCGCCATTTGGAGGAGCTGGGAGGACTCAGTCGTGATAGAGTGAGCCTGAGTGAGTATATCAAGACAAGAACAAGATCTAGAAGGAGGTATGTACGGTGCGATTCATATAATATATTGTTTAGTTATCGTCGATGAGGAATTTGGGGGCCCGATTAACTGCAGCGCCATCCGAGCTGCGGCGTCGGGACGATACATTCATTGTACGGTAACATCACGCACTTACGGGCACGTCCTATATATATAGTACGGGCATGCCCTAGTTTCAACAATATTGATAGATAAAGGTGATATAATATAACAAATATCATGAAACATTTACATTTTGTCGTCCATTGTATAATTTAAATAAACGTAAATGCAAATTTCGCATGTGGAGAAAGTAAGTACACCCTTGGCTCTAATAGGTGGTATTGCTCCCTTTGGCAGAAACAACCTCGTAGGCATTTCTTACAACTGTCTACCAGTCTCTAACATCGACTGGGAGAAATTTTTGCCCACTCCTCCATGCAGAATTATTTCAGCTGTGCGATGTTTGAGGGGTTTCCTGCATGCACAGCTCGTTTCAAATCCCCCCACAACATCTCAATGGGATTTAGATCCGGGCTTTGACTTGGCCATTCCAGAACCCTCCATTTCTTTCTTTTCAGCCATTCCTTGGTGGATTTACTGGTATGTTTAGGGTCATTGTCATGTTGCAAGGTCCACCTTCGGTTGAGCTTCAACCTTCTGACAGATGCCCTCACATTATCCTCAATCACCCTCTGGTACAATGAAGAATTCATAGTGGATTCTATGATGGTGAGTTGCCCAGGCCCTGATGCAGCAAAGCTGCCCCAAACCATAATATTTCCACCACCATACTTTACAGTTGGTATCAGGTTCTTGTGGTCAAATGCTGTCTTTGGTTTTTGCCAAACATGTCTTCTGGTACTGTGGCCAAATAGCTCTACCTATGACTCATCTGTCCAGAGCACATTGTTCCAGAAGTGCTGGTCTTTGCCTCAGTGTTCATTGGCAAACTTTAGTCTTGCCCTGATGTTCTTTCTGGCCAGTAAAGGTTTCCTCCTGGCACACCTCCCATGTAGATCAAATTTGTGCAGCCTCTCTCTAATGGTAGACTCGTGCACTTTGACATCAACACAGTGGAAGAGCTACCTATCGGTCCCGTGATGACATTCTGGGGTTCTTAGAGACTTCTTTCAGCATCTTGCGGTCTGCTCTCGGGCTGAACTTGCTGGGGCGGCCTGGCCTGAACAAGTTGGCAGTTGTTTGGAATCTTCTCCACTTGTAGATGATCTTCCGGACAGTCGAATGATTGATTTCAAATTGTTTGGAGATCTTTTTAAATCCCTTCCCAGACTCGTAGGCATCTATAACCTTCTTTCTGAAGGCCTCAGAGAGCTCTTTTGATCTTGGCATGGTGATGCCACACACTTCAACAACAAAGAGCAAACCAAACTAAATGTCTGAGGTTTAAATAAGACAGGTTCCTCCATGATCCTCTCTAACGATGTTCTAATCATTTGCACCTGAGCTGGTGCACCTGATTCTAATTTTAGGTATTTGACGTAGTGATAAATGTAGGGGTGTACTTACTTTTTCCACATGCTAAATTTGCATTTACTAGGGCATGCCCGTACTATATCTATATCTAAAATTATATCCCCCCCCTCTATTTACATGAAATGGTTTGGTCCAAAGCGAACGGCTTGCGAGTACGGTGACAATCCCCCCCCTCTATTTACATGAAATGGTTTGGTCCAAAGCGAACGGCTTCGGAGTTTGGTAAAGAAATCGCCATAGCGTGCCCAAACGCGCAGGAAAGCGAAAGAATCGCAAATTTAAGGAAATGCCCGTACTTCCGTAAGGAAGAGAAAAGAAATGAAAAGGAAAAACATTCCAAACCGCGAGGGAAAACAACACGGCACGTCGACACAACAACGTGTCCTGTGATTGGCCGTACGTCGCTGCCAGTAGCTGCCCCCAAAAAAAAGCTTTCACCGTCCGGCGACTGAATTTAAGGGGAAAAATAAAACGCTCTTCGCTTAAAACAACGCCCTTCGCTCTGACTGAATTGGGACAATGTTTTTATGTTTTTAATTGAATTACTATCCGTAATGGCGCACGCTCTCACGGGAGCTCCGGAAGGTCGTATATCGCAGTTACGATGAATCGCAAATTAGTTTTTAGTTAACGCCAACATAGTTTGCAAACGTGAAATAAATGAATACGCTCTCAAATGTGCCGTCCGAGGCAGAGTCTGTTCGCCACGTTCGGCACACGTGATAGCTCGCTGCTCTCTGATTGGTTGAATCGTTTTTTGGACATAGCTCGGTAACTGCTTGTCCGATTAATTTCAAACCTTGAAAAGGCACATCCTCGGGTCCCCAGCAATATACCTGGCAAGTTTCAAGTATATCGGACCCGTGGTTGTCGAGAAACAGCGGTCACAGACAAACACACACACAGACACACACACACACACACACACACACACACACACACACACACACACACACACACACACACACACACACACACACACACACACACACACACACACAGAGATTGCTGGAATTATAGATAGATGTTCATTTAAATTATACAATGGACTACAAAATGTAAATGTTTCATGATATTTGTTATATTATATCACATTTATCTATCAATATTGTTGAAATTAAGATCAAATAGCTGTATGCTGAAATATGTTGAAAAAGTCAAAACTTTACGTGGGGTGTACTTACTTTTTCACGTGACTGTAGATGTAAATGAACACTCGTTTTACTCTTTGAACGTTGCACATCATGTGCAGCGAATTTCACCTCCCTGCTCCTTGGATTTATTATTTAAAAAAAAAACACTTCTGTACACCGCACTTGAGGCTCGGTTTGCAAGCCACCATCTACAATCCCAATAGAAGAGACATAATTAATCTTTCATGGAAAACGTTTTTCGAGTTTGTTTTATCCTCAAAAATTGACCATGGTGAACACACATTTGTGTTAAAAGGTTGGCCTTTAAAACTTACACTTATGAAGGGGGACAGACATCTGTACAAACACACAAACTGACATAATGCTTTATATGGTAGACTATTTTTTTTGTTCTCCTCCGGTGAAGGATTAATCTAAAATGTTGTAAATGAGTTGTATCATGGCTGAGGCCACATTGACGTGCCACTTGTTTTCTTGGCAGCATCTCTAAATCTGTTACCTGTATTTAGAAATAGCACTTGATGTGACCATAACTTGGCAATCTTTGTGCTGGCTTTGATGAGTTTAATGGCCACCACCGGTGTTTAAGTCAACAAGGAAATTTGACCCAGGAGGAGGCCATTCGACCCGTCATGCCTGCAGTACACCACCTCAGATTTAACAAATCCGTCAAGCTGCAACTTCTTCACATTGGGGGGATGAGAAAAGTGTGGCAGGATCAGGGACATCAGTTAAAAACACAAAAAAAATTCTCTTTTATTATTATTATTATTTGTGCCAATTATTTTTGGGAGGTGGGGGTGTGGGTAAAGGCAGGTTTAGGGTGAAGAATGTACTGCACCAACCACAAACTATCCCTTGACGAGACCCTCACACAGGTAGGTACATCCATCACACTCGGCACAGGTGTACACAATCACCCAACCATTAGTCCTGCCAATATTCCTATACACCTCGATATCAAATGCTTCCAGCTCGGTCCATATCTAATTCCAATGTGAACTTATCGACTGTTTCTGTTGCCATTACATTTCCAGGGAGACCACTCCATGCATCAACTACAGTCTGAGTGAAAGACCTTTGCCCTATTGCCATCTTAACTTCGCCTCTTCGTTACTCTCAGGCAGATTCGTGGGCGCCCGCGCACTGCATCATGGGTATTGAAAGCCCTCTCGCATAAAATGTTTGTGGAAAATATGAACATTTTTACAGGGTTTTATTTGGAAATTGATAATTTTTATTGGAGGTTTAAGTTTAAGGGTGCGGAGAAGATATATGTCGGGGGGTTTTTCAGCAAGGTGGACAGGACCAGGCACCATAGTTGGCGGGTGAAGAAGAAGAAGAATAAATGAAAGAAGAAGAGGAAGAAGATGAAACAGGAAGTTATGTCGGACGATATTTGCGTGTTGCGTTCGTGACGAATGTGAAACGGCGAATTCGCCGCTTGTTTGTGTGCTTGTGCTGTGACGAATCTCGAACGGAGCGAAGGGTCCGGCGCCCTCTGGTGGCTCCGAGCGCCCAATGAGCGAATTGTTCACTGCGCAGCCACAGCACCTCGGCCGGTGCTCCGCCATGGCCACCGCCTCGGTGAGTGCGGTGTCCTTTAACGTGTCCCCGAGCGGTCGATTTCGCTTTTCCCCGCTGCCTCACGGGCCGATGGCGCCGCGGACGCTCCTCCGTCACCTCATTCCCCCGTCGAGCGCTCGGGTTCGCTCGAAGGTTTGAATGAAAGTGCGACCTCGAACAGCTTCCCCCATTCATTATGATGTCGCCTCACCCGACCGCGGTCGTGGCCGAACCGGTACCGACTCGGCTCTTCGGCTCGGCCTGTGGCCCGCACCGTCGGACGGTCGCACTCGGGTTGCAAATCGCGAACTCCGCCGCTTGATGTTCCATGAATGAGGAGTTCGAGGAGGAGGAAAGAAATGACAACATGGCCGCGAGCTAAGCTCTCCTTTTTTTTTGTAAACTTGTTTTGTTTATCTTCTTCCTCGTTTGTTCCGCGAATCAGACCCGCGCTGTTTGTCCCTTTCGGGTTTTCCCCCATTTTTTGTTGACCGGGAGACGGGACGATGAACATCTGGGGCACGAAGGACGATGAAGAAACTTTTACACTTTGTTGATCGTTTTGAGTGTCTCGTCGCTTGAGAGAGAACGGGACAAACGGTGATGATGTTCGTTCCGTCCGCAAACGTCGATCGGCGTCAAACGGGTTAACCTGGCGAGTTAACTCGCTTTTTTAAAATGGTAACTTGCACGCACAATGTTGAGCAACCGATGTCGACAACTTCGTGTTCCAGTAATTATCGTTTGGATCGAATGTCGAGGATGTCGCAAGATTTGACCGAAAAATTAACTTTAAAACTTCACAATGAATGAATCGACCTTTGTAAAAGATATTGTTACAATGGACAGCTGAGCTCGCTTTAACTGACTCTCCCTGAAGTTCGCCTAAACACACTCCCTCCTCTCCTCGGACACCTTCCTCCCCTGCCTCCTTTCTCTTCCCCCCAATTCCTCCCCCCCATTTCTCCCCTCCCCCCACATATCTCCCCTACCCCCCCCACATATCTCCCCTACCCTCCCCACATATCTCCCCTACCCCCCCATTTCTCCCCCTCCCCCCATTTCTCCCCCCTCCCCCCATTTCTCCCCTCCCCCCACATTTCTCCCCTCCCCCCACATTTCTCCCCTCCCCCCACATTTCTCCCCTCCCCCCACATTTCTCCCCTCCCCCCACATTTCTCCCCTCCCCCCACATTTCTCCCCTCCCCCCACATTTCTCCCCTCCCCCCACATCTCTCCCCTCCCCCCACATCTCTCCTCTACCCCCCATTTCTCCCCTACCCCCCATTTCTCCCCTTCCCCCCATTTCTCCCCTTCCCCCCAATTTCTCCCCTTCCCCCCAATTTCTCCCCTTCCACCCCATTTCTCCCCTCCCCCCCCCATTTATCTCCTTCCCCCCCATTTCTCCCCTCCCCCCCATTTCTCCCCTTCCCCCCAATTTCTCCCCTTCCCCCCCATTTCTCCCCTTCCCCCCCATTTCTCCCCTACCCCCACATTTCTCCCCTACCCCCCCATTTCTCCCCTACCCCCCATTTCTCCCCTACCCCCCATTTCTCCCCTCCCCCCATTTTATCTCCACCCCCCATCTTTTCTCCCCCACCCCCCATTTCCCCCCCATTTTCTCTCCCCTCTTTTTCTTGCCCCCCATTTTCTCTCTCCCCTCTTTTTCTCACCCCCCCTCCGTTTCTCCTCCCCTCTGTTCCCCCCCTTCCTCTGTTTCTCTCCCCCTCCTCCTTTTCCCTCCCCCCCTCCTCCTTTTCTCCCCCCCCCCCACCGTTTCTCCCCCCCCACCTCCCGTTTCTCTCTGCCCCCCCTCCCGTTTCTCTCTGCCCCCCCTCCCGTTTCTCTTTGCCCCCCTCCCGTTTCTCTCCCCACCCCTTCCCGTTTCTCCCCACGCCCCTCCTATTTCTCTCACCGTACCGCCCCCCATCCCCCGTTTCTCTCCCCCTCCCCCCCCCCCGTTTCTCTCCACCTCCCCCACCCCGTTTCTCTCCACCTCCCCCACCCCGTTTCTCTCCACCTCCCCCACCCCGTTTCTCTCCACCTCCCCCCCCCCGTTTCTCTACACCCCTCCCCCCCCGTTTCTCTCCACCCCTCCCCCCCCGTTTCTCTCCACCCCTCCCCCCCGTTTCTCTCCACCCTCCCCCTGTTTCTCTCCACCCCTCCCCCCCCGTTTCTCTCGTCCTCCCGTTTCTCCCTCCCCCCACCTCCCGTTTCTCCCTCCCCCCACCTCCCGTTTCTCCCTCCCCCACCTCCCGTTTCTCCCTCCCCCCACCTCCCGTTTCTCTCTGCCCCCACCTCCCGTTTCTCTCTGCCCCCACCTCCCGTTTCTCTCTGCCCCCACCTCTCGTTTCTCTCTGCCCCCACCTCCCGTTTCTCTCTGCCCCCACCTCCCGTTTCTCTCTGCCCCCACCTCCCGTTTCTCTCTGCCCCCACCTCCCGTTTCTCTCTGCCCCCACCTCCCGTTTCTCTCTGCCCCCACCTCCCGTTTCTCTCTGCCCCCACCTCCCGTTTCTCTCTGCCCCCACTTCTCGTTTCTCTCTGCCCCCACCTCCCGTTTCTCTCTGCCCCCACCTCCCGTTTCTCTCTGCCCCCACCTCCCGTTTCTCTCTGCCCCTCCCTCCCTTTTCTCTCTGCCCCTCCCTGCCGTTTCTCTCTGCCCCTCCATCCCTTTTCTCTCTGCCATCCCTCCCTTTTCTCTCTGCTCCTCCCTGCCGTTTCTCTCTGCCCCTCCCTCCCTCCCTCCCTTTTCTCTCGGCCCCTCCCTCCCTTTTCTATCTGCCACTCCCTCCCTTTTCTCTCTGACCCTCCCTCCCTTTTCCCTCTCCCCCTCCCTGCCGTTTCTATCTGCCCCTCCCTCCCTTTTCTCTCTGCCCCCACCTCCCGTTTCTCTCTGCCCCTCCCCCCGTTTCTCTCTGCCCCTCCCTCCTGTTTATTTGCCCCTCCCTCCCGTTTATCTGCCCCTTCCTCCCGTTACTCTGCCCCCCCTCACGTTTCTCTGCCTTCTCTCACGTTTCTCTGCCCTCCCTCCCATTTATCTGCCCCTCCCTCCCGTTTCTCTGCCCCTCCCCCCCGGTACACTGCCCCTCCCTCCCATTAATCTGCTCCTCTCTCCCGTTAATCTGCTCCTCCCTCCCGTTACTCTGCCCCTCCCTCCTGATACTCTGCCCCTCCCTCCCGATACTCTGCCCCTCCCTCCCGTTTCTCTCTGCCCCTCCCTCCCGTTTCTCTCTGCCCCTCCCTCCCGTTTCTCTCTGCCCCTCCCTCCCGTTTCTCTGCCCCTCCCTCCCGTTTCTCTGCCCCTCCCTCCCGTTTCTCTCTGCTCCTCCCTCCCGTTTCTCTCTGCTCCTCCCTCCCGTTTCTCTCTGCCCTCCCTCCCATTTCTCTGCCCCTCCCTCCCGTTTCTCTCACCCTCCAGCTCCCCCTCCCCGGTTTCTCCCCACGCCTACCTCCCGTTTCTCTCTGCCCCCACCTCCCGTTTCTCTCTGTCCCCACCTCCCGTTTCTCTCTGTCCCCACCTCCCGTTTCTCTCTGCCCCCACCTCCCGTTTCTCTCTGCCCCCACCTCCCGTTTCTCTCTGCCCCCACCTCCCGTTTCTCTCTGCTCCTCCCTCCCGTTTCTCGCTGCCCCCACCTCCCGTTTCTCTCTGCCCCCACCTCCCGTTTCTCTCTGCTCCTCCCTCCCGTTTCTCTCTGCTCCTCCCTCCCGTTTCTCTCTGCTCCTCCCTCCCGTTTCTCTCTGCCCTCCCTCCCGTTTCTCTCTGCCCTCCCTCCCGTTTCTCTCTGCCCTCCCTCCCGTTTCTCTCTGCCCTCCCTCCCGTTTCTCTCTGCCCCTCCCTCCCGTTTCTCTCAACTCTCCAGCTCCCCCTCCCCGGTTTCTCCCCACGCCCACCTCCCGTTTCTCTCTGCTCCTCCCTCCCGTTTCTCTCTGCCCCCACCTCCCGTTTCTCTCTGCCCCCACCTCCCGTTTCTCTCTGCTCCTCCCTCCCGTTTCTCCCCACGCCCACCTCCCGTTTCTCCCCATGCCCACCTCCCGTTTCTCCCGACACCCCCTCCCCTTTTCTCCCCACACCCCCTCCCCTTTTCTCCTCACGTCCCTCCTTTTCTCCCCTCTATCCTCCCCTTTTCTCCCCACGTCCCTCTCCTTTTCTTTTCACACCCTCTCCCCTCCCCTTTTTCCCACCCTCTCCCCTCCCCTTTTTCCCACCCTCTCCCCTCCCCTTTTTCCCACCCTCTCCCCTCCAACACACATAACATTTGGAGCTTTGTGTTTTACAAAAGTAATTCTGCCCTTGTTTACAATCAAATCTCGCACCAGGAACACACTTATGAACATGAACATCCTTCGGTATGGACCTTCTGACCATTCCTGCTCCTATGCCAGGTTCAAGTGAACGAGAAAAAGTCTGGCACTGCACGCTCAGACCGCATCCTCCCTCTTTCTGCATCTCCTTCATTCCCTCCGCATGCTCTTAATTTCTCACTTATCCTCCCCTCTCTCTGGCAGTTGAGCCGCACCAAGCGTCCCGTGGGCGGCCGCCTCGGTGCGGGCGTGCTACGGGTGATGACGGAACCATGTTGGCTTCCCTCGGATGGAGACTCGCTGCAATGTTCTGAGCACCTCCCTGCATCTCCCGAAGCTGCTCCTGCTGAATTTGGTGTGTGTTTGGCCGTTTGGTTTGGTGATGGGCACACGCCGTTTGTGTTTGCTAATTTCGCTGAATATTGTTTGATTGCTTAATGGTTCCGGGAAAACCTCAGCATGGATCAGCGAGCCTTGCTTGGTCACTAATCCAATAGAATAGCACTGAGCGAAGAGTTCCAAAAACACTGTAGATATTTTACAATGTATATTCCTTGTTGGTGCCAATTTCCCATATTTTTGGGGGAATGGTATTTGTTGGATAAATATTTTGTCTTTGGTGTCCTCTCCGAATTGGGGACTCTGAATAGTTTGGTTTAAGCACAGCAAAAAGTTAGAAGGCGCAATGCCTCGGCAGCCTTGTGCGCCAAACGGTGCAAAAGGAATGGTTATTGTTTTTATTATTATTATTATTATTGGCATTATTATTAATATTACCAGCAGAAAAGGAGGTCAAAATGGCCGGTGACCCTTCTGTATTTTCGCTCTATTCAGCCTTTGAAAGTCGAACTAAAATGGAAATTATGGACGAAAACCTTAATTTATCACACAAATTGCTCATGCCTTAATTTGGGTGGTGTATAGACAATAGATCACTTCAACACGGATTACATAAAAACCACCTTTAGAGGCCATTTTTCCCCACAAAGCGGGGGTTGGCCTTTTTCGGGGACCGTGGTTGTTGTTGTTTTTTGGTCCCCTTTTGAAGCAATGTTTTACGGCCGGATGCCCTTCCTGCCGCCAACCCTTTTTGTCGCCTTTTTACGACAAGCAGGGAATTACCAGTGAACTGGTACTCAATTAGCCGACCTCGGAAGGATGACAGGCTGAGTCAACCCCCCTGGCGTTATTTCAGCGATCGACCGGGATTCGAACCCAGGATCCGAGGATCCTAAGCTGGCACCCTAGCCGCTAGCCCAACACCAAGGTCAACACCAGGATTACATACATGAAGCAAAAACATGCCTAATGCTTATGCCGGGCGACACTTCTGTGTTTTCACACTAATCAGCCTTGAAAACTCGGGCTAAAACCGAAATTACATACAAGTACCTCAATTTATTATGCAAATTGCTCATCCCTTTAGTTGAGCAGTGTATAGACCACAGACCGCTGTTGCAATCGCTCCCGAAAATAATAATAATAATAACCCGGGTTAAGTACATGAAGCAAAAACATGCGCACTGCTCAAGTGTGCATATATAAGACATTGTGGTTATCGAGCTCAGATAATTACTTTGTGGTGAAGATTTGGATCCGACGGTTTTTTTTTTTTTTTTTTAAGTGATTCTTCGCCGTTGAGCGATAGGGCCAAAAACAAGAAATAACACGATATTTCAAAAAGTTGTGAACGACTTATGACAAAACATTGTGGATGAGTTGGGTAGGTGACAAGAACAAGCCAATTCGATTTTGTTTCAGGTTCGAATCCAGATCTGGCCTATCAGTTGCACACAAAATGTACACTGTTCAGCTTGGTGGAGGTATGCTCTCGAACGAGTGTCGTTCCAGTTCCAATTGCTATCGGCCATGGGTTGACACCAAGGGCCTGGGGCCCATGCGCCTTCACAAAATGGTGGACAATTATTTTTATTTTTTTATATATTTTTTGAGAGTACATTTGGTGTCCAACCAATGAGGTGAAGCTGTCCAACCTATGGGGTGGAGGCAGTCAATTCACACTGCAGAAGTCCTTTTCCTGGACATCTTTATGATGGAAAGAATTAATATTCAATAACATATGCATATACATATACATATTAAATAGTCACGTGAAAAAGTAAGTACACCCCATGCAAAGTTTTGACTTTTGCAACATATTTCAACATACAGCTATTTGATGTTCATTTCAACAATATTGATAGATAAAGTTGATATAATATAACAAATATCATGAAACATTTACATTTTGTAGTCAATTGTATAATTTAAATAAACATAAATGCAAATTTCGCATTTGGAAAAAGTAAGTACACCCCTACATTTATCACTACTTCAAATACCTAAAATTAGAATCAGGTGCACCAGCTCAGGTGCAAATGATTAGAACATTGTCAGAGAGGATCTTGGAGGAATCTGTCTTATTTAAACCTCAGACATTTAGTTTGGTTTGCTCTTTGTTGTTGAAGTGTGCAGCGTCACCATGCCTAAATCAAAAGAGCTCTCTGAGGCCTTCAGGAAGAAGGTTATAGATGCCTACGAGTCTGGGAAGGGATTTAAAAATATCTCCAAACAATTTGAAATGAATCATGCAACTGTCCGGAAGATCATCTACAAGTGGAGAAGATTCCAAACAACTGCCAACTTGTTCAGCCCGAGAGCAGACCGCAAGATGCTGAAAGAAGTCTCTAAGAACCCCAGAATGTCATCACGGGACCTACAGGTAGCTCTTGCCACTGTTGATGTCAAAGTGCACGAGTCTACCATTAGAAAGAGGCTGCACAAATTTGATCTACATGGGAGGTGTGCCAGGAGGAAACCTTTGCTGTCCAGAAAGAACATCAGGGCAAGACTAAAGTTTGCCAATGAACACCGAGGCAAAGACCAGCACTTTTGGAACAATGTGCTCTGGACAGATGAGTCAAAGGTAGAGCCTTTTGGCCACAGTACCAGAAGACATGTTTGGCGAAAACCAAAGACAGCATTTGACCACAAGAACCTGATACCAACTGTAAAGCATGGTGGTGGAAATATTATGGTTTGGGGCAGCTTTGCTGCATCAGGGCCTGGGCAGCTCACCATCATAGAATCCACTATGAATTATTCATTGTACCAGAGGGTGCTTGAGGATAATGTGAGGCCATCTGTCGGAAAGTTGAAGCTCAACCAAAGGTGGACCTTGCAACATGACAATGACCCTTAACATACCAGTAAATCCACCAAGGAATGGCTGAAAAGAAAGAAATGGAGGGTTCTGGAATGGCCAAGTCAAAGCCCGGATCTAAATCCCATCAAGATGTTGTGGGGGGATTTGAAGCGAGCGGTGCATGCAAGAAACCCCTCAAACATCGCACAGCTGACAGAATTCTGCATGGAGGAGTGTGCAAAAATTTCTCCCAGTCGATGTTAGAGACTGGTAGACAGTAATAAGAAACGCCTACTTGAGGTTGTTTCTGTCAAAGGGGGAAATACCACCGATTAGAGCCAAGGGTGTACTTACGTTTTCCACATGCGAAATTTGCATTTATGTTTATTTAAATTATACAATGGACGACAAAATGTAAATGTTTCATGATATTTGTTACTGGTGGGGTCACCCGTGGGAATCCCACGGGCATGGATGTGTGTGACGTTTGGACATCTTGATTTAGATGCTGCACATTAAATTTTACAAAATGGCTACTGGCAATTCATCAGATCCAGAAATGGTGTAATGAACACAATTTATTTATTTCACACAATATGTGACTCCTCACTCCTCTCCACCTGACACTCCTCTCTCCACCCTCACGCCTCTCCAATCCCACTCCCCTCACACTCTCCTCCCATACCTCCTCACATTTCTCTCCAATACCTCCTCACACTCCTCTCCAATCCCTCACACTCCTCTCCAATCCCTCACACACCTCTCCAATTCCTCACACTCCCCTCCAATCGCTCCTCACTCTCCTCTGCAATCGCTCCTCACTCTCCTCTCCAATCGCTCATCACTCTCCTCTCCAATCGCTCATCACTCTCCTCTCCAATCGTTCCTCACTCTCCGCTCCAATCGGCCCTCACTCTCCAACTCCTTGCTCCTCACTCTCCAACCCCTCGCTCCTCACTCTCCAACCCCTCGCCCCTCACTCTCCAACCCTCGCTCCTCACTCTCCAAACCTCGCTCCTCACTCTCCAATTCCTCGCTCTCCAACTCCTCGCTACTCACTGTCCAACCCCTCGCTCTTCAACTCCTCGCTACTCACTCTCCAACCCCTCACTCCTCTCCAATTTCTCGCTCCTCTCCAACCGCTATCCCTTCACTCTCCAACCCCGCGCTCCTCACTCCCCAACCCCTCGCTCCTCACTCTCCAGCTCCTCGCTCTCCAACCCCTAGCTCCTCGCTCTCCAACCCCGAGCTCCTCGCTCTCCAACCCCTAGCTCCTCGCTCTCCAACCCCTAGCACCTCGCTCTCCAACTCCTATCTCCTCGCTCTCCAACTCCTATCTCCTCGCTCTCCAACTTCTCGCTCCTCGCTCTCCAACCCCTCGCTCCTCGCTCTCCAAACCCTCGCTCCTCGCTCTCCAAACCCTCGCTCCTCGCTCTCCAACCCCTCGCTCCTTGCTCTCCAAACCCTCGCTCCTCGCTCTCCAAACCCTCGCTCCTCGCTCTCCAAACCCTCGCTCCTCGCTCTCCAACCCCTCGCCCCTCGCTCTCCAAACCCCTTGCTCCTCACTCTCCAACCCCTCGCTCCTCACTCTCCAACCCCTCGCTCTTCACTCTCCAACCCCTCGCTCCTCACTCTCCAACTCCTCGCTCCTCACTCTCCAACCCCTCGCTCCTCACTCTCCAACCCCTCGCTCCTCACTCACCAACTCCTCGCTCCTCTCCAACCCCTCGCTCCTCTCCAACCCCTCGCTCCTCTCCAACCCCTCGCTCCTCTCCAACCCCTCGCTCCTCTCCAACCCCTCGCTCCTCTCCAACCCCTCGCTCCTCTCCAACCCCTCGCTCCTCTCCACCCCCTCGCTCCTCTCCAACCCCCAGCTCCTCACTCTCCAACCCCTAGTGCCTCACTCTCCAACCCCTAGCTCCTCACTCTCCAACCCCTAGCTCCTCACTCTCCAACCCCTAGCTCCTCACTCTCCAACTCCTCGCTCCTCACTCTCCAACCCCTCACTCCTCTCCAATTTATCGTTCCTCTTCAACCCCGAGCTCCTCACTGTCAACCCCTAACTCCTCACTCTCCAACTCCTCACGCCTCTCCAATTTCTCGCTCCTCCCTCTCCAACCCCTAGCTCCTCGCTCTCCAACCCCTAGCTCCTCGCTCTCCAACCCCTAGCTCCTCGCTCTCCAACCCCTAGCTCCTCGCTCTCCAACCCCTAGCTCCTCGCTCTCCAACCCCTCGCTCCTCACTCTCCAACCTCTCGCTCCTCGCTCTCCAACCCCTCGCTCCTCGCTCTCCAACCCCCCTAGCTCCTCGCTCTCCAACCCCTAGCTCCTCGCTCTCCAACCCCTAGCTCCTCGCTCTCCAACCCCTAGCTCCTCGCTCTCCAACCCCTAGCTCCTCGCTCTCCAACCCCTAGCTCCTCGCTCTCCAACCCCTAGCTCCTCGCTCTCCAACCCCTAGCTCCTCGCTTTCCAACTCATAGCTCCGCGCTCTCCAACCCCTAGCTCCTCGCTCTCCAACCCCTCGCTCCTTGCTCTCCAACCCCTCGCTCCTCGCTCTCCAACCCCTCGCTCCTCACTCTTCAACCCCTCGCTCCTCACTCTCCAACCCCTCACTCCTCACTCTCCAACTCCTCGCTCCTCTCCCGTCTTTCATTTTGGAAATGGAAGTTTCCACGCAACGCATGAATTGTCACGATCCTCAAGAGGAAGTATCTCGTAATCATCAAATGGCAAGTAAATTACATTGTGAAAATTAAAGATTTCAAATGAACCTATTTAAAGTGTATGCGCATATAACTAACAAAAAAAAACGAAGAAATATCTCTCGGTAATTTCCTGAAACATATTTTACTTCTGGATAATAATACAACAACAACAACAACATGCATTTTAAGTCCATTTTCCCTGCAAGAGCGGGGGTTAGCCTTGCGGTCCCCATGACAATCTTCTCCATTTTGCCCTATTTTGTGCATCTCTCCTTGTTAACCCCCTTGCCCGCATGTCTTCTTCCACCGTCTTTAGCCAAGTCTTTCTCGGTCTTCCCCGTCCTCTACTTCCTTCTACATTCATTTCCATCACTCTTCTCAACCAGTCACTTTCATCCTTCCTCAACACATGACCAAACCATCTCAACCTGTTCCTCTTCACAGCATCAATCACAGGCTCTATTCCCATCATCTTTCGCAATTCATCATTTGTCTTCCTCTCTCTCAGCGACACTCTGCACATCCACCGAACCATTCGCATTTCCACCCTTTCCAGCCTTCGTTGCTGCTCTACATTCATGACCCATGCCTCGCTCCCATAAATCATAACACTTCTCACACATACAGCATACACCTTTCCCTTCAGCTTCAACGACACACCCCTCCTCATCAGCACGCCACTCAGTTCCCAAAACTTCTTCCATGCACATCTCACTCTAGCAACCGTTGCCGAGTCTGATCCACCTTCTCCATTCAGCATGTCTCCGAGATAGCAAAATGTTTTCACACCTTCCAGCTTCACGCCGTCTCCAAGATCCAACTCAACATTTCCTCCATCTGCAGCTCCCACTGTGCACACCTTACATTTGAATGTAGCTGCCACACTGGTTAATGACCCTCTCAGACCACTACATTTTTGATGAACCCACCCAGCGCACATTGTACATTGAATGGAGTTCACTCCGACACCCTTCCTGCACACAACACACGGCCACTTCCCAGTTCTTTCCACCTCACCACATGCTTTACCACTTGCCATCACCTTCGTCTTTCCTATATTCACCTTCAGACCTTTTGTCTCCATACTTTCCTTCCACTTGTTCATCTTTTCCTTCAGTCCATCCATACTTTCCGCATCCATACTTCTGGATAATAATGTTGAATGAAATAAGAACGAAGAAATATATGTCGTTTTTGTGACGACTGTCATCAAAAGTAAAAGTAATATATCTTAACAGAAAAGAAAAAGCGAATTTTTAATATATACACAAAGAATTAAGTTAAGCACCCCCCCCGTTTTTTTACAACCTCGCACATTACAAGGTTGTTGTCGTCAAAACAGTGTAATATACCCATGATATTGCTATATTTTCTGGAGAAGTGATATTATGGTCACATAAAAACATAACAATCATGCCGTTTTCAATATTTTATTCTGAATAATTTAAGGTGAAATTTTTTGGGAATTTTAGGCATATTTTCACCTCAATTTAAGTATGGAGCTATAGGTCCATCACGGACAGTGTGGATGACGTTTATGTTTTCTAACGTACAGTCATTGTTCTGAGAAGACCTCTAGCGATCTTTGCGTCAATAACGTGTGTAGGACCCACGTGATCGGATGGAGCAAGGTGCTGTGACAACCATCCCCTGGCCTGCGTACAGTCCTGACCTGAACCCCCTCGAGCACGTTTGGGACATGTTGGGACGACAAATTGCGAAGATGGTCCCTCCAATAGCCAATCTGGATGAATTGGAACGTGCATTACATCGGGAATGGAACAACCTGCCACAGCAACGCATACGACGGCTTACAGGGTCTATGAGACGTAGGGTTGAGTCAGTGATCCGATCACGTGGGTCCTACACACGTTATTGACGCAAAGATCGCTAGAGGTCTTCTCAGAACAATGACTGTACGTTAGAAAACATAAACGTCATCCACACTGTCCGTGATGGACCTATAGCTCCATACTTAAATTGAGGTGAAAATATGCCTAAAATTCCCAAAAAATTTCACCTTAAATTATTCAGAATAAAATATTGAAAACGGCATGATTGTTATGTTTTTATGTGACCATAATATCACTTCTCCAGAAAATATAGCAATATCATGGGTATATTACACTGTTTTGACGACAACAAACTTGTAATGTGCGAGGTTGTAAAAAAACGGGGGGGTGCTTAACTTAATTCTTTGTGTATATGTCGACATTTTCCCCGTATTGTTATTTTAGGCGGTGTATTTTCGTGTATCATTGTGGCGCGATTTTTATAAATATATCTCTGCATTTTCCCATGTGTGCGTGAATGTTCTCAATTATTTCTGACACCGAGTCGAAAACCATCGATAAAAATTAAATCAGATGGTGAATTCGAGATAAAATCGTGAGGGTGACTCAATGAATGGGCTTTATTTTACAGGCCTTTGAGAAATCATTTCGTTCTATAAACGGAAACTTTCATGGGATTCTCTTCCCGTTTTTTTTTCAACAGAGTCTAAAACTATGTTAGCGACTGTTAAAAATGAAATGATATATCGAATTAGAGTTGAAATAAACCTGTGTGAGAGAGAAGGACAGCACGGGCCTAACTAAACAGGCCTCAAAGCTATTCGAGTTAATAAAATGGTGGATATTTGTTTACATGAAGCCTCTCCAAGAATGGGTGGAGCTACTGTTTAAACGGAGTAAGCCACATCCCCGGACAGACAGACAGACAGACAGACAGAATCACTGTAGCCTATTATAATCATATACAATCAATCACCGTAGCCTATTATAAATTGATATTAAAATCAATATTATAATTACGGCAGTATATTATATCACCTTTATCCATCAATATTGTTGAAATGAAGATCAAATAGCTGTATGTTGAAATATGTTGAAAAAGTCAAAACTTTACATGGGGTGTACTTACTTTTTCACGTGACTGTATACACTTACACAGTACAAAAACGAACTGGCTTTTATATATACGTGTGTGTGTGTGTGTGTGTGTGTGTGTGTGTGTGTGTGTGTGTGTGTGTGTGTGTGTGTGTGTGTTTTGTTACGGTTTTGGCGATGTGTGTGTGCCATAAAATTTATTTGTCCAATTCGGCGACCGTCGGCTCTTCTACACCTCGTGTCGCGACTTCCATATCCCCGGTCAACTTGGCTGTCCCTCGCTCAAGCTCGCTGCCCACGCGTTCCTCACACCGCGTCACTTCGTCTCGTACCACTGCGACCTTCTCGCTCAACATGCGTCCAATGTCCTCCCTTTCCTCTTCCATGTCCCTTCTGTATTCCTCCCTTCTTGACTCTTCTATCTTTTTTCCATTTCCCAGGTGGATTTTTCCCCCAATTCTTTCATTTGGCCACCCATTGTGCTTTCCAAATCTTCCATGTTACACCTTGATTCG